>NC_092207.1:38904183-39063337 GCF_043381705.1 Parasteatoda tepidariorum | reverse complement strand
TGCCAAAAGAAAAAAAAAACTTTCTGCATTGTTTTTGACAATTGGGTCAAAAATCATGAAGTTTTGAATAATGTAAAACAAATAGTGTTTTCATATGCTACAGACTGACAATACGTGAAATAGATTGGGGTTGAATTAATTGTGGAAACGTTGAATAGAACAATGCGAACTGTGTCTTTTTGCATAATTCATGGCGAAAATCAACATGGTAAAGGAAAAATCTCAATTTGAAAAAGGGAAAATTAAGCACTTTTCAAAAACATCCAATGAAAAAAGCACCTTTAAGGTCCATTAAAAAAGCGAAAATAAGCACCTTTAAGCACTTTTTAAAAACCCTATGCACTCTGCTTTATTAAGTAACAAAAAAAACATACATGAAATATAACATTTATGTCACTACATGAAAACCTGAATTTTATTAACAAATATGTATATTTTGATTTTTTAAAATATTCATTAGAATAGGTTATTATGTAGATTCTCAGAGAGATTAATGTTTTCATGCAGATTCTTGGTGGTCATGTACCTTTCTTGATAGCGCTAATTAAATAGATGAGAATGTAATTAAATGCACGTATGAACATTCACTCTCAATGAGATACAAGATGGAAAACATTAAACATATTCTAATACAAAGTTACAGTTAACATATATCAGCTCACAGTTCTTTATAGCTGATGCCATATCTCCCCCTATAAACATTTAGTCTACTCGGGACTTTCACAATTCTCCAAGAATGAGTAACAACAGCTTTTGAAGATTTATCTTTCTTCTGAGTCAAGACTGATGAATCTGGATCTCATTCTGGCAAGCTGATTTTGTAATTTTCTTTAGAAGAAGCTTCTTCCAAATCATCTTTCAGCAGATGAATCTGTAGCTTACAGGGTGGCCACTCAAATGAGATTTCAAATTTCCCTGATTTTTCCTGGTTTTCCAGATAAAAATCTTAAAATTTCCAGGTCTTTGTTTTTTTTCTGATAAAGTGTAGGATGTGTACAAGGAAAGTGTCTATATTATAGAATATTTTATTCAAAATGTTATTTTTTTAACACATCCTGAAAAAAAAAATTTTCTTTGACAATTTGGCAAGATTTTTTATTTATTTTTTAATGTTTTGGTACAAAATTTTGAATCACAAATCATATATTGACCAACAAAAGAGTAAAGTTAAATATTAATATATAGTTAGTTCTTAAAAAAACTCTTTTGCTCGGTTTGCTGAGAAAAAATAATTCACAGTTTTCTTTGAATGGGAATACAAAAGCCTTCAGAAAAAGAGTGCAATATAAAATCTATTATTATTAAATTATAACCAACTAATTTTTGGAGAATTTTATTAAGTTAAAAATACAAAAACCTTTAGTCAAAATGGAAAAAAATTACCACGAAAGCATCGGAACAAACTCGAGCCATAAATGGATTCAGCCCAAGGACCGAATTTAAAAACAGAAGCTAATATCCTAATCCCTTCTTCCACCTCCACCACAATCTTTCTTAAATTGCAGTCCCATAGCGGTCAAAGGTTTCTACATTTTGTTTAGCAACCGTGGGAGAATTTTATGTTGCATTCTAGTTTAACAGAGCTGTAATGGAGCAAATTTTGATGCAAGCAAAGTATCGCTAAGTTGATGATATTTCAACTGTTTGGAGATACATTTTCGTCTTAAAAAAAGTGGGTATAATGGATGAAAAAATTTAAATTAAAAACATTAGTAAATAATTTAAATTAGTGAAATTAAAAAAGTTATCAAAGAAAAAATTTCCAGCTTTTCTTTAAAATTCCCTGATTTTTATCCAAATTTCCCTGATTTTTCCAGTATAAAAAAATTTCCTGATAATTCCAGGTTTTCAAGGTGGGTGGCCACCCTGTTTTAATAAAATAATAGGCTATAAAATTTTTTGGAAAATATTTAAGTTGAAATAATTTTTTCAGATAACCATTTTTTTTAAAACAAATTTTAGTATACAGTTTTTTCAGCTTTGCATCAATCCCATACTAAATTCTGCAAATTAAAATAAATTTTTAAATATGCTGCATTTGAACTTACAAGGGAAACTAGGGAATAGTGACTCGCCAATTTTGAAATAAACTAGTGGGATGTATGCCTTATGAGGAATAATTTTAGGGGGCAACATTCGTTTCGGCCCATGGAAGGTCCTGTGAGAGATAAAAAATAATTCAATATATAGAAAAATCAGTATTTTATTACTTCAATGCGGACTATTAGTCATTGTAATTATCTCATACTCCAATTAATTTTGTGGTACTTTCACGTACTATATAATGCATACTTACTGTCAAAATTGATTTCGAAAATTTTATATATCTGTAGTTTTTCAGAAAAACCTGTTAGGTTAATTTTTAAAAAAAATGTACATCAAATTTCTAAAAAAAAAATCTTTCAAAAATTTTTTATGTATGTGTTATTATGTATGTAATTGCAAATCAATTAATAATTAATTTGCTAATTAATTTATTAATTGGCAAATTAAATAATTAACCAATTAATTACAAATTAATTGAAGTATGAGACAATTACAATAACTAATAGTCTGCATTGAAGTAATAAAATATCGATTTTTCTGCAAATTGTATTATTTTTTATCTCTCACAGGACCTTCTATGGGCCGAAACGAATGTTACCCCCTAAAATTATTCCTCATAAGGCATACATCCCACTAGTTTATTTCAAGATTGGCGAGTCACACTTCCCTAGTTTCCCTTGTTAGTGACATATAAATTTAAGCTTCTATTTAATTGTAAAATAATCAATATGCATTTATTTTTACCTATAATATGTTTTTAATCTCATAAATGAAGGAGGAAACTGTGGCTATTGCCCTGTATGCTAAAATCAGAGTTATAAAACTTTAAAGGACTCCTCAAAACTATTATACACTGCTCAAAACAATTAAAGGATATTGTAAGTCTTGTATTAAATAACGGTAAAAGCAAATATTTTTTTGTTGTATAAAATGGAAGAAGAGAGTTAGTTACAAGTGCAATTTTTTCTTATTTTCAAATTTTACGGTATGAAAATTTTGAGTTTGATGTTGAAGACGACGCTTTAGCGGCAGCTAATTTTATTTTGCTTTTAACTTAATGTAATATAAAGCGGAAAATAATGATCGATATTCAGTAAGCATGTTGTTTCGGTGAGTGTGATTACTCAACAAAGTCATTTGACCGAATCAGAAGCTTGGGGAGTTGTTGGCCGGTTAGGAGGGAGCCAAACACAAGCCGAAGTAGCAAAAGCCATTGGAGTTTTATAAATTTTGATTTCCAGGATCTGGAACCGTTTTTTGGAGACTGGAAATGCAGGTGGAAGAGAAGGACTAGGATGTAGGCGTGCAACCACGCCCAAATGTCAATAAATATAAATGTCACGAAACTGTGAAATATAAATGTCACAGTTTCGACGACACAAACTGTCCAAAGCCGCCTTCACGCTGTAGATCTGTATGCTTGCCGCTTGTAGGGAGTGGGCAACAGAACATGTGAACTGGAGGAGAAATGAATGGCACAATATTCTTTTCTCTGATGAGTCCCGTTTTTCTGATCCTGATAATAGGCTTGTTTTTATCTGGAGGGAAGGTGGCACAAGAAACAATCCTGCACGTAAGTGCTAGATTTGACGTTGGGGGAGTGATGGTCTATGCTGGCATCTCCATTGATGGAAGCGCTGATCTCCATATCATTTGAAATGGAGCTCATGTTGAATTTTCCGGTCGCCGATTTAAAGATGAGATCCTGAGACCTATTGTAGTCCCTTACGCTCCAGCAATTGGAGATGACTTCATATTAATGGACGACAATTGCAGGCCACATAGTGCTAACTTGGTGAATGTTTTCCTTTTGGAGGAAAGAATCATACGAATGGATTGGCCAGCTGTTCACCGGACATGAGCCCAATCTAGCATGTTTGGAACATTCTAGGCAGACGAATTGCTGGACGCTTATCACTCCCAAAACTCTCATTGACTCGATGCCTCAAAGGTGTTCAACGTTGCTGGCTGTCCGAGGTTGGAAACGATTTACTTTTAAGGAAACACCTTTTTTTATTGTATGCACAAATTGTGTTCTTTTCCTTTTGCACCCCCAAATTCTGAATAAAACGCATTTTTTCATGCCCAACAAATGTCCTTTTTATCTCATATAGCCTACTACTTCTGTAGATAATGTATCAATCATTCAAATAAATCTCCAAGTGCAAGATCAACCCACAACTTCAATATAATTGAATTGTTTTGAGAAGTGTATATTAATTTCACCATTGATTATATTGCATCTTACAAGTCACTCAAAAGCCAATGTGGTTATTTTTTGTAGTTGTAAATTATAATTGGATAAATAATACAAGGTGCTGATCTTTATTTCCAGGACTAATCAATAAAATATTATGTGAATTACATGCTTATTTTATATGTTTCAAAGTTTAACCTCCAATAGTTATAAAAGTTTTAGAAACAACACTAATCTTCTAACAGTGGTTCCCCATTTTTTTCAGCTGTTTAACCCTAAACTATCAACCTTCTTTCGGTAGAAATCCCCCCCCCCCCCCCNGATACTTTATTCACAATTGCGAATGAAATTTCTTCATTAATTAATGAAAGACTATTGATTAATATAAAAATATGTAACAATCTAAATTTTATTAATTATTTTGAAAATATTTAATGAATGAATCCTTTTTTCTTTTCTTTAATCAATATTAGTCTAAAAAGTTAGTATTATATAAGTGGAATTCATAGGTCTGGAGCTGCATCTAGTCTAGTTCTTAATTTGGTTTTACTGCATGCATGATCTGAAATATGTTTTCTATGAAAATTGGAACAAAAAAGAAAGAAAATAAACGTTGAAAATGGTTATCAGAGAAACATACTTCTTTATTATTGAGTTTGACTATTTTTATTCCATGCAAAATACTAACATTATATTGTTATTCATTACATTATATTGTTATTATAAAAAACATGGTTTTGAATTTTTTTTCTCTAGCATTTCAATTTAATTTTGTGAAGAAAAAAAAATGAAAATATTAAATAAATAATGAATTGGATATAAATATAATTACAGGTTTTTAAAATTATACTTGATTAAAAAAATTTCTAACTATCAGAACCCTAGGGTTCCGCAGAGCCGCTGCTATAGCAGATTGTTTAACAATCTAACATTCTTAATATCTTTGACACCCTTAAGAACAATGTTCCTTTATCGAATTTTTAAGCTTTACAAACAAAAAACCAACAAAGAATTCTTCTGAAGAATACAGTTCATCTACTCAGCCTTTGATACTCAAATATTTCTTTAAAAGGATAGGGTTTAAAGAAGTTGGAAGACTCAATTACGACTTATATTTTTGTTTTTTAAATTTTTACATTCATGGCAAGTGGTTACTTTAAAACATAAAAAAAGGGTACGCCATGTTTTTAGGAGCTAAGTCCTATATATTAATAGCCACACTTTGTATTTCTTCGGTTCTTCCCAATGATTTAGAAAATATTGAGAATTAAAAATAAGCTTCATTTGAAAAATTGTTACTTATAAAATTTAACTTCCGTTAATTAGGAGATCATTATATCTGTTGAGCAGTGTTTAAAAACAGGCTAGCCATCGTAGCCACAATATAATCAAAACCATATGCAAAATGAATATGAAACACTTAATGCAATTGCTACAGCAAGTGGCTATTTTGAAAGAAAAATAAACTGTAGTCAAGTGATTAAAAAATAGTGTACACTTCCTAATTAATCATAACAGTCCAATTACATGCATAATTTGTTATATAGAATTACTACTAAGTCCTATTAACAATGATTTTTATGAAAGATTTATGATGTATATCAATTGTTTTGTGCAATTCACTTTAATTTATTAGGTTGGCAAAATTTGCTATCAAATTTGAAAAATCGGTTTTGTCTTAAAATATTAAAAAAAAATTATTATATGAAGGTAATATAAAATTTTAAAATGCTCTCAATTATATGTTATTTTTATTTTAGGTGGAGACTGTGTGGAGAGAAACTTAACTACCCAGCAACGGTTAGACTAAGACATACAGTTTAAAATTGTGTATAATATATAATTTTTTTAACTCTGATCAATTACTATTTTGATGAGCATGGTTTTTATATCAATAAAGACACTAATATTTAAAAAAGATAACATTGAGTAGGATTATTTGAAGTAATGCATAACATCAGTACATTTCAAATAATTTTATTTTACATTTCTTAACTTGTATAGATAAAACAATATTCCAAACAAAATATTCAGTATTTCAATAATCATACATAAATCAGTAAGTATAAATGTGGCCAGCACACTAAAAAATATAATAAAAAAAATGACTTAAATTATACAATACTTTGTGACTTAATTCAATTGATAACCTTTATGTACAATTTATTTATATATATTCATAAAATTAAATACGGAGAAAAAATCTGACCTTGATATTCAACAGAAGATAAAAAGCTCTAACTCCTTGGAATACTTTATTAAAATATAAGGAACTTCATCAATGCCCATTTCAGAGTAAAATAACAAACAAAAAAAATATTATCCAAGTTTAATTATATTTGTAACTTAATTTTATTGCATATACTTATGCATTTCAAAACTTTTAATTTCAAATTTATTGAAATAGAAAACTAAATTAGTGGGGGGTAAGCCATTTACATAAAAAAAACGTATTGCTAGTTGTACTATAAATTTTAAAAAGGCATTATGCGATAGAATATTTATATGTAGTTATATATTTATTTTATGTTAAATATATATAATTTTCTATTTTAAGAATCTATAGAATTAGTCCTCATGAGTTCTTTATAACAATGACGACAAACTGGAACAGGCCTGCGATGATGGTGACCCTTGAGAGGTATTCGCTTATCAATACACCGGATACAAAAAACCTCTCCACAACTCCAACAGTGAAACTGAAATAAAAAGAAAGTAATTCTCAATATAGATTTGCAGCAATTATAATTTCATAGGTACAAATAATATTATCTGAATTCAAATATCAGTATCAAGAGCTTTGTTAACATATTGAAACTTTGGTAGTAAATGTTTTGAAATGAAACTAGTTAAAATTTGTTACTTGAAAAAGTTTTTTAACCATCTTTTCACACAAACATAAAAAACCTTTTCTGTAAATTTAAAACTACTTTGCTTTCTATAGGTCATAATTTTTCGTAAACAGCAGACATATCAAATCTCATAACTTGAATAATGGTTTTAAAAAACATAACTGGAACAACAAAATATTTTTGGAATCACTCTGTAACTTAAGTTGGATCTGACTGCAGCCCACTCACTCAATGTACAGTCAGCTTTGATGTATACAATTGCTGTCATACTGAGAATAACTTAAGGTAATTCTTTTTTTATGAACAGTGTACTACAAAATATTTTTTTATCTACTGATTGAATCTTCACTTGCTAGAGGGAGTAGCCTCAAATATTCTAATTAATTAGTGGAAACGATATTTTAAGTTATGAAATCAGACACAAAAACATATTTTCTGGATAAACATACTTTTTTTTGACAACCTCAATCTGGGAAATACGGTCCTAATAGTTTGGTCAAAAGAGAGGTCCAAAGTTTGGACCCCTCATGTTAATTTTACTTTTCGTGTACTTCGCCATATCAAGAATCAAAAAATGTTTGCACACGATTATAAAATTTAATTATAAATAATTTAATTTTATAAGGCAAAATACAAACAGAAGATTGGTCAAACAGTTTCTGTCTGAGAAATTGAATTTTAAAGAAATCTCATTATAAAATTTGATTCCCCAGGAACTTTTTGACCGACTTGTTTTTTAGACTAATATTAAATAAACTGTTAAAAATAATTTTTGTCATGGCATTATCTTTTGATAAACAAATTTTATAATAAAGTACAAATTTTTTTTAATTCGCTTAAAAAATTCTTGAGATATGACAAAAAACACGAAAAGTAAAATAAACGTTAAGAGGTCCAAACTTTGGACTGCTCTCCAGACCAAACTATCAGGACCATATTTCCCAGATTGTGGCTACCCCCAATATTTTGAGGATAAAGAATCCTGATCTGTCAAAAAGGTATGTTTATTCAAAGAAAGTAGATTTTTGTGAGTGATTTCGTAGCATAAAATATCATCTGCACTATTTAATTAGCATATTTGAATTTACCACCTCAAACCATTAAATCCAAGTACATGAAGATCCAATCATTAGATCTAAAGTTTTTCGGGGTGATTATTTTTCTGCACACTATACCGCTTTCAGTTTATTATAGCTTGCACAGAAACAATACACGCATAATAAACGTAATAGAGCGGGATTAAGAAAATTTGTGTTCTTTTTAAAGAAGGCTTTTGGATAATGAGTTAATGAAAATTCAGCATGACACATAAAATAAATAAACTTTTTTTTTTGCTGATATAACACCTTTTTTATAACGAAATGAAATACAAACCTTTCTACTAAAATGGTCAAAGGGTGTGGAACATATACATTCTTTGACATTTCTTAGAGTTTTCCACTCTATTGCTACAGATTCTATTTCTTCCTGAAGTTGATAAAATAGAGAATTTCCTAACTCATCTTCTGGAGTATCTATAATTGAAATGTTTGAATTTAGCATTTTTTCGATGCTTTGTGCAATTTTATACTTATTTAGCATCAGAACTTGAGTAACATTTTTATACAAAATTTTAATCATTCATTGAGTCACATACTTAAAAAGAAGCATTTCAACCGACTTTTTTGCTCTGAAGGGCATAACCAGTTTTCCCACATTATTAGATATGCAACAATGTGTAAAGGCTAAACATTTTTCACAAATTAGTATGAAAATTATGATTCACAACCGAAATAAAAAAAATATTTCAATTCATGTAAGGAATTTATTTCGCATTATTTCATTAAAGATTATTGTATTACCACGACCCATTGGCAAAATGGGTCGTGGTTTGGAATTGATGGCGTCCTCACACTTTTCAACTACAATAATCAAGAGTAATAGTAAACAGTGTGCATGCGTTGTTATTGCATGCATTGCAATGGCGACCGCTGCTGTTTGATAATTTTTTAAAACTGCGGCGATGCTTAACACTTTTTGAATGCGATTTTTTATCACTTTTTCTGTTTGAAAGCATTGTTTAATTTTTTTTTCCGTCTTTGATATCAAAATTCAGATATACATAAATGTAACTCTAAAGTTAAAATTGAAAAATTCTGAATTCACATTACAAATTATATATCTTTGCTGCAGTGGAGCCATTCAAAATGTGTACATCTATATTTGTTGAAATTCATTTAAAAGAACTTTAAATCTATACCAGTTAAGTTTACAACATGAAGTTCTATCTGCAATTTAAGAAAACATGTAATTAAAAGTTGTATTATCAAAAACAATGAACATTAAAATGTTAATTAAAGTAAACTGCTGACGAATGAAAAACAAAAATGTGACTTTTTAAAGTAAAATTATGTGCATCTTTCTTTGAAATGCAACTTAAAGAAATGAGTTTTATGCTTTCACATACATTTTTAAAAAATTTGTGGCAAGGTTTGCATTGATATATAAGGTATGAAATTGCTTTTAAAATATACATTACCATTGATTTCTAATATATTTCCATTTTCAAATCCCGAATCTGTAGTATCACCTGCAGCATGATCTGCTTTTGTCATATTCAATTTTTGGGCAAAATCATCAGCCACTCCACTATCAGTCATCGAGCAATCAATACTTTTGCTAGGTGTTTCAGCTCGACCAAGAATCTTCTTTAGTTGGCCAATTCTCTGAAGGAATTTTTAAAATTATATTTGTATTTTACAAATATTCAGTTATAAATCAATAATGCAATTAAGTTTTTAAGCGTGATTATGCCATTTTAATAATGAAATCTTAAAGGCTTCACTCATAACTTAAATTGAAACATGTTAACAACAAAAAAATAAGAATTAATGTGTATTACAAGCATGGACAAACATTTTTTTTTATTTACTACATATTTATTTTACTACTGAAAGTGACATAGTTGTGCCAAGTCATTTCATAATTATAATGCATTTGGCTTAATCTCCCAATTTATTTTAAGCGTAGTTCTATGTATAAGCCCAACAATATTTTTTTCGACAATTCATGGCGATTTGCCTATTTATACATGTATAAATACATGATATGATTCAGATTTATACATGTATAATACATGATGAATTCAGATCGAAACTGTCTGATTTTATATCACTAAAATCTACCATTGTTATTAAAAAAATTAAATCTCTTGGCTGAATTTTTTTTTTAGAGATTTGGGATAAAAAAGTCATTTTAGAGGATCAAAACACCCATTAACAATTCTAACAATAACGTTATAACATACTTTGTTATTAAAATTATGAAACACTTTACTCATTTAAAGAAATTCTATTTAATATAAGCTTTGAGTGATAAAAAACATACCTAACATTATTTGACATGAGGATAAATTATCGAATTTTTATAAATATATAAAAGTTGATACAACAGAATCAAGAAAAATAATAATACTTAAAAATTGAGTATGCCATAGACTTCATGCAGACATTTTAATTTTTCTTTATTTATTTTAATACACAAGATTTATTTCTACTTTTTAGTAAAATAAACTAAATTAGTGCTAAACATTGGGTGGGATTCATCAATTTCACTTTAAACATTTTTTAAACTGTGCTTACTATTTTATATAAAATGAGTTTATATTGGCTTATAAAATTAATATCAAGAACAAGCATTTGTAACAAATATGTTTTTAAGAAGATAAATTTAGCATAATAAACAGAGCAAAAAATAAATTTTCTAAACCAACAAACAAAATATGATTTCCTCCATTTATATATTAACTTCAAAAATATATGTCTTCTTTTTTTATCAAAGTAAAATGACAGGAGAGATAATTATAAATATCTTTTTATTTTCACTTACTTTTTGGAGCAATAAAACATGATCTTCTAAACTAGAAATATGATCTTTTGCAGCAACAAGCATATCTCCTAATGGTTCTCTTGGATGAACACCATTATCGAATCTGTTATACATTCCCCTCCAAAATCTACAAATTTAAGCAATAATTTTTTTTAATCTCGTGAAATTAAAATTTAAAAGCTTTAATAAAAAAGAAATTACTTTATAGTCTGTGGAGCAGCATTTAAGTGTAGTGCATCATCAACATCTCTTCTATAAAGAGGATTTAGAAACTCTGATAAATGGTTCATTAAATATCCCCATAAGGAGTAAGTTCTTTCACTTAGCCTATAATTTTAAAATATATCAAAATTAGTGTATTTTACAACAGATAGAATAAAATAGCTTTGAATTATGAATTCGAAAACAGAATTATTTCATTACAGAAAAAATATTTAAAAAGTGTGTTAAGTTCTCAAAACATAGATTGGATAGAGCCTAGAATATTATTTTGCACTAGAAAAATCATTTTGTTGAAAATACTAACTTAGTTAGTTATACATTATGATTAAAAGTAAAAAAAAGATAAAATGAAGATTGAGGTAAAGGATTTTTTTAAAACCTTTTTTAACAAGTGTAATAATATACTAATGCTTATATTTTCCTAATTAAATTGAATTATAAATTGTATTATTTATTATAAAATAAATAATAATTAGGTTAGTTCATTAAAAAAATTTTAATTACAAAAATTCTTTAAACAGTTTAAGCGAAATATTTTTTATATATATAATTCCATATGAAACAAGTCATAATCTTTGATTTTACTATTCTCTTTCAGTAGAAATATAACAAAATTTTATGATTTTAAATATGTTTTTAAATAATAGATTAAAGTGTGGGGGGGAAAAAAAGACTTTCAAAATTTACATAAAAATTTTAAAATAGACATTTAAAATACTGCTTGACTGATAAATAATTAACTCATCACTAATTTGCATTCGAAAGACCACGGAAATTAAAAAATTAACACAATGTAATATAAGAATTCAACACACTTACCTAAGATCCATTCTTTCTTTCTCACAATTCCCTAAGAAAGTGCCAAACTGACAAGAATAAACATGATCATGAATAGTTAACAAAAACCGTTCGTTAAACTGGAATGAAGTAGGAAACTGTTGAGTCAATTGCCAAACAGCATCAATGAATTGTGTAAATACTGGAGCCACTTCTTTTGGATCGCCCTGAATAAGACCACACCGTTCAGTAAATTTGTGACCAAATGCCAACCATTCCTTTTCAATTAGAGCCTGAAAAGGAAAATAATACATTTAAATCGTGTTGTGCTTAGTAAATGTGTACAAATTTTTCTTATAAATGCATTCCACATACATATCAAATTAAAATAAAAAGATATGTCTCTAAAATTTATGAAAGAAACATTTTATTCCCCAACACTAAATTAAGTTTTAATTTATAAGTAGACAAAAAAGAATATGCTGAAAAAGATAGGAGTGAGAACATTTATTATAACAAAAATAATACTTTCATAGCAATTAACATTTTTTAACAGAAACACTTATGACAGAGATCAATAGTGTAATTGAAAATTGAATAGTCTGCATATGTTTTTTTAATCAAATGACTAGGATCGAATTTTATAAGCAAACAAGACATGGCTAATTTGTGGACAATAATGGACAAGCAAATTTTGACGCTTAATCTTTTTTTCTTTTAGTGCATGGAATGGAATAACTAAAATACTGTAGAAAGATTCTAAATTTATATATATATATTATGTTTTAGTCATTTGTGAATATTAGTATCAAAAAGTCATCTTTTTAGAAAAAAATTGAAAAAGACACTTTACTGGCAAGACCATTAATTATTGCGATAAAAAATACCTTAACTATTTTGAATACTGTATATCCCAGTATATAACCACTTATTTTTGATAATGAGATAGCAATTTTCTTGAATGTTTTATGTATAAGTTAACCGCAGAAAAAACAAACTATGAAAATATCTAAAATTTAAAAAAAAAGAAGTGATAATTAAGATGAGAATGAAGTAGGAACATAGGTACACGGTCGTGTGATAGTGAGTTCATAGTGCATCAGTATTTCACAATGAAAAAAGTCTGACTTTATTACAAGCGAATAAGTCGGCCCCCTGATTTCTGTAAAGGTTTTGGGATTTGAAAACTCAACTTATACACTGGAATATACGGTAGTTAATAAATAAAAAAAAAGTTTATATCTTAGTTTAATAACTTATTTACACTTAATAGTTATTTAGATTAGGTAAAATATTTAATAAAAATTGTTATTTTTAGAAAAATTTATACCCTTAACATTTATTTTCAACTGTTATATAGAGTAGACTTCTAAAGCGTTTAGGAAGCGTGGAAATTTCCGAACTTTAGATTTATTATTTAAACAGAAATGTCAAAGTTACAGGCTCAAAATAAAAAAATGCATTAGATCCAAAAGCACACAGTTTTTCAATTGTTTTATCATCAGTTACTTTCCAATTTGATTTAAAATCTGGATATTTCAATATCTTTTGACACACAAATTTTTGCAGAGCATTGCTACTATTCAATTATAAATTCACATAGTACAGATAGTAGTTTTTTTGGCAGTAATTAAAAGGACAGTTTCCACAATTGAACAAATTTTTAGTTTCTTGATGGTTTTAAAAAACGTAATATTTTTATCATATTATTACAACATGGAAACTCAAAGTGCACATTCGAGTACAAAAACAATCTTGATGTATATGGTGTACAGATTACTTTTGATGTGCGATGAGCTGTAAATTCATGTGGTCTTGTTGATCAGTTTTTGCAAAGAATATTTTAACATTGCAATTTTTTTAATAATAGAATAACGCTACCATTCGGACAGTTGAATAGTCAGTATTTGAAATGCTTGATTTGCAATGCTTTTATTTTAAATCTATATAGTTTTGTCGACCATTTTTTAGTTATTGCTACAGGTTTCCACATGAATTTTTAAATCAAATTTTTTTCAATTCCATGTTATTGAGACACAAATTTCCATGTAACGACTCTAAAAACTAGAAAAAACACTTTAAAACTAGAGTTTAAATTAACTTAGCCAATTATCTGAATTTCAGAAAAAATAATTTCAATTTTAGAGGTTTGAAGATTTTAAAAGTTATACTTTCCTAGAGAAATGCCTGAAAGCAAAATTTCATTATATATATATTTTCCAATTAGACTTTCAATAACATTAGTAAACTCAAATAATTTTATTGTTTGAAAATAAATATTCATTTTTAAAAACATAGTTGTGTCATTTTTTAAAAATTTTACGACAGAAAAAGAAATACAATTACTATTACTTTCCTATTTTAAAATAGCTAAACATCTTAATATTAACAAGCTCAATCAATGAGATTAAGTCTGTTTTTCGAAGGCTCTGTCATAATATGAAATGATGTTTTTTATGCGAATAATATGCTATTTTCATAATTGTTGTGAGTTTGTAACTGTTACTCATGACTGTTAGGCTAAGATAAACCTATCTAAAGCCAGGACTGTCTGCGCTTATTTAGAAAATAGCGCAAAACGTCAATATGGAGAAAAGCCACAGTCAGGGTTGCCGCTCAAATCTGGGAAAAAAATTCCCTGTGTTTTCCCTGTACATGTTATATGCAATATATTAAGAGGAAACAACAATTACTCTGCTCTTGTGTGAGCTATATTAGGCTACCTATATTTATTAGTTTCAATTGCTGGAAAAACAGCTGAACATACTTAAATAATGCTATGGTAAATGAAATAGTTTAGTATAGCTCAAATATCATGGTTAAATACCCCATAGATTACGCTTTAAGTGGTCACCATATTTTAAAAGACCAAAATAAAAAAACAAAATTCCCTGTATTTTTCCAGTTTGTAAAGAAAAAATCAAAATTCCCTGCATTTTCCCTGTTATTTTAGGTGAATTTTAAATTCCCTGTATTTTCCAGGTTTTCCCTGTGGAGTGGCAACCCTGACAGTTTTGTGAAAAGGAAAGGAGTTTGTGGTCGAATTTTTTAATATTTAAAGACTTACTCCTATGCTGCATTACCTGGGCTCATTAAAATTTGAAAAAACTGAGAGTACAGCAGTGAGTTTGCAATTTTCATCTAAGTGGGAAAATGTTGCCAAATTGGCAATTTTAAAAAAAGTTTAATAACATTAAAAATCTTTTAGTTATTTGTCTGTCCTAAAGCCCAGATAATTCTTCACTGCAAGATTATACATATAAATTAAAATCATTGCATTGCTACAAGTGTAAGGCACTTAAACTACGTTTTTTTTATTTTTATTTTACTTGGCGAAAAAGCTTCAAAAAACAGCTTTAAGTACAATGTTCTAAAAATTTCAATTAAAAAGGAAATTACTGACTTGGAAACCAGTAATAGTTCTGTAATATGGATCTTGTAAAAGGGCTGCAAGAGAGCATGTTTGAGCTGTTCTATCCCATCCATCAGAACAATGAACTAAAACAGATGTTCCTTTCTCAAGAGCCTTAAACATGAAAACAACAAATCTCAATACAATAATAAGCAAATGGTTATTGAAAAACTTCTGATAAATAATGGAAATATTTGGATGGACAAACTCATAAATAGGAATTCATTCAAATATGTAATGGTTACAGAACAAAGAATTACTGTACATCTCGGTGTATAAGTTGACCCCTGATTTTTGGTCACGAAATTACAAATTTCTGACATGTATAAATAGACCGCTGAAAAAGCCAAAAATGAAAATTTCTAGTTTCTTGTAAAATCTTTAAAATAAAGGTGAGGAACTTTATATTCTTTGTTATGAGGTGAAGAGGTTTTTTTTTTTTTTTTTGTAGAAATTTATGACAACACTGCTAACATTGAATCCGACACAGATAATTTTCTGGAATTTTTAAATTTTTAGCACAATGATGTGATTTTAAAAGTTTTCATAGTGTTATATTTTTTGAAATACATTTTAATAAAGTAGCTTAACTTTTCTTATTCTTAATTTTCATCTAAAAGTAACTTAAAGAACTTTCTCAAAAAAAATTTCGTATATAAAGAAGTTATGAGAGAAAATGCAAAATAGTATGTAACATATTAAAAATAGTTTTTGAAAAGGATAAACTGATACAGAGTTATTCATATCTATCTCATAGTTTATATTGAATCAATATTTCATGATCAACGCATGTTTTTTACTTTATAACTCTTCGGTAATAAATCGACTTCCTGTTTTTCGTAAAATTATAGGGGTTTGAAAAGTTGAATTAGACACCAAGGTACATAGTAATTTTTTTTTGTCCGGTTAGGTATGATAATTGAAAATACGAAGTTTGTTCAATAAAAAACTTATAGACGATGTTATAGAAATTACCATAGACTGAATTTTTTATGTTCCGCAATCAATCAATTACAAAATATTACAAAAAAATTAAAGAAAATGGACATACTATTCATACTGACCAAATAGATATTTTGTCAGCTCTTTGAATGAGCAAAAGCTGCCTACTTTCGAGTTTCATAAAAACAAACTTTAAAGTAGGAAAAAATAAATAAGAAAATAATCAGTATAATTATTTAATCTATATTTCGTTACAAACATTTATAGAATAAATACAGATAGTTAATAATAACTAAATTACTAATAAATTAACTACTAATTAAATATAAAATTATTAAAATATAATTTAAGCTTGGATATTTTAGTTTAAAACTAGCGAAAAATATTTCAATATTACAATTGCTAATTTTAGTTAATATAACACTAGGGATTCTGAGTACCTGAATTTTCCAAGATAAAGAGATAAATTTCAAAGCAGTAATTTAAAATATCACATTTAATTAGTGTTTTCCTAAATATCTGAGAAATCAATTTTTCTATGATTTACAATTTTTTTCAACATAATTTAATATATATGTTTCAATAAAAATCATACTCACTTCAGCAATAAAAGCAGATGCTTCTAAGACACTTTTTACATGACGAAGCCATGCACAATTTTCCAAGCCACTTAAAAAGGCATTCATAGTAGGAACTTTTAGTTCACATGCTATTAAAAAAAATAAGACACTGTTTTACAACACAATAAAACAATAACACAACACAAATAATATAACTTGAACATGACGTTAGCATGCAAAATCACTTTGCGATTTTAAATTTTTTTTCCCTTTCAAAATTGTCTTTTTTTAATATCATATTAAAGTTCTAAAACACTTCTAATATCATTTCCTGTGATTAAGATTTGCTACCAAGAGAAATTGACAACAATAGAATTATATATAGCAGTAATAGTTACATGAAAAACCTATATATATAAAATGATGACATTAAAAAATCCTTCAGCGAAAAATGTAAGTGGCTTAACATTTTCTTTTAAAATTAGAATTTAAAAATACTTTAAAAATATTACAGGTGTTAGTTCCTTCAATATGCTAACAGATATTCCTAGTTTGTGAATTCTATATAATTTTTAACTTTTAATAATTTTGGTCATTAAATGTAGTACAAATTTCTGTTATACAGTATATATATTTTTTTAGCTACAGAGGCTATTTGTTGATTCAATCAACTTTAATAAATTTTTCCCAAAGACATTTAATAAAAAAAATCTCCAAACCCCTTATCTTTTTAAAACACAAGGGTTTAGTTTAAAAATTTATCTAAACTATTATTTAAGTATCAAAAATCACAATGAGCAAAGTAATTCTTCACAGCAATGACTATTAACTTTCCTAGCTTGCTCAAAATCAACAATTGAAGAACAAAAGAATTAAGTGAATAAAAAAAATAGAAATAAGTGTTAAATGTTTTTTTTTTGTGATGTATCAAAGACATAAAATAACATAACTAGCCTCCAAATTAAAATATACTTTTTTTTATAGAATTAATACATACTATCAACTAGTTTTTGAAGACTATTTCTCATTACATGTATATTTTCAATTCCAAAAAACTGGAACTTGATACTCTTATAGAAATCTTCATTCTCATATCCTTTTCCAGCTGCTTTATTAGCCATAGCATTAATCTAAAATATAAGAGATAAATTTTAAACTACAATTACTTGCAAGTTTTTTTAAAGCATAAAATAAAGATGGCTGAAATAATACCTTAGGGCGTGTATCAACAACGTACATAAAATCTTTATTGGGACTTGATTTTAACATATAATGCAACAACTGCTCATCTTCAACACACCGAGCACTGAAACCTGATAGTGGTTGACTGCATCGACAAATCGCAGCCTTAAAAAAAAATATTCTATTATACAAAACAAAAAATATTTTAACAATTTTCTTTGTAAATCTAGTATTGTGAATAATAAATTATATTGTTAACTCTCGATATAATGCAAAGAATTTAGAGATACTATCACAAATATGCAGATAGACTAACGTAAAAATAAAATATATCAACCTGATTCTTGTGCAAATATGAAAGCACAGGTAATCTTCCACGACTACGAAATCTACTGCTTCCAAGTAGTACACCATTAGAAGCAGAGGCAGGCACATATAAAATCTTTGGATAAGTATCACAAATCTGAAACAGAAATATAAAATGTTATGTTATTATAATTTCCCAAAATAATTTATATATAAACTTTTATTAATTAAGCATATAAATTCTAAGAAAACTACTGCAATATTTATCGTCGCATTAGAAAAAACTATCTATGCTGATCAAAAGGTTTTTGAAAATTATCAAATTCTTCAGAAATGGTACTATTGTATAAAGTATTAATTATAGAAGAAAAAATAGCTTTTCTTGGGCTTCCTTAAAAAATTGTTTGATCAACTTTATTACTTAATATCAAAACCAAAAAAATTAATCCTCAAAAACTATTTTAAGCCTTCATGTATATTTATATGAAGCTTGTTTAAGAGTTGACATGAATTCAATCAGATATTAGATTAGTTAAAAGACCATTTTAATGAGGATTTTTACCATTTTCACTTTTATAAGTTAACTTAGTTACTATGGTATTTTGATAAGTAAATTCCAAAAATATTTTTAATGCTTTTTGATAAAAAAACAAAACATATTTAGTATGCTTAAGGATATATTTAAACATAACTAAAAAATTAGTCTTCGTTACAATTTTCATCTACATTTGAACAGCTGTAAGTTCTCTGTCTATATTTATACATTCTTAACTTTTTTGTCTACATTTTTTTAATATTTCTTGTGTATTTGGTGTCCTTACTATTTCATATACGAAATACTTTAACATATTCAGGCAATTTTATGGCCTATTACCTAGTGACTAAAAGAACAACACCGGAGAACTAAATAGTTTATTATAACTTTTAAAAAATAACATTTTATTATGTTTTGTTTAGAATTATTTTTCATGTTTCAATAGTTATGACATTTGCATTAAAGTTTCTTTTTCCACACGTACATTATTCAATTGCAGAGTAAAAAGTTTAAAATAATCCTTTTTCTTTTTTTTTTTAAATTCTTATGTCACTTTTTTGATGATTAGCTTGAATAATCAAGATCATATGTGAACATTACAAAAATAAATAGATACTTACTTTATAATCTTTATTGAGAGAAGTTAGAGCCCAATTTTGATTTGGGAGTCCCATTCGTGAGAATTCAGCCTGTAAATCAAATTTATTCCAACCAGATCGCTTAGGTAAATCTTCATTTGATGCAGTATAGTGAAAGCAATATAAATCTTGAATATTGACTGTGATAAAAATATTGAAGAGTTTAGTAAACAGATAACTAAATACAAGATAAAAAAAGGAAATGAAAACTGAAAAATAAATCTTTAAAAATACATTGAAATTAATAAACAAGCCTTTTTTTTTAAACTTTGATTTAAAGAAACTATGAAAGAATTAAAAAATATTGAAAACAAAATTACCAATTTTCACTATTATTCNTTAAAGGAATTCAATCAGATATTAGATTAGTTAAAAGACCATTTTAATGAGGATTTTTACCATTTTCACTTTAATAAGCTAAATTAGTTACTATGGTATTTTGATAAGTAAATTCTAAAAATATTTTTAAGGCTCTTTGATAAAAAAAAAAACATATTTAGTATGTGTAAGAATATATTTAAACATAACTAAGAAATTAGACTTTGTTACAATTTTCATCTACATTTGAACATTTGTAAGTGCTGTCTATATTTCTAAATTCTTAACTGTTTTGTCCACATTTTGTTAATATTTCTTGTGTTTCTTGTATTCAGGTAGAAAATTTTATTTTATGGCCTATTATATAGTGATTAAAAGAACAATATCGGGAAACTAAATAGTTTATTATAACTTTTAAAAAATAAAATTTTATTATATTTTGTTTAGAATTATTTTTCATGTTTAAATAGTTATGACATTTTCATTAAAGTTTCTTTTTCCACATGTATATTATTCAACTGCAGAGTAAAAAATTTCAAATAATCCATGTTTTTTTCTTTTCTTTTTTTTAATTCTTATGTCAATTTTTGATGATTAGCTTGAATAATCAAAATCATTGTCAACATTACAAAAATAAATAGATACTTACTTTATAATCTTTATTGAGAGAAGTTAGAGCCCAATTTTGATTTGGGAGTCCCATTCGTGAAAATTCAGCCTGTAAATCAAATTTATTCCAACCAGATCTCTTAGGTAAATCTTCATTTGATGCAGTATAGTGAAAGCAATATAAATCTTGAATATTGACTGTGATAAAAATATTGAAGAGTTTAGTAAACAGATAACTAAATACAAGATAAAAAAAGGAAATGAAAACTGAAAAATAAATCTTTAAAAATACATTGAAATTAATAAACAAGCCTTTTTTTTTAAACTTTGATTTAAAGAAACTATGAAAGAATTAAAAAATATTGAAAACAAAATTACCAATTTTCACTATTATTCACTGAAGGAACCAATAAAATGTTATTGTTTCTAGTATAATACAAGAATTTATAATTTTTGTTCTAGAAATTATTCATACATGTCCTTTATAAGAAAATATGATAAGAAGTAAGGAAAATTTAGAATTGATTTTTACAGATTTTTTAAAATTATTTCTCTAAAAAAAAAAAATATGAAAAAAAAAAACAACACAATGATTTGAAATTTACTACTAATGAAAACACATTTTACCAGTAATGAAATTTACTACTAAAGAAAACACATGTTACACACTGATAAAATAATATGTGTTTATAGGTTTAATTCTGATTACTATTAAGAACATTTACTTTGTTAGGATTATTCTCAACTAGTTCAATTTGTATAAGTTTCTATCTTTTTTTTTTTAAAGGAAAGGAAAGTATATCAATTAATTTTTTATGTGATTTTAAATTTACTTCTAAAATAATTACCTGTTTTTTTTTTTAAAAAAATGCACTTTCAAATGATCATTTTTTTATAATTTTCAGTTTAATTATAGAAAAAAGCTGTCAAGTTATTTATTTTTTTAAAGTTTGCTTAAAAAAATGCACAGAGATTGTTTTTTAACATACCATTAATTATTTTTTACAAACTGCAAATATATGTTCTTATTTTGACAATAAGTGAGAATTACTTTTTGAAATATAAACATAAAATTGTATAAGAGGGTAATTTAAAAATTGTTTAGGATCAAATTCAGTTATTACATAATATTACACATTTTAATAAATTTTTTCGTTGTTAAATGAGTGCCTTTTCAAAACCAAAGTGCCCTTTTCTGTGAAGAAGCTGTGAAGTGTTTCACACAGAAGTGCCCTTTTCTGTGTGAAACTCTGCTTCTCCCTCTCCATGGGACCTGAATTCAAGATATTTCTAAATTATTATGTTATTTAATAAACAATTTAAATGACTTTGATTTACCTTTAGAAAATTAGTATGTATATTTATTAACAATTTCACATCTAGCTTTTTTTTCTTTTGTAGACAAAGTAAAATGTTACAGAATTGTTTGTCTAAATCAAACTTACATGCACTTCAATTATATACAAATCTTATAAATACATGAATGATACATACTGGGTTGTGAAAATTTAAGTAAAGATGTAAATATATCATGACTGTCTCTTTCTTTTGGAATAACAAAGGTCACAGATAAGAAATTTTTACATCTTATTTGCAAGGGAGAACCAATAGTGGATATGGGTAGTTTAATGACAGCAGCAATATGTGTATGTAAAATCTGAAACAATAAAGGTAATACAAATTAAAGTGATGTTATTAAAATCAAACATAAAAGTCAAGTGATGTTTAATGCTTACCCAGAAAGCACAGTTTTTAGACATGGTGTGGGTTGAAGCACCATTACTTTATTTTTAAATTAAAGGAATTTTTTAAACAGTTTCATTAGAAATTTTTTCAATATAATCTTAATTTATGTACTTTGACAAAGGATTAATAATTTATATTCTTAATTATTATTTTTACATACATATAATATATGCATAATTTTACATACATAATTTTTACATACTATTTTTAATGTGAGAAATTTTATGACACAATAAGTTAGCAAATTATGATAATTGTTTTTTCATGCAAATTATTCTCTTTTATATAGCTTTCATTTTTTTTAAATATGATACCACATTCTAATTACATACTAAAGAGAAAATATGTACTAACAGTTAATGGAGAAATGGCATCTTGTTTAAGAGAAAAGCAAAAAATTTGCAATACATATTTTGTATTAAATGATGAATAGCATATTCTGTTCTTTATCTCATTTCCCAATTGAGAATATAACATTTAAGTTGTAAAGGGTAGAGATTCAATTTGATTGTTCCTGTATACAAGTCATGAATACAAAAATTATCTTTATAACAAATTGATTACCATTTTTCATTGCCAAAAATTTTGCACTTTAATTTAAAGTTGGATTAGATTATAATCTACTTAAAATTTAAAGGTTAATTAAAAAATAAGCAGAATTTGAAAAAAAAATTTCTTAAACAAAAACTATAAATAGTGTTCAGTGCAGCAAGATTTTTGATAATTATAAATGTTCTGCAAGAATTTGTCAATAATAGCCCTTACTAATCAAATTTTCAATTTTTTTAATTGCTATTTTCCTGCAAACCAGAATTCAATAAAAAGATAACATCAATTGGTTTAAGATAAAATCAATAACTAAATAAAATGCAATTATAAAAGGGAATGCTAATGTTGGATGAACTTTTCAAGTAAAGATAAAGGCACTATGATGTCATAGTCATCAATTTTAATGTAAATGGTCAGTTAAATTGCGTGCATTAAAATTGTTATTTTTATCCATTATTTAGTACAAAATTCAGAATTTTAAATTAATGTTGAAAAAGCAGAGAAAATAAAAAACCTAAAAAAATAAACAATTAACCTAAGCATAAAAAAACACATATAAAAAAGTAATCATTAAGGTTTCTCTGAAAAAAAATATTTTTCCAAAAAAGAGTTAAATTCTGAAACAAAAAAAAATGCTGATTCTGAAATAAAAAAACCAAGGTAGCCACTCAAATCTGGGGGGAAAAAAATTCCACATGTTTTCCCTGCACACATTATAAGCAATATATTAAGAGGAAACACAATTAATGCACTCTTGTGTGAGCTATATTGGGCTAACTATATTATTTTTAATTGCTGAAAAAACTTAGAAAGAAAAAGGAACAACTGAACATACTTAATATCCTTAATAAAAATCCTTAAATATCCCATAAATAGCACTTTGAATAATCACCATTTTCAAATGACTAAAACAAGAAACAAAATTTCCTGCATTTTCCCTGTTATAGGTGATTTTTTAATTCCCTGTATTTTAAAGATTTTTCTTATTCTCCTTGTGGAGTGGCAACCATGAAAACGAAAAATTTTTCTTAATAGAAACTAAGTTTTACGCAATTTTTCATTGAGCTCCTTTTTAATACCCAGGTCAATAAAAAAAGTTTTTTATATTAGTGTTTTCACTACAGCGCGAGAACCTCGCATATTTTTTTCTTTTCTCGCAATAAGAAATGATTAACGCGAGAAGTCCGCACACTGTATTAATCAATTTCAAAATGCGCGAATTTTGGAAAAATTTCATCTTTTGCCATTTTGAATAAAATCTGTTTCACTTTTCCTCCTTGATGTTTCATTATTTTGAACATCGGTCCTTGTTATCTAGCTTCCCTATTTACCAGTATTGTTCAGAACCGGAGCGAACAGCAGAACGCTACCCCCGAACCCCCTTTCAAAACAATTTTCTCTGCAACCACGTGTTTACCGTAGATAAGTTTCTTCATGTAAGACGTTTACATTTTTTGTGCATGAATGTAAGATGGACAAATACCTTGCTAAGGCGACATCTTCTACTCCATAACGGACAAATGAAAATTAAACAAATGTAGGTAGAAACGGTCAAAACGAAACAAATACGGATATTTTTCATCCAAATAAATATAATAACTGATGAAAAAGTAGATATAGAACATTTTCCATATGATGATGCAGCAAAAATATTCAATTAGAAGATGTTAAAAATGCATTATAATTAAAGAAATAATTTTTACCAAGTCTATTCGTGTTTTTTTTAATGTTTAGAAATCTCACTTAACTTTCTGAAACTCACCCTGTTTTTGAGAAAGGGTGAGAAATTCTCTCCCATTTTCTTTTGTGTAATGAAAACACTGTTATATTCTCAATTTTCGGATGTTTCTTTCAGAATAATTAATTTATGAGTATTGTCAATTCTATTATAAAAGTATAGACCAGAGAACTTAGAAGTTACTAATGAATTTATTGCAAATGAAAAAGCTTGAATTTTCAAAATTGTGTAAAACATAAAACTCATATATACCCATGCTTCCTTTTTTCCATCTGGGTCAATAAATATCAGATGGGTGGCAGTAAGGTGAAGAGTTC
This sequence comes from Parasteatoda tepidariorum, assembly GCF_043381705.1. Taxonomy (NCBI): domain Eukaryota; kingdom Metazoa; phylum Arthropoda; class Arachnida; order Araneae; family Theridiidae; genus Parasteatoda; species Parasteatoda tepidariorum. The sequence goes on along the minus strand of NC_092207.1, from coordinate 39,038,524 downwards.
CAATATTTGGTTTTTTGCTGTTAAATCGATCAAGCATTCGAACTTTCTCTACCTAAATATAGAAACCAGTTAGCATTTCTTTTAAAATGAATAAAATTTCTAAGACAAAAAATGTACCAAAAAAAAAAAAAAAAAANAAAAAAAAAAAAAAAAAAAAAAAAATTAGGCAACAAAAATAATAATAGGCTGAAATTAAGACTTAAATTTTCTAGCAAAAAATATAAATTAAAAAAGCAAAATTAAGCTTATTTAAAAAAGCCAGCTACTGCATTAATCAATACAAATATAAATTGATACAATGGAATGACTGAAAAAGTGATAAAATATCCATACTTGTCCAGTTATATGAATGAAAAAAGTGAAATTTTAAGCATTTTATAAGTATTAATTTAATATGCATAGTTAAAATAAAAATAATATTAAGATTAAACAATTTTTAACAAATAAACTATTTTAAAATAATTTTAATGTAAAACTTATAAAGTTATGTTTATAAGAGAAAAAAAATGCACTAAAAATAATTACTTAAAATAATGTAATGTTAAATAAAAAAAAATAACTGATTTTAATTACCTTATTTTATATATTTTTGATAAAATGGAAAGAAATCATAGTAACAAAAATTTTACACTTTAAAAGGGAAAAAACTGTTTAAATCATTCATTAACAAAATTCAAAAACTAATTATTACCAGGAAACATATAAATTTAATAATAACACTTAAGAGTGAAACTCTCTCACAGCTAGAAAAAATGCAAAAAGTTTAAATCAATTAAGTTAAAAGTTCATATTTATCCAGAAAAGCCAAAATACTTAAAACAAATTTCAAACTTTTCTCCATTTTTGTAACTGGCGGCATGAATTTTATTATTAATTTTTCAGTTATGCTTTATTCTAATATATAGCAGATATAACAACACTTACACTTACAATTTTAGTTTTAAAAAGAATTTTTGTTTTTAATTATTACAATATCAGTTTCTTTTTCTTTTTTGAAAAAAATATCAGACTTTTATGTATCTCAAACCTAAATTAATTCATTTTGCATAACGTATTAGGTATTTTAGTTAAAATCTCTGTTATTTCTTCGATTTTACCTTATTAAATAAATTTTCTGACTGTTTGCTGATATCCCATTTCTTCATTCTAGCCACCCTGCTATTGTTTTTAAGTTAAACCCCCATACAAATTAATATTAGTTTTTCGATTCAATAAGTAACCTTTACCAAAAGATTTTATAATATAGGGAAAGGGATCAACAGAAAAAGTAGTCAGATTCCATGTCAATAAAAAATCTGAGCCTGTTTATTTAAGAAGCTAAAAAAAAAAAAAATAAATAAATAAAAAAAAACGGTCCAAATCTGTTCTTTTAAAATATAAAATAGATTTCCTTATCTAAACAGAGTTTTAAAAAAATATAAAATTACAAATATATAGTAAATACTGTACAAAAATATAATAAAATATCAAACCAACACATACATTTATTCAATTTCATATGAAAGTTACCTTACATATTAGCATGATTCCTCGCTTCACTGAGACACATATACATAAAATATAATTCAAAAAATTTTGAATTTCCTAACAAGTAAAACAGATTCTATTATTATGAACTCATAATTACAACATATTGCTAATCTCATAGAAATATCTAAATTCTGAAATATTTTGCTTACATTAAGGTTTTTGTTCTTATAAACATGCATTTGTATCAGTTATCTAACAAAGAAAAGGATAATACCTTGTGATATCTAGACGAAAGCAGAAAACAATCTGAATAAAACCCAAATTATATACTTTCATTTGTGCTTTATTCACATTGTTCTTTGTTTTAGTGTACCAAAAATGTTTAAAATGAAATAATGTTTATAGTTCTTAACTAAAACATAAATAATTACAAGAAAAAATACACAATAAACACATAAGTAACTTTACCTAAATAAAGTACTTAACTTTACAGTACTTTATTTAGGTACTTATACGTAGAAGTAGAAAATATATTACAATAGCACCTATATTAAATATTACTTCCTATTAACAAAATACGAGAGTACCATACTTAAGGAACACCTTACATCACATGGTTATTTTTAAAAACCCCTCATAAAGAATAAGTGTCACAATTTTTTTCAGAGTTATGAGCTGCATCACTAAAATTATGGAAGTAAATAAAACTTGTTTTGTTTCCTTTTGATAAATTTTAGATCACAACCGTTCAGAAATTGTTACCTGTATGCCATAGAAAGAGGGATTGTATTAGAAAGAGCGACATTAAAAATTAAGGATAATATTACATTTACTAACTGTACATTAGAAAGAGGAACTCTATTATAAGTCCTCAAACCAGTACGGTGAATGCAAATCAGTGGTCAGAAGCAGAATGGTACAAGTAGCAAAGCTGCTTTAGTTGCTTCTTTTTATCGTAGTTTGTAGTTAGAAAATTGCAAATATTTAATTATTTCCTAGCACTTCTTAAATTGATTATTCACCATCAAGAAAGGCATAAAAAGTTACGGTTAAAAGGACAAATTAAGAAAAAGGGTTTAGAATAACAATCTGCAAACATGAAAAAATATTTCTTAATAATTCCTCATAATTAAATAAGCAAATTGCTTTTACTCAAAATCATTTTGAACATGGATGTAAATGTAGTTCTCCGGCAAAGTTCTTCTCTTAAAAGTAGGGAAGTAGTGAGTACACTCCAAAAGTAGTTTGTAGTCTCTACATATAAAAAAAAATAGTAGTAGTTGTATTTGTAGTTAACTACATTTGTTATAAAGTAGTTGAAGTTAGTTTTTTGCAAAAATAAAGTAGTTTTTCCTACCACTGATTCAAGCCCTGTAGAAGAATTTTTTGAGGCTCTCTGCACCAAACTTTCCTAGCACCAATATTTTTCTGTGAGATACTTTTAATAATAACAATTACTAATTTAAAGTAACCGAAGCATTGTGCTTACAAAAGAAAGAAAAACCCTACTCATATACAGTAGAACTGCAAATTTTTTTTTTTTTAACTTTTTTACTTGTCAATGTAATATGTTTCTTATTCTAATATTATGGGCAATATTCTGGCATTTTGTAGGTGGAAAAACACACAATTTTTTTTTTTTTGAACTTAGTAAGCCAACATCACTTTAAACAAAAATAATTAAAAAATCATCAAACCTTGGCAAGAACATCCAAAAAAATATTGACAACAAAAATCACACATATCAGACTCTTTAAAATGGGTATACTAAAATGCCTGTTTTGTTTCAAGATCCGGTTGTTGCAAAAAATATATTATTTTGCTTTTCGTATTATTTAGATTTTTTAATTTTTTTGCTTTTTTTTAGCTCCACTTCTTAATTACCTTTCCTTTTGAGCACAAGAGATTTTTGTATTGATATCTAAGCTAAAATTATAGCCAAGTTTTGATAACAACTAGGTAGTGGCTGGTAAGAACCCAAGAAAAACGTCTGTTAATGGGAGAAGATAGAATAAAATTTGCAATTCTCTGAGAACAAACAACTATACACATTTTTATGAATTTATCCCAGTATAAAAAACAAGCAGTGGTTCATGGTGACTACAGACACTATATACAGCCACCCATATGCAAATATCCCTTAATGTAGGTTCCAAAAAAGAAATTGAATTTAAATAAATTGCCAAATAATACTTCACTGGCTCTGAATCATTATTCCAAATGCTTCCATAAATATTTGGCACTGTCCTCTGATTCGTAAGAAGTGATACAATTTCCTTGTACTACTATTTTTGCTTTCAGGTAAGCATTAAAAAAAATCACCAAAAAAAGACAATTAAACATAAAATCTGCACCAAATATATTTCACTTAGTTGATTTTCACACAGAATGGCATTTATGCAGTTGGTTACTTTATTTCTTAAAAAAAATTATCAAAGATGAAAAAAAAAATTTTTTAACAATTAAACAAAACTGTTCAAAATTAATATTTAATTTAGAAGGCACTGACAGAAAATGCAAACTAAAATAAGAATTCTAAGCTAATAAAAAGCCAAGCAAAACTTTAGCTAAAAATGCATAAAATACTTTCAAATAAATTAATTAAAAAATTTAAAAGTCTCTCTTACAATTCTGACATTGCCATATGTAAAACATGCATAACATCAATATATTTATTAAGATCTAACTTACTTTCAACTCACACGAGCATTTTGTTCCATTTAGATTACTTGATAAAACACCCTAAAATAAAATAACCAGGAGCCAGACAAACTATTAAGATGTTTTTAAAACAACGAAATCTTTGGCAAAGTGATTATAAAAAATAAAATGAAAATATTTCAAAGAACTTAATTGTGAACATCCGTAACTGTTCAGAAACTTTTTCTGTTATTCATGAATGAATTACTTTTAAAAGATTTGTAAGAGTTAATTATGTAGTATCAATTTGGTAACAAATACTTCGAATATAATATCATTAAGGAAAATTTTTTGCCAAATCAGTATAACCCAATTTGGAATCCTAAGATCATAAAAGTGGAAGTGAGCATTAAAATTAAGTATTAAAAGTGAGTATTAAATTTCATTTAAATCCTTTACATGCTTAATTAACGTAGAAAAGTACGTAAATATAATAGCATAGTTAATAATTGCACACTTAATTACAAAATAATCTAAAGGATAACAAGAAATAAAGAACTCTGAATGTACTCTTGTTAACAGCTGTTTTCAATGGTTCATACAAATCCAAAACATTACATAAAATATTTAATCGGACAACAAGCACTGTATCAAAAAATAAAACTAATTGTAAATTTATAATTAAAAGCAATCATTACCTTAGGGGTCCTTATCAAGTCCATGATCTTAACACTGAATCTATTTTGACGGTACGTCTTTAAATGATTATCAGAAAACTGCAAATAATTAAAAATAAGTTATGAAAAACTATTTCCAAACTTTATTATTACAAATATTGCAAAAGTTTGCAATGGAAATTTCATTTTTAGCAGATTTTTTAGAGGGGATAAATAAAAATTTGCAATTCGAAATTATCGTCTGCCTCTTTAGCAGTCAACAAACTATTTTTCAGTTTTCTCCTAAAGTCAGATTAAGCAAACCGCACCACAATTCGGTTCGTAAAACTACAGAGGAGAATAAACAAATGAAACGCAAAAGTTCAAAAGAATTGGTGCACTGTTATGAATTTTATTTTTTTAGAATGTATCGTTTGCATAACAAATGCCATATTTAAGTTACTCTAATGTTTATATAAATATTTGCAATTTTTTTTTCTCCAAATTATGATTGGAATTGAATTTAAATAAAATAATCAATTCAACGAAATTTTATAATTTGATTGGTTAAAGAGTCTACAAACTAACAATGAGTTTGATCTTAACATTATTATGACTGTAATTGTAACGGTAAACAATTAAATTTTATTTACATTTTCAAATATGTAAACAAAGTATAAATAAAACTTCAGAAAAACTTAAACACGTGAATTAAAACTTATTTTATGATATTTATATGCTAGATGCATCATTATTTTAATTTATCAAAGTATTTAATTTCGTATCATTCATATATTTATTTTTTTACTGTGTATTTTTTGTGCAGTTATTCTTACAATGTTTACATTTAAATTATGAACATATTGTTTGATCTTTACAAAAATGTATTGGATAAATAAACACACATTTAAGGGTAGTTAAAAAAACAAATTTTCTTACACCCTTCAGAATTCCTTTTCAATGACAAATAATGGCTAAATTTTAAAATACTATGATGCGATCATAAAGAGTTAAAGGAGTTTTTGCGTCCACACCACAAGCTGAATGCATGTACCATATGTTCATCAAATAGATTTTTTAGTAGTAGTAAAAAAAATCTGAAATTGAAGTAGCTAAATCTTAAATCATACTAAACGGGGATATTTCCTCCATATCGTGATCTGTCGCGCCAACTACTATCGCGAAGGTGCCAAATAGATTTTAAACTTGCAAATTTTTTTTTAAAAAAAAAAGCACGTAAATGTTTACCCGGGAGTAGCTGCAAATTTTTAACTTGTAATCTTCTAAGGAGAGAAAAAAATGTAATATTAAATAAATTAATATTAATAATGAAATAGAGTTTTTAATATTTATCAGTTATATCTGTATCGTTACTACCTTCCCTAGTGCGCCCAAATTAAAAAAAAAAAAAAAAGGTTTTGGTGCACCAAAAATGTTTTTTTTTTGTTTGTTTTTTAAAAGAAAAGTTTAATTATATGTATGGAGGTGACTCTGTGAGTTATTACCTTCAAGTCAGTTCCCTTCTGTGATTTTTTAAAATTTCTTGCATACCACTGTCCTGTTATTGCCAAAATTTAGAAAAGATACCAGTACAAAATGAAATGTTAATAAATTTTTTCACGTTTTTTTTAAAGAAGATATTACTGTTTATTTATTTATTTTTTTGTTGTTGTTGCAAAAATCCTACTAATTCTAGTTTTAAAGCATATTTGTCAATATCAAATTTTATTTTAACATTGTTAATTTATTATATTAAATATATATTTTATTGTAAATATATTTCTGGATTTTAATGTGTATAATTCAAATTTTCGTCATTATTAAAATAATAATTATCATATCGCATGGAAAAAACAAGCTGTCTAAAGATAAAATCAGATTCTTTTTGTGTAAACGTGTTTTTTTTTTTTTAGTAGATGATTAAGTAATTCCAAATCAAAAAAATTATTAACCTACAGTCAAGGAAAGGTATAAAGCAAAACAATTTATTTTATTATTTCAAAAAATTCTTTAAAAAAATAACCTTGATTCTAATTTTATGAATTGTTTATTTTACACATGTTTTTCAGTAGTTAATAATAATACATACATTTCTCTTCTTTTTGTATCAAATTTAAATCATGTTTTTGACTGAATGAGTTACTATGAGAATTTTATGTTGAAATGTATTGTTATGCTACTTTTAATAGGATTTCTATTATAATTGTATTTATAAAATTTAACTAACTATAAACTGTTGAAGTTCGCAGTGGCCTCTTAAAAGTTTTTTCTTTTCCTTTTTTTTTTTTTTTTTTTTTTTTTTTTTTTTTTTTTTTTTTTTTTTNTTTTTTTTTTTTTTTTTTAGTCTTTTTCTGAAAAGATTATTGTGCATGGTTAATTTAAAGTTTCTAAGTTAAGTTTTCAAAACATTTTTTTTCTTGATATTTTAGCTAATAGAATAGAAATTTTATATAGTGATAATGCTTAAAAATGATATTTTAAAACTTTTTTGCTGGCTCAATTGCCTTTAAATAGTTAAGCATTGTGCATATTATATTTATTTCATAATTACATATCTTCAAAAGAAATTAAAGCTTATTATTTAAAATCAAGATTCCGCATTTTAAAACAGTTTTAATAGTTTAAAAGGATCTCAAATTCTGCATTTAAAATAAATCTGAACTTGAATAATGTTAAATTTTTAAATTTAATAATTAATACTAAATCATTTTTAAGCAATACTGGACTATTATTTGGTACTGTTCCATTTTTCAAGACGATGTCAATATTTGAAAATAGATGATAAAGATAGATGAAAAACCTATAATCACAGTACCAGTAATACATATTACCGCAATCAATTAAGCATCACTGGCATCATTAATAGCTTGATGATTTTTTATGATTCTTTGAAGTGGAGTAGTACCCAATGTATTTTTTAATAATTGTTTCTTTCTTCTATTGATACATTTGAATGTTATTTTAATATCTTTAGCTTAATTTATCCTCCAAACTAATAATTACCATGCTAACTTTGTCAAATGAAGTAAAAAAATATGTGTAGTGAATTTAATGATTTGTGATATTCTATATCTCTTGTTAAATATACTACCTTAAGTGTTCTGGCCCAACTTTCTGGGAATTGTTATCCAATTATTTGTGAAAGCATGAAAATAATATTCACTGTTCTAATTTGACATTTCAGATGAGTACCTATGCTTTGAAGCCTCCTAAACTTCGAAGGTATCACATATTGGAAAGTATTAGTTCAAAGACATTCATTCCTCGAGAATATCAGGTTAATTTCAATTAGTTACTTTTATTAATTATCTATGCCAGTATTTGTTGTATTGAAAAATTGGTAATAACATAAAATTTATTTTATATTTATGCACATGCATTAAACTATCCTTATACTTTGTGTCGCTCTACCTTCATTTAATAGGGATCAGAGGTGTTTTACTTTTTTTTTTATGGTACCATTAAATGAAATAATGGTTCAAATAATGCAATTCGGAATCAAATGATTAAATTTTGTCCCCGATATTGGAATGAATGGTTCAGTGTGGATGTTCTAAAATGAAATTACATCTCAAGAAATAGCAAACAAGACTTTATGCATCGGTCATTTTATTGCAACGGTTGCTGTAATAGGGGTCATGCTAAAGAGCATAGACTATATGTACAGTGTGCAAAAAAATTAGCGGACTATCCTAAATAGCTTTAGATCTAATGATTGGATCTTCACATTTTAAGTCTCAATCTTAATGGTTCAAGAGGGTGACCTCAAATATGCTAATTAATTTGTGCAAACAGTATTTTAAGTTATGATATTGTACACAAAAATGTACTTTTTTTGAATAAACATACCATTTTTTAACGTATTCGGACTGACTTCCAAAATCTAGAGAGTATCCACTATCTGGAAATTATGATCCCAATAGTTTGGCAGGAGAATGGCCTGAAGCTTATAGCTTGTATAATTAATTTTATTTTTTACATATTTCACCATATCTCGAGAACTTTTTAAGCGAATTGAAAAATGCTTGCATATAATTATAAACCCCATTTATCCAAAGACAATTCCATGCAAAAAATAACTTTTAGTAAATATTTATCACTTTTTATTATTTTATTTAATAATACTTAGAAAAGTTTTGAGTCATAAAGTATACAATTTTTGCACCACTTTAAAGAATGTCATTTTATATGGCAAAATATAAAATTTGAACGAAATCATTCAAATAGTTTCTGAGATATCGAATTTTAGAAAGTCGTAATTATAAAATTCGACCTCAAGTACACCCCCTTGGTATAACTTGAATGAAAATGTGCATGATTATTAAAACAGAATCACATACCCGTCACATTTATTCCAGTGAAGTTTTGAAATCATATTGGGAAGAATCAAAACATGAAAGATGACACTGTATGTTACGATAAGTGAAGTTGTCACAGCAGTCTTATGCTTCATGTTAAACAGTTTAAAATAATGATTGTGAAATCAAATGTGCCTACTTTTTTTCTGTAATATTAATACTTGTTCAGTTGCTGAGTTAACAGATTGGAATAAAAATAACTTTATGTTAAAAATTTTATTTATTTTTTCAAATTTTATCTGGTTTTACTACTATTAAATACCTCAAAAATTTATATCAGATATTTTAAAATCTATGTTTTTACAATTTAGGTAAAATTTAAGGTTGGTGCAGTGAAACTGATTCCTGCTATTGTGCTTTTAAACATCAATCCAATCAAACAAACAAAAATACTTTATTCAATCAACTTTATTCAATCTAATCAAACTTATCTATATGCTTTAACACTTAAGAGAGTATTTATTTAATTTTCATTTTAATAAGTTTTAATTATGTTTAGAATGTTTTCATTGAAACTAATGTTAGAGGGAAAATTATATTAATCTAATTCTACCAAAAATAATAGACTAACATCTACATGTCATTGTATTTTTCTAATGTGTTGGAAATTTGTCATTTACAATAGGTTGAGCTATTAGATTCTGCAAGAAAAAAGAACACAATAATATGCCTTGGTACAGGTACTGGGAAAACATTTATTGCTGTTATGCTGATAAAGGAATTTTCGCATTTGGTTCGAGATTCTTTATCAAATGGAGGGAAAAGAACTATTTTCCTGGCCCCAACAGGTTCGATTGCAGTTTTATTTTTCTAATCTTATTAATTCAGTACTTTTCTTAAGTATTAAAATTTTTTGTTACTAATAACTTCCTTAAATTATATACTTTCTAAATTTAAATTTGTAAATTGGATATAAATTTACGCATTATGAAAACTATCCTTGAAATAGTTTTTTGACTTTCTTTTATATTTCCTATGGATTGGATCTTTTTTGTTAATTATATGTAAGGAATTTAGAAAATTATATTGAGAATGTTTTTTCTGGAAATTTGAAATAATAATTAGTATAGCTAATATGTAAATTAAGACAGATAATTCAATTCAATTTATTTGTTAAAAAAATATAGCTGATCCTTTTTTGCAGCATGTCATAATTTTCTAAAAAAAAAAAAATTCAATAAACAGTCAACTTTCATTTTGTCCTCTTAACACCCTGAACTAAAGCGTCTTATTAGTCAATAAAGTCTGATATAGTGTTAGCGGACTAATTTTTAGGTAATCAATATAAGATTATTGAAAATGCATTATATATGCATTCTTTGTATGATTGTTATTATTTTTTTTTATGTTATGGGTATTTTTTAAAGAAAAAATATATGTTGCTTTTCAAACAATTACAGAATTCCATTGAAAAATTTTATTTTTAATTTAAATTTCATTTTTTATTTTCTCTTTCTTTAGTCCCACTGGTCATACAGCAAGCCAAATTTGTCAGAGACTGTACTGACTTAAGAGTTGGGCAGTATTTTGGACTAGACCTTGAAAAGTGGCCCAAAGAAAAATGGCTTAAAGAAGTTGAAACTCATCAAGTTCTAGCAATGACTCCTGACCTTTTCTGCGTTATTCTTTATCATGGCTTTTTACCACTTTCATCAGTTAATTTAATTATATTTGATGAATGTCATAATGCTGTGAGAAATCATCCATACTGTAAAATTATGAATTATTTTGATGTATGCGAGGCTGGGAAAGAACCACGAATTTTGGGAATGAGTGCCTCTTTAATAAATAACAAATGTAGACCATCAGCTATAGATCAACAAATAAAACAACTTGAAGCAGTATTAAAATCGCATGTAGAGACAGCTACCGAATTGACTTCACTAAGTAAATATGGATCAAAACCTAAAGAATTCATTGTTCTGTATAATTCATACTCTGATGATGATCCTATTTTAACCACTGTGATAAGCAAAATTAAAGCTGCCCTAGAGTTTTTAAATTTCGTAAATGTTCCGTATGATGAAGATGATCCATACCCCCATCCTTGCCACCAACCTAAACGGTACTTAGTGGAACTTTCATATGTAATTTCGTCACTTGGTCTTTGGTGCAGTTTAAGAGCCATTAAATTATTTCTTGAAGAAATCGATATGTTTTTGGATTCATCACATTGGAGTTATTTACCAGCACATAAAGTTTATATTGTTCTTACTAGGACTGTTTTAGTAATGGCGGAAAAAGAAATTCATTCTCTTCTAGGCAAAAACAATATTTTGTCAAATTTGGTTGAAAGGATTCCGCCTAAAATGAAAAGATTATTAGAGGTTTTAAAACCATATAAGCCTGAACCTGTGACACCTTGTAATGCTGAGTTAATTAATGGCACTTGCATTAACAATTCATGTGATACTGAAGCACAAAACTCTAGTATCAACAATCAGAATGGACAGGCACTTCAAAACAACCAAAAAACTAGTGACACTCATAGTGAGCTGGAAGCTAACAAGTGCAATACTTATAAGAGAAAATATAAATCAAACAATTTTTCTGATGATAGTAAAGTGTTATGTTGTTTAATCTTTGTAAGACAGCGCATAGCAGCTTATCTCTTAAGTGAATGGCTTGCAAAAGTAAAGGAAAATGATCCTGACTTTAGTTTTTTATCACCGAGTTATATTATAGGCCATGGAAAAAACACGAGTGGTTTAAAAAATGCTGCTATGAAATTTCAAAAACAAGAGGAAGTGCTGCAAAAATTCAGGACTAAATTATATAATATTGTGGTTGCTACGTCTGTTATAGAAGAAGGGATGGACATTCCAAAATGTAACCTTGTTATCCGTTTTGATAGGCCTGAAAACTTTCGTGCTTATGTGCAGTCTAAAGGAAGAGCTAGAGTTAATGATTCTCATTATATCATGATGGTTAAATCTCCCGAAAAAGAAACATTTGAAGAAATTATATCTGATTATAAAACTGTAGAAGAGGTAGGGTGGTTTTTTATATTTTCATATAATACATTAGCACAAAATTTATTTTATTCATTAGTATATAACCATCTCTATACAGTGCTCCCCGCATATTAAAAATATGTTGATAGCATTTGATTTTATAAACAGTAATACCTATACTTCAGAGAGAGAAAATTTCAAATTTAAACTTTGCAAATACATTGAAGGTTAAATTCATATTTATATTACGCAATTCTATTAAACATCAACTACAAGTTGTATTTAACGGAAAGATTTTTAAATCCTAGAAATGCTTGATTAACAATATTTGAAGTTAAAGATTCAACATGGTTTAAAAGTTTTTCTAACTTTCAATATTTATTTTGTTGACCTCAAATATGGTAATTAATAAGTACTGATAATATTTTTAAGTTACAAAATCACACACAATGACATACTTTCTCTGAATAAACATACAGTAAGATCTCGATTATCCGAGCTAATTGGGACCGCTAGTACCTCGGATATCGGAAATCTCGGTTAATAGGAACCATGTATAAAAACCTTCCGTGCTCACAAATTTAACTACTTTTAAAGTAAAAAACAATAGAACGTTTTTTAAATGATAAAAATAAACATAGATGAACTTATGTTTCACAGCTAAAAAGACTTAAAAAGGAAATCATCTCTAGTAGTAAATTTTAAAAAGTAAAATGACTTTTTTTTAATATAGTTGAATATTGAAAGACGCATTTTCAAAAATAACACAAATCTCAGAAAATATTGTATTTTTAAAATTTACATGATTAAACTTACAAGTCACATGACTACTGTTAACAAAGCATTCATGGATGTTGTCTTCTCAGGGTGTAATATTTCATGGAAGTTGAGTACTTTTGTGGGGAATAAGTGCCTGTAACACAGACAACGAACTAATATGTGTATAATTTCTTCCAAGCTCATTTTGGAGAGGAGAACAGAAACCTCGGTTAATCGAGGTTCTACTGTAATTATTTTTTAATAGTTTGAATTTATGACCCCCAAAATATAGGGCATAACTGCAATCTGGGAAATATGGTCTCAATAGTTTGGCCAGGAGAGCACTCTAAAGTTTGGACCCCTTAATGTTAATTTACTTTTTGCATGTCTCGCTATATCTCAAGAATTTTTTAAGCCAATAAAAAAAATTTCTGTTCAATTATAAAATTCAGTTATCCAAAGATAATTCCTTGCAAAAAATAACTTTTAGTAAATATTTACTATTTTATTTAGGAATGGTAAAGAAAATTTGAATTGTAAAGTATAAGATTGTTTGCACCATTTTAAAGAATACAATTTTACATGGTAAAATACAAAACTTGAGCGAAATCAGTCGAATAGTTCCCGAGAAAATTTTAAATATGCAATTTTCTCAAAATTCGATTTTTCAGGAGCTATGCTACCAATTTTGCTCAAATTTCGCATTTTGCCTTGTAAAATTACATTCTTTCAAAAGATGCAAAAAATTGCAAATCTTACAATTCAAAATTTTTTCGTCCATTCTTAAATAAAATAGTAAAAAATAATAAATGCTTACTAAAAGTTTTTTTTTCTTCATAAAATTAACTTTAGGTAAACAAATTTTATAATTGAGTATAAAAAGTTTTCAATTTGCTTAAAAAGTTCTCAAGATATGACGCAATACGCAAAAAGTAAAATTAACATTGAGGGGTCCAAACTGCTTTTCCTGACCAAACTATTGGGACCATATTTCCCAGATTATGACTGTTCCCTATATTTTGGGGGTCAGAGAAAGTACGCTTTGTGTCTGATTTCATAACTTAAAATATCGTCTACACTAATTAATTAGCATATTTGAAGCCACCTCTTCAAGCCATTAAGACTGAGTCCTAAAGCGTGACGATCCAATCAATAGATCCAAAGTTATTCAGGGTAGTCCTTTGTTTTGTGCATTGTACATTTGTACAACTGTGTAAATAAATTTTTTTTAATGATTAATAGAATACAAAATTTATGAAAATGATTTTTCATTTGTTATATTTATTATCTCTCCTGTATTTAAATTTTAAATATACTTATAATTCAACTTCATTTTAAATATACTTATAAGTAATTAATTCAGTAATTAAATCAATTTTTGAAATCATTTATTAGTAATAGTAATTAGTATTAAGCTAATCATATCCATTTTAGTATTTTAAAATACTATTGAATCACTGTTTCATATTTTAGTTGCTATTGATGAAATGTCATAAAGCTGACCAAGACATGGAAGAAACAGTGTTAGAAAATTCTATTGATAACCTAATTGAACCATACATGCCAGTAAAGCAAGATGGTTACCCTCGTGTTACACTCTCAACTGCTATTGCTCTTGTAAATAGGTTAGTACTGTTACATAGTTATTTGTATATGCATTACTAAGAATTTATATATTTTTTACTCCTCTTTAGATAAAATTATAAGACCTCTTTAGACACAAAGATAAAATTTGTGTTGCATAAAAGTATTATCTAATAAAGAAGATATAAAACGCTAGAATAAATATATCTAATGAAGAAGGCATAAAATGCTGTAATAGAAATATAATCAAATAAAAGAGATATAAAGTGCATCAAAATTCTATTGATGACCTGATTAAACCATACATGCCAGTAAAGCAAGATGGTCCCCTATTTTTACTACTTTTGTAAATTATTTAGTGCTATAGCATTTTTCTTTATCTATGCATATCTAAGTATTGTTATTATTTTTATATTTTGTTATCTATTAGAGAAAGAATAATTTTATTGTTAAATTAAAACTATGTTAAATGATATAAAGAAAAACTAATTATTTTTCTATCTGATGATATTTTCCTAGAAAATGTTTGTAAGGGTATAATAGCTTTTCATTGTTAATAAATTTTAACTATTAACTTATTTAAATGTACGGGACCACAATTATTAAGGTATGTAAAAAACAAACTGTTATACTGTTAAAAATTATAAAAACTTAACCTTTAACCCATTGACGGTTCTGCACGTAAAAAGTCGCATTTTAACCTGCAGTCTTCTCTGCATAGCAAAACCGGTTTTCCCATGTTAACTGATAGGGGAACTGTGTGTAGCGGAGAAACATTCTCCCAATTTTGCCCATTTCCTTAACCGCCAGTGGGTTAAATGTAGGGCATTTTAAGGAATATTTTTTATTTACCCACTCTTATTGTCTTCATTTTCGGAAGGAAAATGTTAAGCCACTGATGGTTCTGCTCATAGAAAGTCATCTGTTGTGATGGTTCTTATTTTATTCCCCCAAATAGTCATGCAGGTAAAAAATCTCACTTCATTTTCAACCTACAAATGGTTCTACACTTAGAAAAAGCCTCTTATTTCTTCGCACCAAACAACCACTTACCTTGAATTCAATGGGTGAAAAACAATCCATTATACTACAGATTGGAGGGGAGAGGAGGAATTAGCCTGAATCTAGTTTATATAAGAAAAGTGTGAGCAATTTTGAATAAGTAAATATAAAAGTGTAAAAATTGCCAACAGATTAAAAAGCAGCATGTCAGAGCATACTCTAAAGTATTTATGCCTCATCACTTTTGTGATTTTTTTAGAGTTATGCTGTTAGGTTGCTCCCGGGGATTGGTTGGGCACACTGCAAAACTCCATTTTGTTCTTTCATTCTATTTCAAACTATGCTAACAGATATAATCAGGCTGGATAGGATAAAATAATTCTCAATGAAATATTTTAGTAAATGGTACAATAAGGTTAATAACTAGTGCAAAGTTACAGCACTAAATCAAATGAGCATATTAATTAGATAAAGAAATAGAGAATTTTTCGTCTGCTCAATATCACTGATCATTTATATCTTCTTTTTCTTAATACTTTAATTTTTGGAGACTTCTTCCTTTCTTTACATTTTAATTTTTAAAACATTATTTAAATTCACATTCTATATTTTATTTATAAAGATTTAAAAGGCTTTAAAATTTAATTTTTAGTAAAAATAGCATTTGAAAAATTGAAACATAAAATATTTATTCTGCCTGTGTATGTTTAAAATTAGGATCTATACTGTTTTTAATTAAAATCCAGAAATTTGAAAGTCCTGTGTTGTTAGGATATATAGTTTTCAAAATCTAGCTGAATCACTTTATAGTGATTTCATGTATTTGTTTAAGTTCATGAGACGGAACTAATTTTTAAAACTTAAAATATTTGGAACATATAATGGGCTAGTCTTATCTGTATTGCTTAAGAAGGCCTCTCATTATAACCTAGTATAATTAGCTCACAATATGTGTGAATATTTTTTTGAACTATGACTCTGAAAATATTAAATATGTAATTATAGAAAATTTATTTGTTTTCATAATATTCTTATCATTATTTAGTTGATGACTATAATAATTTGATAAAAAGTTTTTGTAAGAATTAATTTATAACTATATTAACTGTTTTATAAAAACTTAAACTATGGCAATGTTTTAATATAATTATTGTAATTAGTTTTCATAAAAATATGTTTGTCTCATATTTTTCTAATTTTGTCTTTTAAATGTTACTAAATAATTATTTTAGCTTCAATTTTGTAGGTATTGTGCTAAACTTCCAAGTGATACTTTCACAAGGCTTACTCCAAAGTGGAAGATAATAGAAGACATAGGTCTTACATCACCATTTCAATGTGTCCTAAAATTACCCATTAACTCACCATTAAAAAAACCGATTGAAGTAAGAGTTACGATTTTTTTCTGCTTATTGCTATTAAAATTAAAACAGAGGGTTTGCTCTATTACGCTCAACATGATTCAGTTATCTATGGTTATAAAATGAAGAGTTTGCCAATTTATCTCTCTTATAACTTTAGAACCATTTGTGCAAGCATCCTAAAATTTAGACAGTGAGTAAAAGGGGCAAATTTAGAGCCCAATCCTGAAAACCGCTTGAAATTTATTGTTTACATTTGCTTGTAATTTTAGATATTGTGATAATTCATCTAACTCATATGTTTAAATGATAAAAAAAAGTACACATTTTTATGATGATTAATAAGTGCATGATTTTAGGGTTGTGCTTCTAATTTTGTTGCCAATAATTATAGAATTTATCAGATAGATTGTCTTTTTATACTTTTTTTTCTGTAAAGTAGCATAAGAGAAATTAGTTTATTCTTCTGGATTGTATACATGTTAGAAAACATAAAGTTCTATATCCAGAACCATCATTAAGTTAGTGTTTGTACTTAAATATCATAACACATTTTTTTTTATTTGATATTACCATAGAGTTTTTATTTTTAAAAAAAAAAGAAAAAGTATGAATAAGAATAGAAATAGGACATTTTCATAGTTATTTAATTTTTTATTGCTTTTTATGAATTTTCTTAATTAATTCCTTTGTAAATGTTGAAATTTTCAGAAATATCCAAATTGATTTGTCTTACAGATTAAAATAATATTTATTTAACTTGTTAATTTAATTAAAATTCAGTTAATTCTCAATATTTATGGTTTTATACAAAATTAATAAATTGTACTGTTATAGAATGCTTTTTTACGTTTTTACTTAAAGTCCATCTTATGTGTATATATTTTTAGGGGCAATGGATGCAAAGTAAACAGCTCGCAAAAATGGCTGTAGCATTGAAAACTTGTGAAGAACTGCACAAAGCTGGTTTGTATTTTAATAATAAATACTCATTGTAAAGTCTCNAAATTGTACTGTTATAGAATGCTTTTTTACGTTTTTACTTAAAGCCCATCTTATGTGTATATATTTTTAGGGGCAATGGATGCAAAGTAAACAGCTCGCAAAAATGGCTGTAGCATTGAAAACTTGTGAAGAACTGCACAAAGCTGGTTTGTATTTTAATAATAAATACTCATTGTAAAGTCTCCATTCTTTTTTTCAAAATGTATTTTAAATGAGTTTTATTTATTAATCACAAATAATTAACGTCATCAAATTAATGTAACATCCAAAAAGTAATATGTTTTTTTTAAAAAAAACAACTCTTTAGTGGTATTGTAGTTAACCCTTGGATGCTACAAGTTTTGTTTTCTTACCTGATTGCTTTATTGTTAAGAGTGTTGGAGAAATTATTTCATTTCTCTCAACAACTTAAAGCCTAACTGCTGAATATTTTATATTAGTAAATAGATCTCATTCAAAATAAGCAACCTGAAACTAAGTATTATTTTTAAACACTATTAATAATTTTTAAAACAATTTTGAATGTGTTTTTAGAGCATTTTTTATAATGTTTACAAAGGGTAATAAATACATGCTTTAGAAATGTTTTCAAAGTTACATTCAAATACTTCGTTTTATATAAGTTATAAGTGAGCAAATGATATTTATAACTAACAATATGAAAATATGTAAAAAGAAGTGTTATCAAAAAACATTTTCCCCCGAGGTTAGAAATATTTTCTGCATCGAAATCCTTCTTCAATTCCCCCTCTTATTCACATGTAGCTACAAGTGTAAATCACCCATAAGATTTGGATAAAAAGTATAGTTAAATTTTGGCGAATTTTAAATTTCAATCTCTTTCTTTCTCTGAAATTTTTTCTTAGGAGCTTTCAAATAATTTTGGAAACATAGAGCATTTGCTGCTTAATGTTTTTGTAGAAAAACTATTTATTGAATGATCTCTCAATTTGCCATTTAAAAACTATTATATGGTTACTCAATTATTATATATGATTGATATCAATCATTTTTAAAATCAAATCAAAGAGATGAATCAATAATTATGATAATCGCACACTGCAAGATTTGTTACTGTATTTGTACAATATAATAAATGACACCTGAATTGATCACTGTGAAAATTTGATAATGTAAAGTGATTTTCTTTTTCATAAAATGACTGAAGTTTGAACTATCACAATTTTTATTAGTATTATTGATTAAAATAAAAAGATTTTGGATCGAAAAATCCAAGTTTTTTGATTCCTCAATCCAATTATTTTAGTCAGGAATATTATGACAACTACGAACCATATATTTTTTTTTTTTGTATATTGATGAAGTATTTTTAAAAATAATTCAATTTGAATAATTGGAAATCAGTCCTTCAAAAATGAAGCTTCATTTAAAATTAAACATATCTTTTTCAATTAATCATCTTATGACATTACTTTCTTTATGAGCAAATGTGTACGTTAATTAAAACTTTATGTTGAAATTAAAATGCATATTGAGACTACAATTTCGAACCAGCACTTAGGAAGAACATCCTTTCTCTCTTTCCTCTGACCCCTTACAAAATAAATTCACATCAACCATAAAAAAAAGAGAAGGAAAGAAAGCATTCCTTTTGTATAAACTTTCACGCCACCCTATTTCACACTATTAGTTACTGCTTTGAAAAAGTAAAATAGCTGTAAATGCCGAAAAAAACTTAAGAACTGACCTGAAAAACCCATTGTCCTCTCCTTGTAATGAATCAATCCTCAAAAAACTTTTGAGGAAATTTTAACCATCCCCTCCTCTTCTCTGTATACGTTTGACTTTTGTTCTGAGATGCCAGAAATTTTTTATCAAATTAGGGGGAAAATACTTATAATGGTGTCGTAGTTAACATTCTACACACAAAGCTAATGCTGTACACAAAGTTTTGCCTTCTGACCCGCACACTTCCTCATTAAAAAATCAATTTGTGTTTTATGTTATTCTATATTAGTTTTTGGAAGAAGAAAAAATCCTCGGAAAGTTGTCCTTAAATGAATTTAGGGATATCAATTACAAATAGTTTCTCTTTAAGGTATCTTTAATATCTAACTTGACAATTGAAATTTAAAACTTTTTTTGAAAAATCTTCATCGTTTAAGAGTTTTATTTTAATTTGTGATAGATATAAAATGTAAAATTTTTCTTATTTGTATTTTATTTGTGAATTGTTTATTTTAATTTTAGTGGTTGTATTTTAATGATAATGGTGATAATATTTTAATATTCTGTATTTTAGGTGAATTGGATGATAATCTATTACCTACTGGAAAGGAAGCTGTGAAGGCAGAGGACTTCATGTTTGATGATAAAGAGGATTATTTCAAGAAAGATGAGGATGCAAGAAAAGATCCTGCTCGACCAGGCACAACTAAAAGAAGACTATATTATTTTAAAAGAGTAAGGTTTTTTTTAAAAAAGGAAAAACAAACTATCTATTGCATTGAAAAACATATTTTTTAATCATCTTTTATATTTGATAAGTTTCCTTTCGGGAAAAAATGTGTAGGTACATGTACACCGAGTTGTAGCAGCTGGCGCTAATTAGCCTTCTATGCCAATTCGCTGTAAGCAGTTACAATTTGAATGTCAACCTCCATACATATATTTCCCCCATGAAATAAGGATAAAACCACGCTGCTCAATCGATTGTAATAAATTAGTTATCTTACTGTTTTGCTAACAAAAAACTGCTAGTTTATAATACGAGAACACAAGGCCTGGAGTTCAAAGGGTTAACTGTTTAATTATAAGCATTTAAATTCTTATATTTTCTATAATCAATCTATAATAGGAGTTGTAATTTTTCCCAACAGTTTTACCTTTAAAAAAATCCCAAAGAAAAAAACTTAAATTGTTTCACTTCTGAACTTTTCTTTATCAAAAACTCCCTCTAACTTTTGGGATAAAAAAGTTTCCCTCTCTTAATTGTTTCACTTTAAAACATTTCTTTATCAAAAACTGCTTCTAACTTATGGGTTAAAAATAATATTCTTTTTTTTATAGAGAAGAAAAGAGAATTCATTTATTAATCAGTTTTGCTCACTAATCTGCATAGAAATTTATTTTGGGTAGTATTTTAGCTTGCAAAAAATTTTTATATTACCAGCTATGTTTTAATGAATTTGTATGTTTTTCTCACTTTTCATTGTTTAAATCCTTCTTTGCCATTTTAGAATTTATTTGTAACATGGATTTAACTGAAAACTTGCATTATTTATTAGGTTGCAGATGCACTTAAGAACAGTGCACCTTCTCCTAGTTCACCTTGCTACTTGTATGTTTTTGATATGAAACTGACATGCCCCATACCTGAAGAACAAAATACAAGAGGTCGAAAAATACATGATCCATCAGATACAGCGAGGGGATTCGGAATCTTAACAGGCAAGATTATACCGCCTGTAATTATATTTTTTTCCTATTAAAAATCTAAATTTTTGTATTTTAAATTAGTAATTATAAGTGGTATTTTCTTTTCAACACTTCATATAAACTTATAATGGTAATACAAAGCAATAAAATTTTCCTTTAAAAATACTTCTACCTCTGTCATAAACAATTGTTAGCGCCAATTGTCAGAGATGCCAACTGCTCCGGACATGCCAAAATAATTTTAAAAAACGGTAAATAACTGCAAAGTAAATTTTGCAAATATTTTACTGCTTTTGCTTGCTTTTTATAAAGTGTAGCATCACATAAGTGCTGTAAAGTGGTGAATTATATAGGCCTACAAATTATTTAGAAATAGTGGTGGATAAAAATCTACTAAATTGAATTTATTAAACCAAGAATCACAATTGATAAAGTTGGCATCTCTGAATTGTTTTTGTTTATTTTTTATGTAGCATTATTTGACTTTGTTTTTTATAAGTTTCAAAAAGTTGATATTCTTATAATTTGAAAGTTTTTTAGTTGCAAGAGAAAAATATTTTCCTTAAAATATCTATAAGAGCCTGTTCACAGCAAAATGTAATTATTAAAAAGAATTGAAAATTGTTTGAAATGGTAAAATTATTAAAAGAAAATGCTTACTTAGTTCATTAATATCTAAATATAATTTAGTGTTCATATTTGGAGCACTGCATTCATTTTCTAATGGATTATTATTCTTCCACTAAGCATTAAGCAAATTCATTAATTAATGGCATTAAGATGATATTACTCATAACTCGTTGTTTTTCCCGTTCTTGACAACAAACTCTTAGTTGTTTTATTACAAGTGCTAAAATTAGCATATTCAACAGTATCCAAATAGGCCATAGGTAAAATAATTTCTCATAACTTAAATTTCCTAAATTTATAATCATTTATTATTATCTAAATAGGGAAGAGAATTTTTGTATGCAATAAAAAAAATACAGGATCGGGAATCTTTCTTTTTTATTCTGCTATGCAAAAATATTGAAAAACTAGAAGAAAAAAAATCAAAAAAGGATTATAGAGAAAAAGTATGTACATACTTTTTTATTGATTACTGGTTCAAATAGATGTTGCGAGTATTTAATAATGATAAAAAATTTCCATATGGTATCTGGATTATCTTTCATAAATTAAACCAGCACTCATAAATGTTTAGATTTTCATAACTATCCTAATTTAAATATTACCAAACCATAAAGAAACTGCTAAATTTATTAAATAAGAAACACAAAAAAATGTTGTTTTGCTAATGCTAATATATATAGCTATTACAAATCAGTTTGCATTTTTTATTTAAACAAAAAAAATTGTTTCTTCATCATATACTGTCAAACATTAATATATATGTATGTAAAAAAGGTAAAGAAATGTTAGGTTTTCAGAAATATTTTTTTAAGAAAAACAGCAAGTCTCTGAACAAAAAATGAGACACCCCTATAAGGAATTGTGAAAAGTTTAATTTAATAGTATTAAAACTTTGTGCCTGGACTTGATAACCTCTTGAATTCACCTTGTCTTTGCTGGTATTTAACATTCAGTTTAAGTTACACACTGACAATTTCTGCATACATATTCATCAAATTGCAAGGATACTGATATCAACATTTTACCCCAGTTACAACTTGTCCCACAATTTTTTTATGAGACGTATGCCAGTTGACTCATGTGAATTGTGATAGGGTGTGTGAGAATTTATAAAACCATTTACATATTTTCCCTGCCTAATGAACTTTGCTATGATCATGTTGACAATAGATGTATCAGCAACATAGGCATGACATCAGAAAAATATTGACTGAAAGACAATACTTGATAATTTGAATTGTTAAAATAAGCATGCAGATTCGTGCTAGTGGTCACCTTAATGTGATTTTTCAATCCATATTAAGAAAAACATCCCCAAAACAACACAGATCCACCTACAGCTTAATGAGGCTTGTCATAATTTCTTTAGGGTTGAGTAGTTTTTAGAGTTTTCTACCTTAGATTTTTTTATTGATCATCGTTAAAAATTGTTGTCGTTTATTTTTGTGTGAAATCTTTTTTTTTTTTTTCAATGGCAATTTCTAATTGTGAATGGTTTTAAATTAATCGTTCGACATGTTTGAAGGAAATTAAATATATTGTCGAAAAATATCTAAGAATGTTAATGTTTTTTGACCTTGAAAACTATATTTTTAAGTTACTTTTTAAATCTTTCTTTTTAACTCTTATTTGATGCATCAAAATATTTAATTTAAGACAGATTTTATTTCTGCAAAGGACTAAAGATTAAAAAGAAAAAGCAATGATTAAATTCCATAAAGTTTTAATTATTTACTATTATTTAGCAGCTAAATGGTTTCTCATATTCAACTTTTAATAAAAAAGGAATTTTGTACAAAAAATAATTTAAGGTCTTTGATTCTACTTATCAAAGATTACAATTTTAATTTTTGAATCTTAAATTACTTTTGAATCTCTGTACTATTGTTATATGTATGTTAGAATGAAATATTATGTCTTTGTAATTCGATGTTTTGTAGCAAAAACTATATATTTCTAGATTTTCTTTCATTGTCTACTTAATGATGTATCTTCACTGAATATATTTTTTTCAAATGTAGATTTGCAGTTTTCCGGTTTTTACAAGATCTGGTGAAGTTACTGTGAGTCTCAAGCCTATATCTTATAACTTCACTTTAGAAGAGGAAAAACTTGATGCTCTTGCTTTCTTTCATCGATATACATTCTCTGATGTTTTAAGACTTGAAAAATACCCAATGAGTTACAAACCATCTGAATCTGAAGCCTCCTATTATGTAGTTCCCATTACATTAAGTAAGTACATTAATTTTCCGATATATTGATATTTTAATTTCATGGTATTAAGTTACTGTATTTTTTTTTCTATTTTTTTATAGACAATGCTGGAAATTGTGTGATTGATTGGCCATTTGTAGATTTGATATTTGAACAAAACACCAAGAAACCACAAAAAGCTTCTGAGAATGAAAGAAAAAACTTTAAATTCATAACTGATGATTATCAAGATGCAGTGGTGATGCCCTGGTATCGTAATTTAGACAAACCACAATTTTTTTATGTTGCTGAGATTTGTACCAGTTTAACGCCTTTAAGTGAATTTCCTGATAACGAATATGATACATTTGCAGCTTACTATCAAAAAAAATATGATATCATGATAATGAATCATAATCAGCCTTTACTAGATGTTGATCATACTTCTGCAAGGCTGAATCTTTTAACGCCAAGGTATGTGAATCGGAAAGGAGTTACTTTGCCCACTAGTAGTGAACAAACTAAACGTACAAAGAGAGAAAACCTACAACAAAAACAAATCTTGATTCCTGAACTTTGTACTGTTCATCCTTTTCCTGCATATCTTTGGAGAAAGACTGTATGCTTACCGTGTATATTGTATCGACTAAATTCATTGTTACTCGCTGAACAGTTACGTTTGGTAGTTGCTAACAGTATACCAATAGGTGTACAAAACTTACCCTCCGATTTTCAGTGGCCTCCCTTAGATTTTGGTTGGACTCTTGCTGATATTCTAAATTCCCAGTCAACTAACAAAGAGAACGAGACTGAACAGCAACTAACTAAATATGTAAAGAATGAGAATGTGAAAAATGGTTATTTTACTCCTAAGCCTACAAATTTTTCTAATGAATCCAACTCAGTGAATAATTTTGAAAATACTTATAATAATGACTTGATGGACTTTGAAATTGATGTATTTGATCCAACTAAAGTAGTGATACCTGATGATGACAAGATGAGTGAATATCTCTTAGATCAAGAAATACAAGAGGCATTTGGTATGGATAACTCTTTAGGTAACATAGATAATATGTTTTCTTCTAATCCAGTTTTTCCAGTTCCTTTGTGGCAACCTATTTCAGAAGAGTGTGAAAATGATGAAAGATCAGTTGTTAGATACGGTTCACCAAGCAACTTTGAAGATTCAAATTGGGATTCAGAATGGGATACTGAAATTAACGACAATCCATTTTTAGCTGTGAATTTTCGTGGCTTAGGCTATATATCTGCACCTGGGGTAAATATGCAAAGTTTAACAATGGATTTAGCTACGTGTAAGGATGATGAAATGTGGGATAGTATGGATGAATCATCTGTGATAAGTGATGATGATGAAAATTTTCCAATAATTACACATTTTGAAACAAATGAGCAGACAGAAAAAGAATTAAAAGCTTTGCCTAAAAGTACTAAAACTTATGAAGAAATGTCTGAATGTAGCTGGCTCACTTTTCATACTTTGAAAGATGAATCCCCTGAAATGCTCTGCAGTTCTGATGCTGCCAGCTGTGTTCCAACTTCTATTACAACAGTAAAAAATAACAAAAAGAAAGACATTAATTATTTAAATTCTGCAGTTGACTCTAAAGATACAGTTGAAAATTTATCCCTAGAAAACCTGCTTCAAACAGCTTTCCAAGCTGAAAGTTCGTGGCTATCTGATGCCAATATTAATAATAATGACACTGAATCTGATTGTGACAATTTTATTTTGAATGGAAGAAACACAACTAGTGGCACAAATTCTGAACATACCCTAGCTTTTGGTGAGCTTCTTCCAAATAGGGAAAATCATCAATTGTATGATAATATGAACCGTGTGAGTTTTGATGACAATCCTGATTTATCTAAGCACCCTGGTCCAAGTCCAAGCATTATCCTTCAAGCTCTCACCATGTCTAATGCTAATGATGGTATTAATCTTGAACGTTTAGAAACTGTGGGAGACTCCTTTTTGAAATATGCTATTACAGTTTATTTATTTTGCACCTATCCAAATATCCACGAAGGAAAATTGTCTTATTTAAGAAGCAAGCAAATTAGTAATTACAATTTATACAAGTTAGGCAAGCGTAAAGGACTTGGAGAGTTAATGGTTGCTTCCAAATTTGAACCATATGATAACTGGCTGCCACCTAATTATGTAGTTCCAAAAGGCTTAGAAGAAGCCTTAATTGAATCAGGGATTTCATCAGGATCCTATAATCTGGGAAACTTGAAAGATCTAACTCAAATGAGTGAGGAAGAAGTTAGGCAAACTGTCCTTGAGAAAACTGACAAAAGATCGTTAGAAAATGCATGTGACTTTCCTCTTGAAGTTCCAAATGGATCTTCTATGGTGCCATACAATTTACTTACTCAGCATAGTATACCAGACAAGAGTATTGCAGATTGCGTAGAAGCGTTAATTGGAGCGTATTTAGTGTCATGTGGATCCAGAGGTGCCTTGTTATTCATGTCATGGTTAGGACTCAAAGTTTTACCTGTGATCAAAGTCATGGATGATAATAGTTCAAACGAGTATGGTTTTTTAACACCCCCTCCATCTCCCATTTTAACTAGAGAACCCAAATCAGATCTGAAGTTAATGAAACTGTTGAATGGTTATTCTGCTTTTGAGGATAAAATTGACTATTCTTTCAATGACAAATCATATTTACTTCAAGCTTTTACTCATGCCTCTTATCGTTATAATACTCTTACTGATTGTTACCAAAGACTTGAGTTTTTAGGTGATGCTGTGCTTGACTATCTTATTACTAGACATTTATATGAAGATCCCAAGAAGCATTCTCCTGGTACACTGACTGATTTGAGATCAGCTCTTGTAAACAACACTTTTTTTGCATCATTGGCTGTAAAATATGACTTCCACAAGTTTTTTAAGTCTATTTCCCCTGCATTGTTTAATGTAATCAACAAGTTTGTCCAACTAAAAGAAAACAATGCTCGAATGGAAGATTATTTGGTAGGCAATTTTCTTTACATACAATTTTCATCAATGTTATTATGTTATATTTAGCTGAAGTCATTTTTGTTTTAAAAAATTGGGTTTTAAAATAGTTATTTATTTTTTAATATTGCACTTGTGACAGAAAAATATACAAAAATAATTCTAAAATAAAAAATTAATTCAAAAATTTCCATTATAGGAACAACCCTGAACATAAATTGACCATATTGTATAACCACATCAAAAAACTGATCAAACTTTTGCTTTTTAATTTCATGTTGCATGAAAAAAATCTATTTTCTCCTTAACTTATTTATTCTAAGCTGTTTATTGTTGCCTATATATTTTTCCTTAAGTCAATTTTAATGTACTTTTTAGAGTTTTTCTGAATTTTTCCAAACTTTTTTATATAATGGAGGAGAAACATGAGAATTAAATGTAAATTTTTTAAAACTTTAATATTTTTTTGAAATAAAAAAAAAAAATTCTTATCTACAAGAACAAGTATTCAAAAAAAAAAGAATTTTATTTGGAAAAGCATTAGGTTTTAAAATTGCTATGCATTTATATATTTTTTAATATTTCACGGAAAAAGTTGACATTTTTTACATTGTGATTTTTATTTCCTTCTTAACTTGATACTTTAGGATGCATATTACTTAGAGGAAGATGAATGTGAAGAAATGGAAGATGTTGAAGTTCCTAAGGCATTAGGTGATATTTTTGAGTCAGTTGCTGGTGCAATTTATTTAGATAGTAACATGTCATTAGATACTGTATGGAGGGTTTATTACACTATGATGAAACCAGAAATAGGTATGTATTATGGTTTCTATTTTTTTTTTAATAAATGTATTTGAGAGAAGTAATCCTTTGTAAAGTAATAGCCATTTTATTTTAGAGTTTTAAACTTTACCATATTTTATAAATATTAGAAATGGTAGAGATAAATCTAAAAATAGGCTTCCTTAATCTTGTGCAATCTATAATTAAATTAATTTTTTCTTTAATTAATTACTATTTTTTGAGCAATTACTTAAATTAACATTATAAAATGTTTTATCTTTCAAAATGGCAAATTTGTTGTAAGTTATTATTTTTCTCTGGGATCTACCATGCTATATTTTAAACATAAATAATATATAAATGTTATACAGAAACTTTTATAATCTGAGTGCACCTGTTTTGCTATCACAAAATTCTCCATTGATTTTCTATTTAGATATATCTTTCTGTATTAGTCTAATATAATGAGACCGTAAAAATATCTTTTACGCATCTGAAACCTGGACCTTGTCCCAAGCTGTTGAGAAGACCATCGCTGCTTTCGAGAGGAAGATACTCCGATCCATTTTTGGTGGTGTGTGTGACAAGGGAGTGTGGAGAAGGAGAACCAACTCTGAACTCTACAGGATATTCAGAGAACCGGACATTCTGAAGTACCATAAGATCCAGCGCATGAAATGGGCCGGACACATTGTAAGAATGAGAGATGACAGAACAACTAAAAGAATCTTTTTGGCAAGGCCAACTGGAGTTAGAAAGAGAGGCAGACCTCGACTGAGATGGGCGGATTGCCTCTAAAGGGACTTTACCACAATCAAGGTCAGAGACTGGAAAGCCGTGGCACGCAGAGGAAAGGACTGGTGCAGTCTTCTTGAGAAAGCCAGGGTCCACCCAGGACTGTCGAGCTACTAATGATGATGATGATGAAAAATATCTTTATTTAGTTCAAAGTTATCTAATCTAATATTTATTCTATTTATATTTTATAAATGTAACTTCCAACCTTATATATATATGTATTTAATTTGTCATTAACATGAGAGCAGTAAAATTAGTCGCAAACTTCTTAGTCATTTTCAAATAATTAATGGATTTTGGAGGGGAAAAAACATTTGTTATTAGTTTTTTTTTTTTTTTTTTTTTTTTTTTTAATAAAAAAATTTAGTTTCCAATATGTAAGTTAACTTTTTGCAACTGTTAATTACAGCGAGAAATGAGAGGACACACAAGCTATAAAATTTCTCTTGAAGATTTTTTTCCTGAAACAAAATGATTGAGATTTAGTTTAAAAATTTACCTGATCTATAATGGAATACTGTTAGTGAACAATCAGGCTACTGGATACTGCTATTTAATAATTTTATTATACTTTTGATCCTTGAATTATGGTTTACTAAAATGCATCATTTAATGCTTTTTAAAAAGTATGTAATGCTTTATAAAATTTCTTTTATAAAAATGATTATACTATTGAACAGAATTTATATGTATTCATAAAGCATTTGTTTCGCATATGATAAGTTTGAATGCTTTAAAAAAAGTTATATTTATACATAAGTTTTACTTATTTTTTATAAATCTCTCACAACCAAAAGTAGTTCATTGTTATTGTTTGCTTCAACTTTTATCAATCTCATAAACACTTAGAACAATTTAATACTATTTAAAACAGTGTATGAAAGCAAAACTTTTTTCTTCATTTTTATTCCTACCAACATTTTCCTAATATTGTTACATGCAATAAGAATGTATTTGCTGTCATTCATAATATATTTGTAAAGTTTAAATTATGTTTTTAGCCTGTTATTTATTTATCTTGTGTCTAAATCTTTATTTCTAAAGGCATTTTTTAATTATTATCTGTTTTGTTACTTTATAGAATATTTTAGTAATCATGTTCCTAAGTCACCCATCAGAGAACTTTTAGAACTTGAACCTCAAACTGCAAAATTTGAGTAAGTGCTTTTATTGAATTTTTTGTTAAGACTACTTACAGATTAAAATAATGATCAAAATTTGTATTACTTTAATTAAACACTAGAAAATAGACCATTAAAAGCAAAAAGAGTAGTAAAGGTTTTAATGATTGAACAAAATTAACAATGAATGATGTATTAAATAACGTTACTCACTGTAACAGCTACCATTTAAAATTCAGCTCCTAAACCAGAGAAGAGAAATGTAGTACTCTCTTCTTTTTGATGTTAAAAAAGATGTTCTAATATGCTCATATTAATTTGGGTATTATTATTAAGAAATTAAGGTGAAAAATATTCTTATTGAATTCCAGGCTTCCCACAGACAAGTAAAACCTAAACAAACCATAAAATTTGATTTTGACAACAACAAAAATCAAGGGTTCAATTAAAAAAAAATCAAAGTGAAAATTTTGTTCATCTGCTACATTTATATATTGTATGAATATCACTATAATGTAGTTAAAATTATTTTATATTAAATCGAATTAATATGATTGTTCAAAAAAACTATGGGAAAATCACAATCAACTCCGGAAATTCTTAAAATATTAACGATTTATAAAATGACCCCTCAAAATTTTAACTCGAGTGTGTTTATATCCATTATTAGACAAAACTGATTTAGATAATCAAATCTTAATGAGTGAATTAGCATAATTTTTTTCATGTCATTGGTACTATTTAAATAAATAATTTTAGTTAATAATTTTGTTTTTTAAAAGAAGATAATTATCAACATTTTTAAAATCATCTTGAACTTGAAATAAGAATTAATAACAAATTAAATAAATTAGTATTAGTATACACATAAATATTTTGCTTATTTATTCAATTTTGTTTAATATAACAAAAAAATTTTAGTGTGAAAAAAACTTAAATTAAGATGCAAAAATTCAACAGTTTTGAAACAATTTTCTGCATTCTTCATAAATTATTTTTTTATATTAATATAATATGCGAATTTAAATTATTTTACAATTAGAAGCTAGCTAATATAAATCATTAGAATTTAAAAAAATTTGAAATTTTACTCTGGAAATCTCAGGGAATTTGTTTTTTTTTTTCTGGGGAGTTTCGGCCATGATAATCTGAACTTTAAAACATAATAGTACGTAGTTTGAATTTTTTCTTAAAAACTGCCCCATATGGTATCTTGTTAACATTCAGTGAGTTGAAATTCTAAATTAAAGAAGTCTAGAACAACAGTATTTTATTAAATTTACTGTAATTCTACATAAATAAGAGACTACTGAGTCTAGTACAAATGTCTAAAAAGAAATCTAATAAATTTTGAAACCTAAGGTTTTTTTCAAGTTTTAAACAATGAAGGAGTATAAACTTAATCTTTATAAGTTCTCTTGGAACTCTGTCATTTTTATAGTTTTCTAATAAATATTTTTACCTCATAAAAAATTTAAAGTTTTTTTTAATTTTACAAACGAATTTAATTTTTTTAAAATTTAATATATAATTAGATTTATAAATTTGGGGAAAAGAAATCTGAACAGGTAAAGGAATCATCAGTTTTAGTTGAAATATTACTGCATTGTTATAACTTACGACATAAAAAAAAATTCTGTTGAGATTTTATTCTTTAATTTTTGTCTAAAGCAACATAAATAATTTCTAATTCTATATTAATTTATAGAATTAGGAACTGTAATGTAGTTGGCAATGTAAATTATTATTTCCTTTCAACGTGCTAATTGATTTTGTACGTACTTGTAAAATAAGTTCTTAATTAATTAAATTTCCAGGCGTGCAGAAATGACTGTAAGTGGAAAAGTTAGAGTTTGTGTTGATGTATTTGGAAAAGGAAAATTTGTTGGTGTAGGCCGCAATAAGCGCATAGCTAAGTCCACAGCTGCCAAGCATGCTTTGAGAGAACTCAAAAAGCATAAAAAATCATGAGGTAAGTTGAAGTAGTAGTTATTACAATTTAGCAAGTCTGTATTGAATATAATCTATAGGTTTTATGATACACCATTTAGTCATTTATGAGATTTAATATTTTTTTAAATGAAAAATTTTTAAGTACTGAATAGTTTGGAAATCATTAACTCAAAATTTTGTTCATTTTTTTAAAAATGTGTATCTAAATTTATTTTAAATAAATGAAAATTTCCTGAAACTAAAAATTTCGACTAAAGCATGAGTGTAACCTGTATAATGTTAAAAAGGACAATAAAATTGATTACTGTTAGAAATCAGGCATTCTGTTTTCTTTTTCTTATCTTTATAAGTTAACTTTTTATCATGTTATTTCTTGAAAAGCTAAATTTAGATAAAAATTTTATTTATTAAGCATATCTAAGTCTAATTTTTTTTTTTACATTATAAGGGTTCAAACAAACCCCCTCCCAAAAAAAAAATATATAGTGGAAATATAGAGAAAAAAAATTTTATTTATAAATTCTGAAAGAATCAGTAGTAATTTAAATTAAAATTTTTACATTAAACAAGAGTCAGTATTTCTAAAACTAACTGCAAATTAATTCAAATAGCAACTGATTTGAGTGTAAAAAAGTTTAAACTTTTTGCAAACAGGCACCTAAAGCTTGCTTAGTCAAGCATGCTTTTCTTACTTTTTTAATTCATTAAGGATCAAAAAGCGTTTAAATTGTAATACAGTACCACTCTCATTATAAAGGACGATCTATTTCTTAGTTATATTATAGTTTTAATGCCCAATGAGTTAGACTGAGAAGTTTTCTGATCATTTATCATTAAGCGAAAATAGTTTGTTAAAATATGCTATATTTTACATAATGTGTTATTTTCAATTATTTTGTTAGTTTCCTAGTTCTTTTTTCAATAATCTTAGATTCATAACTAAAATTTGACTTATTATTTGATGGGGTTTTTTTTCTAACCTCTTGTCTTTTTTCCACAGGAATTTTTATACTAAATGCAGATGCTTAAATTTGAAAAATATCTACTCTAATAAATACTAAAATACTACGAAATAAGTGTGATAAATCATAATAATTTGCTCGTTTGTACAAATAGTTGTTTTTATTTTTAATGTTTGTTACTATTTAAATACTTATTTATAATGTTTATAATGTAACCATACTATTATTATATATTTTAAAAGTTTTCAACTTGAATGAATTGTTTATTTTATCTTTCTTCCCGAGTTTTGATGAATGTATTATCATTAATGAATTATCCATATTATTTTAATTAAGTTTTATTTTCTTATCACCTAAATTCCTTATAATATTTTAAATGTTATTGTTTAGAGAAACCAAAATTTATATCATAAGACTGTTTTCATCTAATATGTTAAAATATATGAAATTGTTCATATTATATTAGAGAAATATGTTAAAACTATTGGCTTCTTAAATTTGAAAAACTTATTAATTAATACTATAAGTATGTAACTAAAAGGTAGTTAAATGTATGATTTTAAAAATCGAAAAAAAAGCTGTTAATCATGATAATAATAGTAAAAAAAGACTTGGTTTAAACAATTTTAAAAGTAGTACATTTTAAATTTTTTCCCTCTAAATTTTCAATATTATAACTTTTCTTTAAAATAAGTTAAGACCATAACACTTATTAGACTGGTAATCTTTGAAATGAAATCTTTCATAAGTTGTTCAAAATTTTATTGCTAATTTCAGCATATTTTTCTTAAAAGAAAATAATTTAATTCAGAATTTGCTTTAATTTTAACAGTAAGATGCAAAAGCTTTAATGTATTTAAAATAATGAATTTCTTAAATGACAGCTTGTATTGCCTACTAGTTTGTACAATATGATTTAAAAATTTTTTAAATATATATCGTATTATACTTCACATTGATATAAAATTAACATATTACACTCAATAAGTATTAGGGGAATGGTTTATATGGTTTGTACATGAGGGATTAACTACACTTTTCTAAGTCTTGTCATATCCTTTACATTAAAATACATGAAGCTCTAGTTAAATAATTATTAATTGCAATTAATTCTTGAATAGAAGATCCGAAATCGCCCATAAAAGGTGATTAGGAGTTACAAAAACATTTTTTTATATCTTGAACTATCATATAAGAGTTCTTCATTATATCAGAACCTTATTTAACACATAAGAGTGTTTTTTGGAAGAATCTAAACAACCAAGTTGGGCCCTTTATTCCAGAGAAAGTAAGAATGCAGGAAATGGTTTTTTTTATACGTAACTCAGGAGAATGGAATAATTTTAACAGCTGTGCTGTTCAGCTGATTTTATTAACTTGGTCCTTTGGTTCCAGGGAAAGGGAAAATGCAGAGAATGGTTTTTCTTATACATAATTCAGGAGACTAGGGTAATTTTAACAATAGTGATTTTTTTTCTTCTGTTCACTTAATTTTATCAATCAAATTTGGCCCTTTATTCCAGAAACAGTGAAAATATAGAGAATATTTTTTTTATACATAACTTAGGAGAATGGGATAATTTTAACAGCTGAGAATCTTCTGTTCAGCTGATTTTTATCAATTAAGTTTGATCCTTCATTCCAGAGAAAGTGAGAATGCACAAAAAAAAATTTCTTTTGCTTAACTCAAAAGACTGGAGAGATTTTAAATCATTCCTGCAACTGCCTGTTGAGGACCAGGAAGTTGTGGAGGTTGAGACTCTACAATTTAGTGACCAAAGTTCATAAGGGTGATAATGTGGTCACCATTGCATACAGACGGCATTTACTTCCCAGACAAGCTAATAACTATTGATCTGAAGGAAGTGCTTCAAGTCGCCGCTGTGAATCGAATCCCAGTCCTTCACAATCTAGAATATTTTAGCAATAAAAAATATGTTTCTGTTCATCTGATTTTTTTCAATCAAGTTTAGCTCTTATTTACAGTAAAAAGGGGATACGGGGAATGGTTTTTCTTTCGCATAACTAAGAAGAGGGGCAATTTTAGCAGTAGTGAATTTGTTTCTGTTTCACTGATTTGATCAATCAAGTTGGGTCATTCCAGGAAAAACGAGAGTATAATGAATGGTTATTGTTATACTTAACAACTCTGGCAGCTAGGTTAATTTTAGCAGTAGTAAATCTGTTTCTATATGGTTGTTTTTAGAGGAAAATGAAAGTTGTGTATTTAATTATTGGAATGATAGTTATTAGTACTTAATTTACATAAAATTATATTTATATAGATCAAAGATACATATTAGTATTAAATTCTAAAAACAGTTGTAAAATTTTAAATGCCTCTCAATTTTACCAAAAAATATTTAAATAAATTCTAAAAATAACATATTTCCCTGCCTTTTTATTTTATCATGTATATATATGTATATATATTAAATAATGCATAACACATTTTCGAAATAAGAAAAGGGTATTGATATTTTTATTATTCTCCATAGGTTAAAACTGTTTTCCTTTTCGACTCTAACAATGTTTAAAAAATTTTTCCCCATTGAAATAAAAAATAAATTACTTTTGGGCCAGTTTTTTAAGTCAATGACAGAAATTTACCATTTGTAAACACCTTTATGCTTTTTGAAATAGATTATATGTATTTTTTTTGTAAAATTCATACCATATTTCTTACTACTAGTTAATATTAGTTTAATAGTTATTTATTTTTAACGCTACATCATTTACTTAATGATTGTATAGTTACTTTATACCATTTATTAAGAATTTTCTGTTATTTTTTAAAAATACTTTAATGTGGCAGAACTTTTTTGCTTCTTGTTAACAAGATTTGATTTACTAATTGAGAAATGATTTTGCTACTGACCAATGCTTATATGGTACTGCAATACTAATTGCAGAATATTGGCAACATTGATTCGTTTTTGAGAGGTTAACTTGAAATATAAATTATTCCTTACATTTTTGAGCAAACTAGTAGAAAATTGCAGTATTCATAATGGATTAATGTAATTAAAAAATCGTTCCTTATAATAATTTTATGCAAATTTCGTATTGTTTAACAATAATTGAAATTATATATAATAACACTGAGTAAATGAAAATAATTTTTGTTATATTTTAATAAATATTATTGAACGTTTTCATGCTTGCATTTATCATTGAGTGTGTGAATGTGTTATATTTTATCCTTTCTAAACATTTTGACAAATATTGAAGGTAGTTAATGTGTTAATTTTATTATAAATCAAACAAATAATACTTTTTATTTATGAATGTCAATGAATAAATAAATAAATATTATTGAAAACTTTTTATTTTAAAATTGTTTATTTAATGTGATTTATTTTGGGACATATTACGTAAAACGGCTTACAAATCACATTTATTATAGCCAAGTTAATAGATTTTATGGTACTTTACTATTGAAATGCCTTTTATGAGCTTATTTTTAGTTTTTTACTACCTGGTTTAAGTGACTTTTTAGTTAGGGTTTCATTAAGGTTCAATTATTTGGTTTTTATTAATTCGGAAATATTTGCAATAAAGTGTGTAATAAATAAAATGTGTGGTTAAAGTTTCCCATGCTATAAAATAGTCTTATTTATTAACTGTTATTTAATTTATATCATGTTGTGGAAATATTTTTATTGTGCTCAAAATACATAAAACTTGCTCATTGCTGATGAAATCACTGATTTAATATTTCATCACCTTATGCTCAGCCATTGACTTATTACCTATTAATATATTCAATTATTTGTACATATTTATGACAGCAATAAAATCTTTTTCTACTGTTACATTTTAGTATTATTTATTTTCTTTAATATACTTAATTTTTTGTCATGAAACAATATGAGACTGCTTCAAACCTCTATTTCTAATTTTTAAAAAAAATCCTCAAGTTTTTCCTGGCTATCTAAGTCCAATATTTTTTTCTAAATCGAGTTTTAAAATAATTAGAAAAGGGATTCATCAAATTTGTAATTGAAAATTTGTTAAACGAATTAATATTGCATTAAAAAATAGAGATTTTGCAAATCATTTGAAACTCTGTAGTATTAACTACTGACTGAATTTACAGTAGCATAGCTAGGATTTATAGTGCCTGAGAACAAACTCAGGTTTTGCTCCCTTTACAGACATAAAAAGGTGCGCCCTGGTGTCAGACATAAAAAGGGGCTTAACCGAATCATTTTAAGTTATAGGTAATGTAAAAACTTAAATCGATTGCAAATTACATAATGCTGGCATTTTTCTCTGGTTATTAAAAATTTTATTCAGAAAATCTGCCATGACAAATGAATTTACTTATCAATCATTAGTCAAAAATTTGCATAATGAATAATGACTAAATATGCAATTTGAATAATCATTCTGAATAAATTTATTTTGACTAAATTTAGTCATAAATGTAATTTCTTTAAATGATGTCCATCTCTGATTCTTACTCAAACTTTATGATCCATCTATATCACATAGGGCGACAAATAATAATTTAAATCATGACATTCATAAAAAAAATCATAGAAATATGAAAATTCAAATAGATTTTGCAATAGACGAAATTCGAAGTTCCCTCTGGAATAGAACTACACTTCTGTTATTCATAATAGCAGTGTATTTCTTTATTAAAATCCACACGAAACATATGTAATTTATATGGATATTAAGGTTGGTAGGCCGTTGAACTCGTGTTCGTGACAACCGAAATTCGAATCCAGCTGGCCGAAGAATTGTATTATTGTGTCTTAAATGGTGACTAGTGCACATTAAATTTGTCGGGGTCAGAAAGTCCTCCAGGTTCCAATAACAAATCAGTGCCTCTGGAGGTACTGAATTGGAGATAGACTTAGACTTAGAGGTTGGGCAGCTCTGACAAGCAGGGCACATCGACCAGAGGTCTATTGTACCCAAACCCTAAAATCATGATTAGCATGAAAGCCCTATGGCTGAAATAAAATTCAGCAAGCACCTTACAGGAACATCTTGCAGTTCCCAGGCATTGACGATATGCTGCCCTAAATGCTCAAATCTTTGAGCAGAATAGACCTCACAATCACAGAGTATGTGTCGTGATGTCTCTTCTTCTAGATGACATCCCCGACAAAGAGAATTGGATTCTATTCCCATAATGTTTAGGTGTCTCCTGAGGATACAGTGACCAGTAAGAAGACCTATGATCTTCCTTATACTGTTTCTATTAAGCTTTAAGAGCTCGTGTTCGTGACAACCGAAATTCGAATCCAGCTGGCCGAAGAATTGTATTATTGTATCTTAAATGGTGACTGGTGCACGTTAAATTTGTCGGGGTCAAAAAGTCCTCCAGATTCCCATAACAAATCAGTGCCTCTAGAGGTACTGAATTGGAGATAGATCGCTATCAGTATCAAGTCAAAATTACGATCTGCGGATAAATGAAATGTGTGAATGAATGTGAAACGGACTGTAACGGAACATAATGTGTGTGACAAAATCGTATTCTTGGTCATAGATGAAGCTATTAAAAAAAACAAGAAGCCCACCCTCTGCCTCAAAAATTCGCTTGATTTCAAGTAGGGGTTCTTATATTTGCAAGTCGTATATGTAAAGACAACACACATGAATATTAAGGCTAAATATGAAGAGATGATATTTTCCCACATTAAATTACTAAACGATGAAATTTTTATAAATGCTCAACTTTCATAAATAACGGAAAAAGAAGTCAATATAGAGTAAAGTGCCTTGATCGTGTAACCTGAATACAAGTTCATTGGAATATTACTCCATCAACTGAGCAAAAATGTTGAATCATGCAGAATTATCACTTAATACAGCGTAAAATGATCACACAAAATTAATTCGTAATTTTGGATCATTCTTGAAAAATACGTCAGGAACAAGGATTACGCAAATTTATTGACTTATATGTGTAGTTACTTTACAGATCGATAGATGACACCACTATAATTCCAGTCTATAATCCTTTTTTCAAATATAAATGTTTTATTAACAACGCAATTGCCTTATATAATTGAAAATTGCGTATTTCGCACTAAATAAATCTATTTAAAAAATATTTTTCAAGTATTTTTAGAAATACATTGGTATTTTCGAAAATAGGACGCCCGATTTTTTTATGAAGCAATTTTTTTAAAAATCCCACAATTTAAAAAATTAACAGTGACCATTTCAGTGTTACTTTGATAAATACTTTCTTTTGAAATTTCGGGTTACAGACTAAATAAAAACTATTTTAATTATATTATTTAACGATTTTTAGGCATATATAGGTATTTTCGGAGATAATGGCGCATACATATTATTATGAAAGCCAGTTTTTAAAAACTCCTGACATTCAAAACTATTTAAAAAAAATTCACGTAATGCAATACTATAAACTTAAAATTGCGTGTTCCGGACGAAGAAAACATTTTAACAATATTTCTTAAGTATTTTTAGAGAAATATGGATATTTTCAGAGAATATGACGAACATATTTTAATATGAAACCTGTTTTATAAGAATTTCACAGTTCAAAAATTTTTTAAAAATTCACTAACTGCCCATTGTATTGTTGTTTTGATATATACACTTGAAATTGCGTCTTTAATTTTAAATAATGCTATTTCAAAAATATTAAGTATTTTTAGACATACGCGTATAAGTATTTTCAGAGAATATGACGCACATAATTTAATATAAAACTGGCAACATTCAAACAATTCTCCAGGCGCAAGATCAACCCACAACTTCAATATCCTTTAATTATTTTGAGCAGAGTATATGAAAGTAACATTACAATTGACGCGAATTTTTTAAATAGTTTTAAATGTCAGAAGTTTTTAAAAACTGGTTTTGTATTGAAATAAGTGCGTTATCATCTCTGAAAATACCTATAAATGCCTGAAAATCGTTGAATAATATTTTTAAAATAGTTTTATTTAGTCTGAAATCCGCAATTTCAAGGGTATATATAAAAGTTACAGTGAAATGAACAATTTGGGAATTTTTATAGTTTTTTTGAATTGTGGGATTTTTTTAAAGCCAGTTTCATACTAAAATATGTACTTCATATTCTCCGAAATACCCTTATATGTCTAAAAATGCTTTAAAAATATTTTCAAAATAATTGCGAACTGCGCAATCAAAGTAACATTACAATGGACAATTTCAGAACTTTTTAAATTTTTTTGGAAAGAGGGATTTTTTTAAAAACTTGTTTCATATTAAAATATGTGCGTCATATTCTCTGAAAATACCCATATAAGCTTAAAAATCTTTAAAGAATATGTTTAAAAAAGTTTTAGTTAGTCCGAAAAGCGCAATTTTCTTTAGGGTTGTGTATCAAAGAAACACTGATAGGAACAAGTTGTTAATTTTTAAATTGCGAGTTTCGTGTTAAACTAGTATCATACTAAGGCATGGGCGTCATTTTCTCCGAAAATACCCATATATGTCTAAAAATACGTAAAAAAATATCTTTAAAATAGTTTTATTTAGGAGTAAAGACGTAATTTCAAGTGTATATATCAAAGCAACATTACAATGAATAGTTCGTGAATTTTTTAAATTTTTTTGAATTGCGAGTTTCTTATAAAACAGGTGTCATATTAAAATATGTGCGTCATATTTTCTGAAAATACCCATAAATGTATAAAAATACTTAAGAAATATTCTTACAATAGTTTTATTTAGTCCCGAACACGCAATTTTGAAGTTTATATTTCGAAGTAACATTACAATGAATGCAATTTTTTTAAAAATATTTTTGAACGTCAGGAGATTTTGAAAACTGGTTTCATGTTAAAATACCTATATATGTTATACATATATGTCATACCCACGTCTCTTAAAATACCTATATATGCCTAAAAATCATTAAATAATATTTTTAAATTTGATATAGTCCGAAACACACGATTTCAAAAGTAATTATCCAAGTAACACTGAAATGGACACTTTGGTAATTTGTTAAATTTTTTTGATTAGAAATATTTTTTTTCAAAATTTTTCATATGTGCGTTAGATTCTCCGAAAATATATCTCGGACAATTTGTTGATTTTTTAATTTTCCTTAAAAAAGCAAGTTTCTTGTTAAACTGGTTTATATTAAAATATGTGTGTCATTTTTTTTCCTTCTGAAAATACTCATGAACGTCTACAAATACTTAAGGAATATTTTTTAAATAATTTTCTTTCGTCCGAATTTAGTAATGAAAGTAACATTAAAATAGACACTTACTTTTTTTGAATAGGGTGATTTTTCTAAAAACTGGTTTCATATTAAAATATATACATCATATTCTCCGAAAATACTCATATGTGGCTAAAAATACATAAAATTATCTTTAAAATATTTGTATTTAATATGAAAGACTCAATTTTATGTATAATTTTCAAATTAACATTATAATGGGCAGTTTGGGAATTTTTTAAATTTTTCGTTGAATTGCGAGATTCTTATAAAAAAAAGCTTCATATTCTCGGAAAATAACAATATACGTCCAAAAATACTGAAGGAAAATTGTTAAAATAGTTCCATTTAGTTCGTAACACGCAATTTCAATTGTATATATCAAAGTATTATTCCAATGGAAAATTTGAGATTTTTTTAAAATTTTGAGTAGAGAGATGGTTTGATATTAAAATATGTGTGTCATTATCCAAAATATCTATACATGCCTAAACACTGTGAAATAATATTTTTAAAACAGTTTTATTCGTTCCGAAGCCCGCAATTTCAAGATATTTATCAAAGTAATACTAAAATGGACACTTAATTTTTTTAAATTTTTTGACTAGCGGGATTTCCTTAAAAATGTTTTTATATTAAAATCTGTGCGCCATATTCTTCGCAAATAACCATATGTGTCTAAAAACATTAAAAGTATGTTTTTAAATTTTTTTTTATTTAAACCGAAATAAGCAATTTACATGGCATATATTAAACTGATCCTTCAACTGTATTCCCTTTATGCTCTGAAATGAGGGCGGGACAGGGTAAAGCCGAACTATATCAAAGTAACACTAAATTGGACACTATTAATTTTTTTAATCATTTGAAATTGGGGGATTTTTTTAAAACTGGTTTCATATTAAAATATGGGCTTTAATTCTCCGAAAATACCCATATATCTCTAAAAGTACTTGAATTACGTTTCTAAAATAGATTTATTTAATGCGAAAAACTCAATTTTAAACGCATATATCAAAGTAACAACATAATGGAAACTTTGATAATTTCTTAAGATTTTTTGAATTGAGGGATATTTAATTAAAACTGATTTCATATTAAAATATGGGTGGCAAAGATTACCCATTTGTGTTTAAATATACTGTAAGAATATTTTGAAATAGTTTTTTTTAGTCCAAAACACGCAATTTTCAACTTATATTGGGCATTATAATGGACACTCTTCAATTTTGTTTTTTTAATTGAGAAATTTTTTTTAAAAACAGTTTCATATTAAAATATGTGTGTCATATTCTTTGAAAATACCCATATATGTCTAAAAAGCTTTAAGGAATATTTTTTAAATAATTTAATTTATAACGAAAGATGCAATTTACAGAGTACGAATTATTAATTTATGAATTTTTTTTGAACAGCGGGACACTTTTATAACTTGATTCACATAAAACGTGAGCGTCATATTCTCCGAATATACCAATATGTGTCTAAAAATACATAAAAATTATTTTTAAAATATTTTTAATTAATATGAAAGACGCAATTTTAAGTCTATTTTTCAAATTAACATTATAGTGGATAGTTAGCGATTTTTTTTAAATTCTTTTCAATAGTGTGATTCTTGTGAAACTGGTCTCATATTAAAATATGTGTGTCATATTATTTGAAAATATCCTTATGTGTCTAAAAATCTGTAAAAATATTTTTAAAATAGTTTTATTTAGTCCGAAAACAGCAATTTCAAAAGTATATATCAAAGTAACACTGAAATGGACAATTTAGGAATTTTTTTAATTTATTTGAATAGCGGAATTTTTAAAAAAAACTGGTTTCATATTAAAATATGCGCGTCATATTCTCCAAAAATATCCATATATGTCTAAAAATACTTGTAAAATATTTTAAACTGATTTTTTTATTAAAATATGAGCAGCATATTCTTGGAAAATTCTGCATCTAAAATTGATATAAGAATGTTTGTAAAATAGTTATATTCAGTCCGAAGCACTGAAGTGGATACTTTGTTATTTTTGAAATTATTTATTCATTTATTTATTTATTTTGAATTGCGAGTTTCTTGTTAAACCTCACCATATTAAAATATTTATGTAATATTCTATGAAAATACACATTTATGGCTAAAATAATTTTGT
Organism: Parasteatoda tepidariorum; assembly: GCF_043381705.1. Taxonomy (NCBI): domain Eukaryota; kingdom Metazoa; phylum Arthropoda; class Arachnida; order Araneae; family Theridiidae; genus Parasteatoda; species Parasteatoda tepidariorum. The sequence goes on along the minus strand of NC_092207.1, from coordinate 38,995,545 downwards.
TAGAAACACGCAATTTCCAGCGTACATACATGGAAATAACATTAAGATGGACACTTAGCAAATTTTTTAATATTTTTTTGAATTGACAGTTTTTTTAAAAAAACCTGTTTCATATTAAAATATGTGTGTCATCTTCTCTGAAAATACCCATACATGTCTAAAAAATCTTTAAAGAATATTTTTAAGACAGTTTTATTTAGTCTGAATCCTGCGATTTCAAGTACAATGGTACCAAAATAACCCTAAAATGGACAATTTGTTAATATTCAAAATTTTTTTGATTTGCGATATTTTTTTGAAACCAATTTCATATTAAAATTTTTTGTCATATTCTCTGAAAATATCAATATGTGTCTAAAAATATTTCAAGAATATTTTTAAAATAGTTTTATTTAGTCTGAAACACGCAATTTTCATCTTATACATCGATATTTTCATCTTATATTTGTTTAAAAATCTTTAAAGAATATATTTAAAATCATTTTAGTTTGTCCGAAACACGTTACTTCCAGTCGGGTATACATCAAAATACCCCTGAAATGGACAATTTGCTAATTTTTTTGAATTGCGAGTATGATAAAACCAGTTTTTAAAAACTCCTGACATTCAAAAATTTTTAAAGAATCCACGTCCATTAAAATGTTACTTCGATATATACACTAATAATTGCGTGTTCCGGACTAAATAAAACTATTTTAACAATATTACTCGCCTCCGTGACTTTGGTTCACAGGTGCCCACTGGGTAACGCGAAATGAGTAGCAAGTCTGGCATCGTCTAAGGCGAAACGAATAAAGTTCAGTGCGAAACGAAACGAATAAAGTTCAGGAAAAGAAAATTAACAATATTCCTTAAGTATTTTTAGACATACATCGGTATTTTCAGAGAATATGACGCACATATTTTAATATGAAACTTGTTTTATAAGAATATCGCATTAAAAAAAAATCTAAAAAATTCATAAACTGTCCATTTTATTGTTGTTTTGATATATGCCCTTGAAATTGCGTCTTTAGTTTTAAATAAAACAATTTTAAAAATATTTTTCCAAGTGTTTTTAGACATTTTCGGAGAAAATGACGCACGTATTTTAAAAATCAGTTTATAATGAAACTCGAGATTTAAAAAATTAACAAATTATTCATTTCAGCGTTAATTTGATATTATATACACTACTCGAAATAGCGTGTTTCGGACTAAATAAAACTATTTTAAATATATTCTGTAAAGATTTTTAACATATATGAGTATTTTTAGAGAATCTGACGCATATATTTTAATATGAAACTGGTTTTAAAAAAATCCTTCGAGTCAAAAATATTTTAAAAATTCTGAAATTATCCATTGTAATGTTACTTCGATATATAGGCTGAAAATTATGTGTTTCATACTAAATGGAGCTTTTTAAAAAAATATTCTTAAAGTATTTCTAGGCACACATGGGTATTTTCGAAAAATATCCCTGAATATGAAATTAGTTTTAAAAGAAATAAATTAAAAAATTTAGCAAACTATCCATTATGTTGCTTTGATATATGCATTTGGCATTGCGTCTTTCGCACTAAATAAAATTATTTTAATAATGTTTTTCAAGTTTTTTTAAACATATATCGGTATTTTCAGAGAATATGAAACCATTTTTACAAAATTCCGCTATTCAAAAAAATTAGAAAAACTAACAAATTGTCCATTTCAGTGTTACTTTGATACTTACCCTTGAAATTGCGGGTTTCGGACTAAATAAATGTCATTTAACGATTTTTAGGAATATATAGATATTTTCGGAGATAAGGAAACACATACATAATATGAAACCAGTTTTTAAAATATCCTGACATTCCAAAATATTTAAAAAATTCATGTCCATTGTAATGTTTCTTCGATACATACACAGAATTGCGTACTACGAACTAAATAAAACTATTTCAACAATATTCCTTAAGTATTTTTAAACATATATGGAAATTTATACAGAATATGAAGCATATATTTTAGTATAAAACCAGTTTTAAAAGAATCCCGCTATACAAAAAAATTTAAATTTTCAGAAATTGTCCATTTCCGTAACATTTTCTTAAATATCATATAAATTGCTTGTTTCGGACAAAATAAAGCAATTTTTAAAATAATCTTATTTTTAGACATATATGGGTATTTTAGAAGAATATAACGCTCTTTTTTTTAATATGAAACTATTTTTTAAAAATTCCAGTTCAAAAACTTTAAAAATTTCACTAAGTGTCCATTGTAATGTTACTTCGATATATACACTTGAAGTTGCTTGTTCCGTAATAATTAAAATTATTCTAAAAAAATATTTTAAAATTATTGTTAGACACATATGAGCATTTTCGGAGAATATGACTCGCATATTTCAATAAGAGACCATTTTTAAAAGAATTCCGGTATTCAAAATCCTGTAAATAATGCACAAATGCCCATTTTAATGTTACTTCAACACGTTGAATGCCACGCTAATTTTACATGTCTTGCCCGTCTGGTCAAACGGTAAATAACTACAAACTAAATTTGCAAATATTAGACAGATTTTGCTAGTTTTTAAAAGGTTTTGCATGACATATCTGAAAAAGTGGTGAATTATACAAGACTACTAATTGTTTAGAAATAGTGGTGGATAAAAATCAACTAAATTGAATTTATTAAACCGAGAATCACAATTAATAAACTACCACTTGAAAATATTTATTCGCTGTCCGGAGCAAGGTGGCATCTCTGTAGTTAGTGTATGAATAAAACTATTTTTCTGTGTTCTATACTGCATTAATTTCTTCAAACCATTTTAGTAACGATAATAATAAAAAATAATTAATNAGAATGAGATGGGCCGGGCATGTAGTGAGAATGAGCCCAGAACGAACAGCATTGAGAGTCTCTAATGCAACCCCCTCCAATAAAAGGCCAAGAGGAAGGCCCAAAAAGAGATGGAAGGACTGTGTAGATGAGGATTTTGCCATCCTAAAAGTAAAGAACTGGAAAACAATTGCTGGGAGAAGGACAGAATGGGAAAAGCTTCTGAGGAAGGCCCAGGCTCACAAAGGGCTGTCGTGCCAATGCTGATGATGACTACTTGTTTAGAAATAGTGGTGGATAAAAATCAACTAAATTGAATTTATTAAACCAAGAATCACAATTAATAAACTACCATTTGAAAATATTTATTCGCTGTCCGGAGCAAGGTGGCATCTCTGTAGTTAGTATATGAATAAAACTATTTTTCTGTGTTCTATACTGCATTAATTTCTTCAAACCATTTTAGTAACGATAATATAAAAAGAAATTGAAAATTTACTCGAATTATGTGTTTTGAATAATCTTGGCTTCGCCGGTCACCGGTGACCCCCATGGCATTCAACGAGTTAATATATACATTTACTATAATATGAATAATTTCTCAAATTGTGTCTTAATAAGCATATTTGAATTGCAAGTTCCAGTATATATATATATACTGGAACTTGCGTGTTTTCTACTAAATACTATCTATTCTAAGCAATGCGCCGCATAGACGTTTGTGTTACAATATATTTAGAGTAGCGAGACAAAGTCTATTTTCTATATTTTACATTTAAATTTCGAATTAAGTATGCTGTTGACAAGGTAATTTAAATGTTTTATTAAGATTTTAATTCTAATATTAATTTTCTTACTTCTTTAACCGCATGTTTACCATCTTTTCACCATTTATGTTTATTTCTATGTAACTTGAACTATCTGGTCTATTTTTTCTAGATTTTCAGTATTCATTGTTACCATAGTGAACACATTTAGCCAAATGACCTCGAAATACACCAGATACAGTATCCTGAAAATACAGGAGGTAAAGAACCTGCAGCGCTCCCTAGTGTAGAATACACCATCTATAGTCAAGTATGCTTTTGAATCGAATCAAGTATGCTTTTTGAACGAAGAATGTATCAAGAGAGAATCCACTATATAAGTATTTGATGTTATAAAAATTTATGCATTAATTAAAAATGCAGAGAAAAAGTTTAGAGTTGCTCACAAGAATCAATTGAAACATAAAGACAAAAATATTTATTTAACAAAATGAAAACTGTACAAAACATACATATTTGTTCATCTTCATGTTACATAACTACAATGAATTGATATGAATATTTACATGATGAATAACGTATTATTTCAAATATTCGTTGTTGTTATATTGAAATTAATATTGCATCACATAAAAGTTATGTGTGATATTGGCGAGGATTAACTAATTCGTTGCTCATTCTTACTAATAAAGATATTTATAGAAAAATATTGATTTCCTCCTTAATCTATGTAACTAAATAAATACTACATCATAAGGGCTATTTTTAAAAGAATACAATATGAATAATTTCTCAAATTGTGTCTTAATAAGCATATTTGAATTTTCAAAAGAGAAAATTAGATTTTCTTTGTGCGCTAACAGCTAAATAACATTTAATATATGTAATCCTTAATAAAAATCATATTCGATATGCTCAGCATTCTAACTTATTTTTAAGAAAGATATCACTATTAAGCTCTTATTAAAACAAAATGCGTCATAACATCATTAGAAATATATTTGAACTACATGTTATTCGAGTGTTAGCAAAGTTGAAAATCTAGCAGCATATAATGTTATGCTATCATGATTAGTTTCTTACAGGGTGTTTAAAGATATCACTTTAAGCTTGTTTCAAAAATGAAATTAAAAATATAAACATTAGGGGTCTTAAAAATATTATTTAAGCGTAAAATGTGCGAGGACAAACATCAAAACCAATTTCTTTGCCTGATGGAACTTCGAGGTTCCTATAATAATCACATTTTAATTATTTTCGATTTCCTAAGCAAGCAAACAGGTTTTTGTGTTTTTAGTACTGCCCATTCTCAGAGTCGACTTTTTAAACTTCTATTAAGTTATTTTCTCTTTTTATTATCAACTTCTGACCACTAATGTGTGTACTCTTTTTGTCTAGATAACAAGAACTCTAAAAATGTACATTAATTGCGGTGAATACGTAGCACCCGGTATAAATTTAAAATATTTAAAGAAAAAAGTTTGAAGATAGCTGCTTGAAAAATAATGATTATAAAAATATAAGTTTCCCTCTAAGAAACTTCAAACTAATATTGAAAATATAAATTTTTCCCATTATCGTTTTAAAAGGAAGCCTCAATTGAAAAAAAAACTTTTAACATTTATCTTTAAAAATAATAGTATTCAACTTATTTTTAACAATTTAAAAAAAAATTTACTTATTCAAAGTGTTAATAGAAATAAATTGTTTTAACAGTTCTGGATTGAAAACTATATACAGATTCATGATCAGAATTCAGATGGCTCAGCTAGAAGACGCAGAAGCCATGTCGTCATCCGAGCTAGATGAAGTGTCAGATGAAGGTTCAGATGTTGACTCGTAACTATCAGTTTTTTCTTCGACTTCAGTAAGAACTTCATCCAATTTATCTACTAACGTCTTGACATTTTCTTCGTTAAAAACCATAGGTGGTTTGAATTTCAGGACATTACTATATTTGCCTTCAGCGCTGAGAAGTATTCGCTCCTGTTTCATTCTAGAAGTTGAAATATTTAAAATTTGAATTAAGAACTCAATATGGAGAACAAAGCAATGGTTACTAAAAACTAAAATGAAAATTATGAATAAATTTTTAAAAATGCATAAAACTAGCTGTAGTTTCTATATTTCATCCTTTACTTACATTGGCATTTTTGCAGAGTGATAAAAAATGAAGAAAACTTGTAAACCATGTGATTATAAATCCCGATGATTAATTTTAAAATTGCATGAATATATAAATATGAATCACATGCATGATTTTAAATTAAAAGAATATGAATCACATGCATGATTTTAAATTAAGAGAATATGAATCCCGAAATGAGGCTTTTAAATCACGTGAATATGAAACTCTATATCGAATTTAAAAAATGCGAAAATACAAATCATGATGCGTAATTTTTAGATTACGTAAAAACGAATCACGATGCATAATTTTTAAATAGCGCGAATACGAATCCCACTGTCTAATTTTTAAAGCACGTATAAATAGGAAAATCGATGTTTGATATTACAACCGCAAAAACGAATCACGACATTGTATTTTTAGCTCGCGTGAATACGAATCGCTACATAGGGTTTTAAGAGTGCGTAGTTACAAATCGCGATATTGGATTTTTAAATCTCGTAAATAAGAATCGCAATATACGACATTTGAATCGCCTGATTAAGAATCGCAACGTTCAACTTTTAAATCAGGTAAATACGAAAATCAATGCTTGAGGGAGGAATGAGGACTTCAATACTTTCACTTCGCGGAAAATTTAATTCCTCATAAAATATTTTAACTTGTNTCGCCTGATTAAGAATCGCAAACGTTCAACTTTTAAATCAGGTAAATACGAAAATCAATGCTTGAGGGAGGAATGAGGACTTCAATACTTTCACTTCGCGGAAAATTTAATTCCTCATAAAATATTTTAACTTGTGCAAAAAAAAATTTCAGCGAAAATTAGCGGAAAAAATGGAAAGATCTGAAAAAAAAAAGCGGAAATCCGCGGAAGAATCACATCCCTGAATAAAAGAAATGCACAAATTTGTTTTCTTGTTTCATCTTTCCCGCTTAGAATGAGCTATTAGAAAGAAGAAAAAAAAAACTTGGACAAAAAAATAAATAAATAAAACTATTTAACTGGAGGAGAAGGACATTCGCACCTTGATACATATTTTAAACTGAAAATTAGTAATGCTTTAAATCTTAGCGAGTGGTATTCAATAACGATAATGTGATTAGATATTCATATTTGCACATTTTGCCTCACTATGAGGTAAGCCCTGGATCGAATCCCGGCTTTGGAGGAACGATACGAATTCCACACAGACCACAGTGCCGACATAAAACATACTCAATGATAGACAGATCATGGGTTAGAGTCCCCTTGCTGGCAGATGAATCGAGGGTGGTTTACCTCTCCATGTAACGCGATTATCAAAAAAGTCCTCTACAAAAGCAATTGTTTCCTAATATTTAATCCAGGTGTTCCCCTTGTCTTTCAGATTGTGTTCAAAATTACAAAACTACAGAGTTGAACATTGATAGTCGTAAACTCGAAATAGAATCGGCTGTCTAACGACGTTTATAAAATATGTGCATTTGAACAGTGGTGGCTTAGGGGATAGAGCACTCGCCGCCTAATGAGGTCCTGTTCGATTTCTATCGATGGCTTTTCGATAGGAATCCTGATCCCGGTTACAGTGTTTAGGTAAAACATACTCCGTGATAGAGGGTTAGAATCCTTTTATCATCAGGCTAACCGTTGGAGATTTTCGTTAGTTGCATCAAAAAGTCCTCCACGAAGGTTAGTTTGTCCTTACGCGTAATTAAAAAGTTCAATTGTCTAAAGGGTTGAGTTCAAAATTACACTCTAAATTGGGTCGACTGTTTAACGCCAGATATAAAATAAAATAGGTACATTTAGGATTTATCGATTTCGTTGGTGCAGGGGATAAAGCCGCCAATAAAAAAAAACAGTAAATTCAACTTTTATTTTAATTCTTTTGTTTCGCATTTAAATAAATAAAATAGCTGAATTTAATTGCGCCGGCAGAATGAATAAAAGCTGTGAAATTTTGCTGAAAACAGAAAAAAAAAAGGCAGATTTTATTACATGCAGGAGAAATGAAGGTTCATCAGTTCAAAGAACGATTTTTCTCAAGTAGGCGTGATTAATACTAAGTTACGTTGAGGAGGAAGAACAGAGGCATTTAATTTAGAAAATTGCTTTTAGAAATTACTGTACCTTGCAATTGTATAAGCTGCTTCTTCTGTTGCTGGAGCTTTCGTAATGCGGTCTTTTACTAAATCTATTCCAACAAACAAACCAGCTCCCCTAAAAAATAAATTGAAAAAAAATTAATCCGTTATTAGATAAAAACACACAAAAAAACATTCAAATTTCCTTTTATATTTAAAAAAAAATTAGCGAAATTTTATTTACCTAATATCGCCAATAATTGAATGCCGTTTCTTAAGTTCGTGAAGGTCATCTAAAAGTTTATTTCCAGTTTTTTCAGCTTTTGAAAGCAAATCTTCATCCTCGATTATATCCAAAACTGAGTTAGCTATTGCCATGGACACCGGGTTTCCACCATACTGTGAAAGAGAGAAAAACTTTTAAAACTGTTATGATACGTACAGAAAAAAAATTGGCAAAATAGTGAGTTTTTTGATTTATATAAGCTTTAACTAATATAGTTTCTAAAATTTCAAAATTCTGTTAATGGTTTATAGAAATTTGTTTGCCAATGATATGACTCATAGTCACCTTATAAACTGTTAAACATTATGAAAAAACCTTAACCATTTCGTGTTAGTTCGTGTTCAGTCATATAAAAAGTTTATTGCATTTTATAAATTTATGTCATTAGTTCATTATGGTATTTATTTATTCAAGTCATTAATTTGTTCTATTGTTTTACAATTTCATATTATTAGAATACAGAGTTTCGTGCAACTAGAGTTGCATAAACGTAGATTGTTTAATAACTATTTACTGATTCTTGACAGTTATGATTTCACAGAATTGTATCCCTGCAAGTAATGTCATCGATGCGTGACGTCCCTTATACAGGGTGCGTAACCATTAACCAAATTATTAAAAAAAATAAGCACTTTTTAAGCATTCAAAAAATATTTTTAAGCACTTAAAAAAAATATAATTAGGCAGGGGAGGAAAGTTTTTGACAATCAACGGTTTTATCTTCTTTTAACCGTCATGTCAAAAAAAACAAACCTTTTGGCATTGTTTTTGACAATTGTCAAAAATCATGACATTTGGAATCATGTAATACGAATGGCGTTTTCATACGCCACTGACTGACTATACGCCAAAATAGATTTGGGTTGAATTAATCATAAAAACGTTAAATAGAATAATGTGAACTGTGACCTTTTGCGTAATTCGAAGCGAAAATCAACATAGTAAAGGAAAAATCTCATTTTGAAAAAGGGAAAATTAAGCACTTTTTAAAAATACCCAATGAAAAAAGCACCTCTATAGGGTTTTAAAAAACAAAAAGAAGCATCTTTTAGCACTTTTTAAAAACGCTACGCACCCTGCTTACAGTTATCAAATTAAATCTGATTTAAATCACATGGTTCGACATAATAGCTTCACTTCTAGAGTTGCAAGAACCAAATTGCGCGCAATATACATGAAGAAATTTCTCACATTTACTCAATTGTGATGGATGAGCAATTTTACGAAACATTCAATATGAAACAATATAAATTACTCACTCATCACAATTCAAAATATTCATGTTGAAGTTAACATTTATGAATCAGGGGTCTGTTTAGAAGAAATTTGGGTCCGTTAACGGACCCTTCACAAAATATCTTTTCATAAAAACGGACCCTTTACAAAATATTTTAACTTAAAAACGGACCCTTCACAAAATGATTTTTCTTTTAATCGGACCCTTCACAAATTTGTTTATCTTCATTATTATTTTGTTAATCGAATAAACCCTTTCCAGGGCAGAAAACAAGAAAGATGGATGTAAACGAATTAAGTTTTGTCTTCGGCAGACGATTCTTCCATTATTCGTCCGAAATTAATATTCTGCGTTCAGCAGTATAGGCTAAATACCAAATATTTGTATGTTGCATCTCTAATTTAGAAGCAGCAATTGTTGTTTATTTTTTAAAATTTAATTTTTTTAATTATAATTTTACAGTGTTGAGCATAATCTTGTATGTCTTTACAATTTAAAAACTCCTTGAAAAAGTTTTTTTTTTTTGCAATAACGGACCCTATTTGCACAAATTCATAAAAGCGGACCCTGGTTGAAAGAATGTGAGTAATTTTTTCACAATTTCACGAAAAACGGACCTTTCACAAAATGTCTGGACAGACCCCTGTGAATGTTAAGTACAAATATTTTTTTCAACTTACAGTGTTAAAATAAGATACTCCGAGATCTTTAAAGCTTCGAGCGATTTCTTTCGTAGTTATAACTGCAGAAACAGGATGCCCGTTACCCATGGGTTTGCCAATAGTAACTATATCCGGGCAAACATCTGAAAATAAAAGTTTAAAAAGGTTATGCATGTTTCAAAATATTTTATTTTAAATAATAAAATCATCCATAGCTATGAGACTGGAAAAGATAAAGCTAGCAACTTTTGTGTTTGATACATAAATGCAAATACTTAACTTGCCAAACTTGCAATCGGTTTAGATTGAATTGTTATACGTAAAAAGCTAAAAAAGATTGTGTGCATTTAATTTGAAAATATTATGCTAATTTCTGCGTCATAAATTATAGTTAATATAGTTATAATACACAAATAAAAAAAACTTGTTTCTTCCTATTTTTTATTTGTTAAAGTTAGAGAAATCTATCAAAATACCTATGAATAGGTAAAGAATACCTCTCTTTAAGTTTTAACTCTTAATGTATATTTTTTTAAAAAAAGTTACAATTGCTTACCCTCTCCTTGTAATTCAAAGGCCCACATATGTTTTCCAACTCTGCCAAATCCAGTTTGAACTTCATCGGCAACACATATACCACCAGCTTGTCGAACATAGCTGCATTAAAAAAAAAAAAAAATTGTAGCATAAAGTTATGATATATTTCTTAAACTTAAGCGAAATAAATCTTATATAAAGTCGTTAGATATTGTTCCAAGGATATTTAACAAGAGTTAAAAATTAAAACAAGTGTCATCGACTGAATGTATTAATGACAAAATGTTAATAAATTGAGGGATCATTAAAACAAATACTTTTGTAAATAGTTAAAAAATGAAAATATTTTTTTTTACATATTAGAATAGTTTGCATCTTTTCAATTTGTATCTTAGTATGACAAGATTTGCCATTTGCCGATTTGTTTTTCTGCTAAATCAGCCCAGCAGAACAATATTTCGTTGACTTGATGAAGATTTATGCATGGAACTTAAAATGAAAAACATTACACTTAAAGCTACTTTTATCCTCGTGGTTGAATTGCCTTTACTAAGAAGCAATCTTCATGATTTTAGGGATTTTACCCAAAATATGTTTAAGTTACGATTGTGAGATACAAAAGCGTACGTTCTCTGAATAAACATAACTTATTCAAATCAGTAACATACTGAGAAAAAAAGAAACTAGTAAATTTATATCATTTCTAGATTACTTTGATCATCACGTTTTTTTTTTTATTATAACATCTCTACTACTACTTATGAAAAGTTTTCTAGTATGTGTCTTGAAACTATTAATATTGGCATGGATATTTTATTTTTTCCTAAATCAGGCGGAAAAAAAGAACGAAATTATCAGTTTGTTTCCTTATGTTAGGAAACTTATAACTCGTTACAATTAATAAAACTAGCTTATAAAAAAATAATTTCATGAAAATATTCTTAATAATACTTTGCATATTATTCATTTATTTTATTATGAATTACAACTTATTGGAGTTATACTATATTATAAATTAAACTTATTGAAATTTTAGATATTTTCATTACTAATATTCATCACTGAAGAAACTCACTTGTATACTTTTGAAAGATAACCCTTTGGTAGTACAACTTGACCCCCACAACTGACCATTGACTCAGCGTAGAATGCTGCAATTTGCCGACCTTTGGAATGTGCTTTGTTGATAACATTTTGCACATTTTCAGCATACTTTTCGCCAATGACGTCACTGTCGTATTCGTCAGATGTGTATTCTCCACGATAACTACATGGTAAAGCAGCCTAAGAAACAAAAAAAATAAATATAAGATAAAGCATTTTTGTAATTTTATCTATCAAGTATTTCCGATAACCAAATGAGATTAATTGCTTACGAATATGGTTATCAATCAAGGCGAAAGTTTCAACTTACCACATGCACATAATCCTTTTTACCGCCAGTAATTTTTTCAAATTTCATCGGACTCATATCCGTAGATGTCGATAGATTTCCATGATATGCACTGTAAGAAACACAAATTTTTAAAACCTTCCGTCAAAATGTCCTCAAAACATAAAAATACATCCACAATTATCAACTTTAACTTCCTTTACGGTAAAGCTTTCCCAGATGTAAAATAAAATTTTAAAACATTAGCATTTTTACAAATCATTAAAATCCTGACAGCATGCATATTTATACAAGATGATGTATGAGTGAAAAAAAAAGCTATATTTTGAAACGCTTACAAAGTAGGTACAGTTAAAACTTGTAGGCGAAATTACAGGACACATTGAGATTTTTTTTTTCTGTATGCCCATTCTAATTATTGTTCATTTTTCGGAAATGTCGAATTATAGTGTTTTCGAGAACAAATCTCAAGCATACATAGTACACAACACCTCCTAAAGAAGAACATAATTGACGAATAACACAACTGACAAACGCTTGTTTTAGATATGGAAACCATCTGCTGTTGTCAGAACTATTTATTAAAGAAGAGAGTTGTAAGGCTTTCTTTTCTAGGTGTTGCTCTAAATCGTCGTAGTCCATTCTAAGCTGTCGGCGGTTTTATAAGACTTTACTATTCGTCTATTTACTATGTTTGGCACCATAGCCATTGGTGGCAAACATAGTGAACAAGCCATACAAAATTCGAATAACTGCAGAAAGGTTTAAAGTTTACAAAAAGTTTTGAACTCAGTAGTTCTTTTTTTTTTTTTAAATTTTCTTTTTTCTTTTATACAACTCAAACACTTTCTAAATGCATTAATGTTTCCATTGTTTACATCTCAGAGTGATAAAAATCATTTTAAATAAGAATTAAACAAAATCAAATATTTAAACTGTCCTTTATGCTACTAGTGGGAAAACCTTTCAGCAAAGAGTTATAAAATTTGCGCAAAGATCATGTTTTATTCATTCCCCTGATCTAAACAAAAATACGAAAAATTAGCTTAAAAAGTGATTTTTCAAAAAAAAACTATTTTTTTGCATTTAATTTTGTTTCTACTTAAAAGAAATAAAAAGGAATGTCAAAAGCAATGTATCAAAATGAAATATTTAATTAAAAAATATAAATTTATCTCCATTGAACAAAATATTAAATAAATAAAACGTTTAAAAAAATAAAGAATTCAAATAAATAATCCGCAGATAAAAAATTTAATTTTAAAATTTAAACTATAGACTTGCAAAATAGAAATAAAAAAAAACATTTCATATTTTATTTTATTCTAAAAGTTGAGAAAAATATATAAAAATTGTAAGAATAAATGAAAAATGAACAAAAATTATTGTATTTTCAATTTTTTAAGTGAAATTGAGCATTTGGATAAAGAGTCCTCGAATCTGCGATTTTTGTTGGCAGAATTGGAATTATGTAATAGAATCATTTCATCCTTTACAAGTCATATAATACTCACCCGTCTAAAACAATGACGTCTTCGTGACCAGTATGGGCTCTGGCTAATCTTAAAGCTAAGTCATTCGCTTCTGACCTGCAAAAATAAAAATAAAACTTAATTATTGAGAAATTGAGCAGAGTGTTTTAAAATATTTTTGTTGTGTTAATATGCCCACAATTAGAATACATTTTTAAAAAAATGTGTGTTAATTATTATATAACCTAATGAATCCGGTAAATCTTACTTTAATAATTGATTATTCTACTATCTAGAAAAATAGTAAACAAGTTGCAAATGTTTCAGAAAAATTGCGATTTGAATATCATTTCCTACATATCAAATCAACTAATTTCTCCAGTGGTCCTATTTTTGACAAAAAATAGTTTGAATTTTTATTAAGTCTGCGACGAATGTGAGCTTCCTTTAAACATAACTTTAAATTTCTTCTTAGAAATTAAATATATAGTTACAAAAATTTTTTTTTTTTGGTCAGGATTTTATTGATTGTTTGTAAATACAACTTTTCTCCAACTTACACCCTTCATTGTGATTCCATCTTGTACACATTGATTTCTCGGAATCTTTCCACATTTTTAATGTTGATGACTATTCCAATATTTCTAATTTTTTGTTTCATTTTAGATCTTTATAACAGCCAATTTTTACCTTATCTTTGCTCTTTTTCATCTCTGATTTAGTCTCGTTCGTCACTTCCTTCAATGGTCAATTTGTCTCGCAATTATCTCGTGTTGTAATTAAGATTGATTAATTGACTGACAGCTATAAAATAGCTGTATGCGTTGTTGCTTCTTTTCGTCGTCTATTAATTCAGCCTAAATGCGATAATTTTTTCTTTATACAACATATGGATTCAAGAAAAGAAATGTCAAATACTAATCAACTGATAAACTTCATTAGCTGCAAAACTTCAGGAGACTTTAATACATCGTGTTTTGGAGTGTTCTAAATAGGCGTTATTATATTGACAAGTAGATCTTGCTACTTCAGTTCTTTGGGATTATTCTTACCATAAAATGCTCATAATCTATGAGAGATACGTATCAAGTCATGTTTTGACCATAGATATGTAAAAACAGAATTACAATAGTAACGTTTTGAATAAATAGCAATGAAAATAAACCTCAGCCTGAGTTGCTTCATTTAATTCTTCCAGCTATACAAAAAACCCAAAAATCTGAAGTAGAACTCAAAAAATTACAGAGTTTAGAAAATAGTATTTAGTAGTTTATTTCTGTAGTTTAGTTTATTTAGCAGCTTAAATAGTATGAATAAGACTAAATACCCAGAATTGACGAAATAGCAAACATTCAATTTCGGTGGAAATGTAGCTAATAGTTTTTGAGCATAGATGACTATGTTGTCGTGTAAGTAACGGCTGTTGGTGCATAGAAGACTCATCTGCTCTGCACAAGCCCTTGTCACACGAGGATTACTATGTCCAACTAAAAAAGAAATGTATACGTAAAAATCAAAACTATTATAAAACAAAAATAAATTTTTACTAACTTATATTGCAATAACAATTTACAATACAAAAATATCTTAAAGCATTACATTATTGTCTTTAAAAAAAACAACAATTGAAGCTTAAAAGTGGTGAAACTTATGCAAATATCTTAAAATATCACATTGTCTTAAAAAAAATTAAAGCTTAAAAGTGGTCAAACGTTTTGCACCTGGGCATGTCTTCTATAAAAAATTTCCCCGAATACACAACTTGATTATTAAATAAGAGGAAGACTTTCCATCGGTAAAAATAAAAAAGGATGTTTTTAGACGTCAAATGTTCAGTCAATAATCATTGAAAACTAATTAGTCCAAAAAAAGGGGCTATTTTTGTGCAAAGATTTATGAAAAAGGAATAAGCACAAATGTTACAATTCCATGAACAAGGCCTAATCCATGTAACCAAAGACTGTCTACGAACTTAATTTTTCACAAAAACGATTATTTAAATGGTGGCCTATCGGAATAGTTTTCAAATTTCTATTTCTTTGTTGGATAAAATATGGAGGTTAAAAATTTTTACGAATATGTATAAATTATGCGAAATAGTTAATTTATTGTAAGGTAGTTTTGATTACTTGTAGGGAAAAGCTTTATTTTGATCATGTAAGTTTAATTAATCTCACGGAAATTTCTACAAAAAAAAATTTAGAAAATTTGTGCAAACCCTTTAATAAAATAATTTCGCTCATATTTTTAAGGCTGTTGTTAGACTAGTTTTAATGAAAAGTTTGCTTCATTTTTTTTTTATATGAAACTATAGATAAGAAAGACTAAGAGAAAATGTTTGATTGTTACATCATTTACTAAACTTTGCTATCTCAAAAATATAATTGTGGAATAATTTTCAGTGCAAAAACTGTCTTGATAGCCATACTTTGTTCAAAAAAGTAAATATGTTTAAAATTTTAATGTGCCATTTTTCTAATCATTTGCTTTAAAATTGCTTCCTTTTTTTTCTTTCAATATTATAAATATAAAAAAAAATAATGAAGCACGTCTAGATAATGAGCTCGGAGCCATTCAGAGATAGCGGAATCTTCCCAAGTCTCTTTCACTTCATGCAAAGCAATAATGAATCTCAAACTTTCCTAAGTTTCCGTAAGATTTTCTTTTTTTTGGAATATATTTATGAAATGTAATTATTTTTTCAATTTACGGAGTGCTTTTTTTTTTAATAGTTGAAAGAAATCCAGTGCTTTACGTAATTATTAATCATATTAAAAATAAAAAACTTTTAGTAAACTTTTATATATATAAAAATAGCAAACTTTTTCCCCACATAGATTCTTACGTAATATTGGAACACCACATAAACTAGCAAATTTTTCTACACTAATAATTGAAGTTATAGATAATTAAAAACTTAATTTCACCAGGGAAAAAAGGTGTATCCTGTTTTAAAGTTTCTTGACAACATCTTTTAAATTTTATTTATTTACGATTTCACAGTGTAATTTAACAAATTTTCTTCAGTTTGTATGAAATTTCCCAGAAAAGAAACAAAAATCATGTGACAAAAATAAATCTTTGCGAAAAGTTATTATTTGGCCACAAATGTAAACACAACAAAGCTTGCAAGGCGATGACGCAACACGCTTTTCCGTTCAATGAAAATGACTGTTTACCTGTTCGCCAAATGTCTCTGCATTTGGCTCAGTTTCAAACTTAACACATGCGGATGAGATCTAGCCAAGACCGCGAACACATTGCGCAATGCTGCGTTTCTCACCCGCAGTTCACGAAATCGATATATTCAGGAGAAAAGTTCCAGTTTCAGATATGAAGTTTAAAGGAATGCAATTGAACAATTGACTTATAAGAACTTTTTAAATTGTCTTGTTTTTCTTTGTTGTTGGCGAACGGGATTTAGAATTAAGGTCAAGCTTTCTATTTTTAGCAAAAGTCATCAACCCTTTGCTAGAGACGAAAGAGTTGGTAGAATTAATTACGAGAGAAAAACATTGCGACTTGGTTTTTAAATACTTATAAATAGCTTGGGGCTTCTTAAAGTTTGATTTTAACTTCAATTCTGAGAATAAATTTCAGTTAAGTAATTTTGTCGATTTAATTTTAAATATTAAATTTTGTATCTAAATTTAATAAAAACATTTATAAAAAGAATAATTTTCTACTGTGTTTTCTTTTTTATTGAAGTAAATAAAATTAATATTTTTTTGACATAAAAACGAAGGGTTTCGTTAGAATATATGAAGTTGAAGTAATGGGTGAGGGCTAAAGTTCGTGCCCGCTGAGACTTTTAGAAAATCAAAAAATACAACTAAAAGTTAAGATTAAATGTAAATTTTATTTATAATTCAATAAATTTTATTTTATGATACAAAATTACCATTATTTGTCAATAATTAATTCTAATATTAAAAATTTTTAACGAGTAAAAATTATTCAAAAGGGGGAAAATAACATTTTCTGATAAAATGAAAATGAATCAATCAAGCTATTAAAATACAATTCTTAGTAAAAAAAATTGCAGAGAGTCTCATAAAAATAAATAGTCATATTTTCAATAAAAAAAAATAGTTCTTCAAAAAGTAATGTTAATATAAAAGACCTTGTTACTAAAATTCCTTGTACTTGTTAAAAAAGTGAATTGCTTTAAAAATAAAAAAATTATTTTCTTTTAAAACTAACAGTTATTTCTCGTAAAAAAAGAATAAAAGCTGCGTCTGATCTTACCATGAGCAACATTATTGATACAATCAAGATAACGTCTGCCGCATTCATCGAACATGTACTGCCCTTCACCCCGTACAATTTTTAGAGGATCCTGTTCGAAAAAAAGAGTGCAAGACTCCCTAAAAAAATACAAAAAAACATTAGGAAATTTTAACAGCTTACCTACGCATAAAATACTAGTCAATAAATTTCAAAAGGTGTCAAACGCACAGTTTAAAAAAAAATTCCATTGTTTAAACTCATGGAGTAACCATTTAATTATAAAAAAAAATCGAATAAATTTTTCTATTATTTAATGTAATTTACTATAAATTTTATAGATTGAAATTTCCTTGTATTTATATTATTATATGAATATGAATACAGTGAATATAGTTTGACACCTTCATTGCAATATTTTAAAATAAAAGATCAAATAACAGTATATAAACAACGATTTTCTCGTATTGACACTACTAAAATGTTATTAAATATTTATAAGGAAGGTTGGGTCTCAAAATCCACGCAGATCGTGCATAATTGAAAAAATGTTAAGTTTTTCCAAAAAAGAAAAGATAAGTAGACTTCAGTAGAGGAAACAAATACTGAATATTCATACCTATACTTAAGAAGTATGAATTGTAATAAATTCTAAAAATAACAGATTGAAAGAAGATTAGATGAGTTATAAGATGAATGTTAATAATCACAAACAATTTTAATAATCACAAGTTAAATATGACAAACCAGAATCTTTGAAACAGTAAAAAATTTGCGACGAAGGAATGAGACAGCATATCGATAAAAAAAAATGGCAATCTAATCAAAATGCACGATGAGTTGAAACAAAAATACAAGAACTATGTTATGACTTAGATATTCAATGAAATGTAAGTAACTTCAACCGCAATACCAAATAAAAATATGAACATGGTCCTCAACCGCTGCTCAATGGAATGCGTTAGTGGGTTAAGGAAGCTTTCGCTAAAAGTGAAATAGATTCGGAAAGGAAAAATAGCTTCAAGAAAACAGAAATTCAAAACAATTTTGCCAGCTATGAGAGAAAAAAATATTAATAGACATTTTTAAAAAGAATTTAAGGTGAGTCACAATAAAAGAAGATAGAACAGAAAATATTACCTCCCCCTCAAAGTTTTTTTTTAAAGTTGAAGGGTGACGTCTATGGGAAAATAATTTAAGAGGGGAAGGAAGAAGTCTATGTGTTGCTGTAAATAACTATCAAAAGTTCATGTCTGTAAATCTGTCTTCACTGCATAGCATCATTAAAACAGCTATGCAACATAGCCATCATCTCCAACTCTGGAGATGAAAGCTATTCTTTTTTTTTTCCAAACTGTTCAGGTCGTGTCGAAGATTCTTCGATTGTTCTGGAAAGAATTGAGGTGAGGGTGTCTTCAGGGTCAGCTCACAACTTCTTTTAAGTCTAGAAAAAGGACTGAAAAAAGTTTTTTGGCATTAGTAATGTTTCACAAGGGATCAGCCATCCATTCGGTGGCTAAAAAAGCTAGGACAATAAACATAACTAGCACACACATGATTACAAGCATGCAGCAAGTTGTGACATGTTTGTTCGTAAGACTAAAATTATAAAAAAAATAAAAATAAATTTTCATCAACAAATGTACAACAAACAATGACGAAATGACACTATATAGTCACCCTATGATAGTTTTTGTAAATACTCGTTAGTATAAGAAGCCGATTTCTAATTTCAGGAGGTTTTAAGTCGAAATTCGGAAGCGTGGGGTGGTGTTAATGTGGCTTAAATCAAGATTTTGTCGATAATTTTTTAATTTAATTTTTTTGCGATGATATTTAATTTTAATTTAAAAAAAATTAACATGCTTAAAAAATTGAAATTCTGAAAGATTAGAATGAAACATACGAAACACGTAAAAGGCTCTTTATATTCCGTAATCACCACCCTTAATGTACATTTCAGAAATGAAGTAAAATGACACATTGGAATGTCAAATATTTTAAAATCTTTATGTAAGCCCCTACGAATTATGAATAAAAAAGATTTAATTATTAAAGCCAGCATGCTTGATCCAAGAGCTCCCTTGCCCTCTGGATTAGGTTCAAAATTATAAGGCATGAAAAATTATAATTATTGAGTTGAACATCAATAACTGTAAAAACAGATGTAACCAAACAAAACTCTTTCAAGCATTCAATTTTCGGCTTATTATTATTTAGAACTTCTATTTAACTTATCATTTCATCGTATAAAGATAGTTATTTAAATGTAGCTTTACTGTATGACGCCATTCTTTGCAGGAAAAGAAAGCAGCCAAGAGAAAACAGCCCGTTTTTAATAGAGAAATTCCATAAATATACCATTTTCGAAGGAAAGAGGATCACGTTTTGAAATAAATTGTTGATTCGTGCAATTATGCCATTTATTTCATACAAAGGAAGAAAAATTTCTTAATATAGCAAATATTCTGAAAGTAATAAAAAAAGAAATGAAATTTTTGAATTTGAATGTTCGATTTCATAATTTAAGTAAGAGAAAATACTAAAATATTAAAATTAATATTTCGCTTTTGAAAAGGTCATCGCAACATTCATGCCGCGTAATAATTCTGCCAGACAGCTGAAAACGTCGTTTGAATTTTAATTATTGAAGGCTATTCGGTACGATTCATTTGAAGGTGACCTTGATTTTGACAAAATCGAAAAGTTACATTAAAAAGAAGTGTCAGCGGTTTTGTTGTGATGCAGTTTTGTTGTGAAAATTTTACTGATGACTTGATAGTAAACATTAAAAATGCAGAAAAAGTTTATTGTTATGGTTCAATGAAATATACTAAATTCTAAAAATTTTACTGCGCAATTGCATAGAAAGTAAAAACAATAAGATAGTAAATTATAATTTATGTGTCATAAAACTGCAGCAAACTTCACAGAGTTAAACTCCTTTATTTAATTTGTACAAAGGACGGATGAAGAGAATATTGTCAAATAAAGTTACGCACAAAAATAAATTTTTAAGCAAATAAACAAGAATGATAAATTAATTAATTTACGAATTAGATTCTAAAAATAAAGATTCTTTGTAATTAGCTATTAATTTCGTCAATTAAATCTGCCTTCAATAACAAGTAAACAATACTTAAAAAGCGGAAGTGAAGCAGGTTTAATCTAAGTATAATGTAACCTTTAATGAGCGGATATTTTAAGTAATTTTTTTTATTTATCTTAATAGAAATTATTGAATTTTTGAATTAAATAAAATATTCAAAGTAACGCAACAGCTAATACTTCTCTCCTAATTTTTAGTATTAATAACACCCTCAAATCAAACAAATGATTGCGGTTATTTATTAAAAAAATGTTTTTTATTAACGCAAATAAAAAATAATTGCATCTTTTTATTTCTTTAAAAAGTAAATGTTTTGCAACAAAGCAAATAAAAATGATAGAACCTTTTTTTTTTATTATTATTAAGGTCAATGTTTTATACCAAAGTGAATAAAAATAAATGCAATTTTCTTATTAAAAGGTGAATGTTTTGTATTCTCCATCAATAATGATAAAAATTTTCTCCTAGAACACTACATAACAAAGAGAAAAAGGAGATTTTTCTCTTTTCTCACTTCCAAGGACAAGGTTAAAAAGTGAAGTAACGAAGTATGAGCTAAGTATATTGCATAACATATAGCTCTAAAATTTGTTCTCTAATCGAAATCTTATTTGGTGCATTAAAAAACTAAGCAATTTTATATTTATAGCTCGCTTAGATAAAAGGAAACAATAAAAAATATTACTGAATTTCAAAGATATTGGTTTAAAATTAAAAAATATTCTCCAAAACATATTTAAAGATGTCTAATCTTCAGAAAATTTAAAATGATATGCTTGACGCAGTTTTTAGTTTCAACAATTTGGCAAAATATATAAATTAAATTTAATAAAAATGCTTAAAAAAATAGATATGAATTAGCTGATGGATTTTGATAATTTCGTCAGAAGTATTAGAGAAAATGTATGCAAATGAATATAAAATTTTACTTACATCTTTTAACTATTTATACGGCATTTAACAACTAAATTTTTTGACAATATCTTAATAAACTATAAAAAATATACAACATTTCTAACTTTAATTTTATATTA
Organism: Parasteatoda tepidariorum; assembly: GCF_043381705.1. Taxonomy (NCBI): domain Eukaryota; kingdom Metazoa; phylum Arthropoda; class Arachnida; order Araneae; family Theridiidae; genus Parasteatoda; species Parasteatoda tepidariorum. The sequence continues at coordinate 38,973,815 of NC_092207.1, read as the reverse complement.
TTGCCCATTATTCATATAATTGCCATTAATATAGAATTTAAAAAATAAAATATCATCAACAATTAAAAATTCTCTGAATACAAATAAATATGTGAATATACTATCATTAAAAAATGAACTTAAATTTTGGTTTAATTTAAATAACTATTCCTTGAAAGAAAAGCAATTAAATTGACCTGTTAAGATATTAATAATCTTTCATTGATAACATTTCTAATTGAGTTCAATAAAATTTCAGTTTCCCTTAAGTATTTATATCATCGTTGACATTTTAACTCGAATCTAAATAGTTTGAAATAAGATTTTATAATGTATCAATCAAAGCTATTAATTAGTTTTTTTTAAATATTTTTTTATCTTTGATAAATCATGTTAAGTCATGTCACAGCTTACTGATTTATAACTACAGGTATAAATTTCTAATTTAAGCTTTAAAACTAGTTATTTTTTTCGTTATTTTAGGCATCTTGAATTTAACAATTTATTCTAATAATAAATTTAATACAATATGAAATAATTGAAAAAATTTCTATACTTCAATTTTATTTTACACATATTTTTTTAGTTTTTAAAATATTAATCGAGCTGAGAAGCCCAGATGCAAAAACTGCTTACATAGTTTTGATAAAGTTTGAGAAAATATGATTGACTATAATACAAAACGTGTTAACTAAGATCTTCTTAAAATTGAAATATGAAGACATTGAAAATTGAAACTATAATATGTTAACTTTGAAACTCAGAAAGAAATGTGTACAATGATTTAATTAATTTTTTTCCATCCTAAGTACACTTATGAAACTTGCCTTGTTATTTCATAAATAGTCAGCGATATTTTTATTTTGAAAAATATATTCATATTTATAAATTCAGTGTTAAGGGAAACAAAATGTTTCTGCAGTTGTCAATTTTGTTGATCAAATTTTTCTTTAGTTAATAGATAATTTCGAATTTAGATCATATTAAGCTTCTATAAAATAACCTAATGCACTAGTAAGAAATTAAAAATTTTAACTTTCAAATATTCAAAAACTTTTTAGTAAAAAACAAAAAAGTCCTGCACACAATGCATGTCACAACTTATATTTAAGACTCATGCATATAATTTCATGCAAAACTCTACACTTTCAAATAACAAATTCTAAATACATTTTCATAAACACAAATGCAAAATAAAACATTCAAAATCCATTCAATAGAACATTCAAAATTCATATAGTTTTGTTAAAAACTTAAGGCAATTAACATATATCAATTAGAAAAATAGAATAAACTTTATTAAATTATAAATAAAAGAAATAAATATTTACCCGACATAAGTTTTACGAAGACGGAGAGTTTCCTCTCGGGGCATTTTTTCCAAAGGACCAACTGACATTTTCCCGTTTTTTAGACGAGAACGATACTTGAAAATGAATAAATTAAGAGTAAAGAAAACTATTTCTACAAGTTCTGTAACTGCCGTATATTTATACTGCAAGCGCGGAAAGAGGAACGTAGGGTTGCAGAGATAAACTTGGCGATCAAAAGAAGGGTTGAAAGGGCAATAAAATCAGCCAAAGCGGAATTCATTCGAAATCTCTGAGAACAATAAACAGCTCGAACTCCATTGACTCTCAAGAGTAACTCGAACTTTTTGATTTATTTGTTCTAATTTTCTTAAGTTCTAGGTGCGGTTGAAAGTTCACAGTTATTCTTTTCTAATTGCGACATAAATTCCGAAAAGATCATTTACCGGTATTAGTTTGCGAGTTTCCGAAAACAATCGCTCCAAGCTTCTTCGAGTAATAATGCCTGAGAATTTAAGGAAACTTAGTGTAATTTTTATCTTCTTGCTTTATTATTTGATAATTTGAGCAATTGAAAAGCGATTGAAATAGTTATCAAAATTTAGGAAATTAACTGTGAACAAAATAAAAATTTCTAAAAGAAGAAAAAACTGATTTTAAAAAATACTTTCTTTATTTAATTTTTTAAAAATTTAAATTTAATTAATTTAATATTTGTTAATTATTTTTAAAAGAAATAATCATAAGGATTCAAATGCTATAATTTGTAATAATTAAGTGAAATATAAAGCAATTGTAATTTCATTTTAAATGCAAGCAAACATACAAGTTTTAAAACACACGTACTCAGCATTAATGTATTTGAAAGAAATTTGAACTCTCATTAAAATGAAAGTTGTTTTTATAACACTTTAAAATTTTATTTAGAGCAATTAAGGTTTTCAATTTTTCTTATCAAAATAATTATAAAAAGCTTTTTAATTTTTATAACGATTCACAAATTATAATTATAATTTAGTTTCAATTAACATCGCAAAATGCAAAAATAACTCATTTTCATTACTGAATCGAATGTATAGTGTAATTTGTAATGTAAGGTTCAATTCTAAATATGAAACATTTAGGTATATTTTACAGGAATATGGAATTCTTTTTAAAAAGGTAAATATATTCAGTAACAAACAATAATTTATTTTCATAACACACTTGTACCATTGCATTACATTAATAAAGCTATCAACATAATTATTATTTTTTATTCTTGCGCAGAAATTTTTTAAATAAAAATATGTCATACTTTTTAAAATAATAGTTATTTTCAATACAAATTCATGAATTATTTTTCTAATGTAACTGTGTAATTGCATCGCATCAAATGTATTATGCAATGGTATTATCTTTGCAGATAATTTGTCTGTATCTTATTAATGTATTTAAGAAATTATTTAATAAGTTTATGGAACATTTTTCAAAACTGTGGCTACTTTTAGTAAAAATTCACATATTATTAATTTATTTTGATTACTGATTACTATTAATTTACATTACTATTGACATTACATTACATTGCATTGAATATTGCAATTTATTGCTTAATATTGGAATTCAATATTTTATTTATTTTAAAGCAACTGTAGACGAATTTCAAAATACGAGACTCTCCTTAAAATAAATAATTACTCATAAATAGGTGGTCGCTGATGTGAATAATGTTTCTTGCTTTTTCTAGTTCATCAGAAGTTTTCATGCAGGAATTGGGAAAATGTTTAAAGATGATGTTTATTTTCAGTAATAATTCGCAATTCAATTTTGTTCTTCATTTATATTACTGTATTGAATGTACAATTTAATACAATTATCATTTCAATTGTTTTTTTAAAACTAATTTAAGACATATGTCGGCATGATTTGAAATACAATGATCTCTTTAAAATAACGACTGTTTTTATTAACAATCCAATCATATTTTCTTAAAAAAATTTTCAACCTTTATTTATTGATTTTAATATTATTAATAAATTTTTCCTTATGATGCCAAAGGTAATCCTCAATTTTAAATACGTAAAGAAAAAAAATGGAAAAAATATTTTAAAAAAATTGGAAAAATATTTTACTTTAAGAGTAACTGCTTATAACTGCTTATACACTCATCTTCAATTATACGAATTTTAATTTTTATGTTAAATTTTCTATAATAAATCAATTCTGTTCTCCTACTATAGCCAAAAAAAATCCCTAATCTAATTTTTTTGTGTCAAAAATATGTCTTATGGTATATGAACTAGCTAATTACTCAAAATGCATAAAAAACTGATAAAATTTTTTTTTGAATACTAAAAGTTTTTTTTTAAAGATATTGGCTTGTAAAATAATTTTAACACTCATCTTCACTTATATATGTTCTAATTTGCGTATGTTGAATTTTGTATAATAAATTGATTGTTTTCCAATAATAAAATTAATCTATGTGTCAAAAAATCCCTAATCTATCCGTAAAAAATATGTCAAGTAGTTTGTCCTCTAGAGATCCAGCGTCCAATATTATTGGGCAACATCTGATACAATTTTATCCTTTAAAAATTAATATTTTAAATTTTTTCTGTTTACAAAGCGATTGTCTATGGAAAAATAGCATTGAATAGTTGAATTTTGTATAATAAAACTTTTTTTAATTAACTTAGTATAATAATAAACTTTGTATAATAAAACTCATACCAACTTCGTTGGTTGGAGTTTTTAATTACTATGAAAAATTATAAGAAGGGTAAGAAATTTGATTTGAGTAATCTTTTGGCACATAAATGTTCATTATTCGAGTTTTACGGATTTTTTTTACCTGACTAAAATATGAAGAAATACAGAAATGCACTATAAAATATCCTACAGTTTATATATATATATACATTAAAAATAAAAAAAAGTTATTATTTTTTTGTGCAAAAATTATTTAAAATAGTTAAAAAAATCAAGTTCCATTAATTATTTCTTAAATTTTTTTTCTTAAATCGCATTTGTGAGTTTACTTTTGTTTAAACTGCATATTTCTAGGTAAATATCGCATTTTTTTGCTAGTATTTAAATCTCGGGTCTAATTAGGATATGCATATTGAAACATTTCTCACGCAAACTATATTAAACAAAGTAAAATGCCTTCTTTTTTAATTCAAAGATATCTTTCCTAAGAGAAACTTCTTATAAAACCATTATAACACTCATCTCAAATGCACCATCCATCAATGTTCACTGATAAATATATCACATTTTATTTTCTTCAAGAGCAAAAGGGGAATACCAAATGCGTTCTTATAATTCTTCAAGGACAATTTTTCAATACATCAAATTGATACCTTTTCTCCCATCGTAGATCTTATTACAATTCGAATTTGATAAAAGAATATGAAGAAGATAAAATAAAACGTATCAGTTGCCTTAATGCATAATTCACGTCAAAGATAAGCTAAAATTGTCTTTATCTCGATGGTTTTCGTGAACATCAATAAAGATAATTCTAGATCTTATATTCCTTGAGCAAAGCTAAGCACTGAAAATTATGACGTTACCGATTATAAGCGTCATACGATGTCATTATCTTAACAATAAATAGAAGATATCATTTTATTGCTTTAATTACTTTTAAATGAGATAAAATTTTCGTGTAGATGGGATAAAGTGCTTACATAGTCCTTTCAACAAGCCAAAAAATTCATAGATTCCATCAAAAATGTTTTTATTGTTCTCTTTATATAATAAAATAAAATTTTAAAATCTACGGAGGCAGACGTAAAAAGTGATAATAATTTAATATTTTTAAGATTTCAAAGGAAATGCTCTGCTGCATCACTTTTGAAAGACGAGGATTGTAGGTCATGATAGTTTGGATTGGGTATAAACTTTTATTATCACATTTAAATAACAACTGTACTTGTGTGTTGGTAAGCTCCAGTTGAAGTTGAAGTACTCTAGCTAGCCGGTAGGAGGTTGAAGTCCTGACTGACGATAAATTATATTTGTTAATAAAGATTTTGTTTGTACCATTCAGAAAAAGACTTAGACTGTTCTAGTTATTCTATAATTAGTCTAAATTTTGATTGACGATAAATTACCATTGGATCTAATATGAAGATAAATTCTTTTTATAACGATTGAAACTTCCCTTGTCATTAAGCTCGGAGCTCCAATTAAAATTGTTTAATTTTGTGGGTGACGTATTCCATTTTTCAATAACTTCTGTTTAATAGTTATCAGAAAAAGGGAGAAATTTGCGTTACCATTTTCTACACGAGCTCATAGTTAAAGGTAAACATAATTTTATAGCTGCTTCATTTGAGGAATTACTTCCGATTATTTCCAATTTGGTCGCTTCACTTACGAAACTTTCGAAAATTTTATTCCTCATAATTGATGAGATACAAGTTAAGGTGATTTTTTTTCTCTTACTTTATTGCATTCTACAGGGAGGAAAAATTCTGGTAAGATAACCATAATGTATAGTAATTACATTTCTGGTAAAATAAACAAAATTCTGTATAATAAAAACAAAATATACGATAGTTTAAACCATTCATTTGGTAAATTTTCTGTTCATATAGTAGCAGTATACCCGAAATTAAGATGGTTTTCTAAGTTATAGTTCTTATTACTACGCATTTAGTAAAATATACAAAACTGAAGAGTAATTTTAGCCGAATAAATAATTTTTATGCCATGCTCTGAAGTATCACAATAAAATAACTGAAATTTATCACATTTACCAAATTTTATCACAAATCATTAAACCATATTTTATTGATAATTTTATCAAAATCATTTCCTGAGCATTTGGCTAAAAATTACCGAGCTTCTTGGTGTTCCCATAAAGCCAGAAATGCGGTAGATTTTACAGAATTATAATAGTTTTTACCCTATTTTTTTCAGTGTAGACGGTCGACAATATAGATGCTTTGATTAGAGTAAAAACCTAGCATAAATGTAAAAATTAGTCTCCTCCTGAGTGATAAATAGAGCTGTATAAAAAAGTAAAACTATTGACTTTTTAAATATCATTTTATTTTTATTTTATAACCGTCGTTGAACAGCCGACGAATACTAATGTTCAAAACCGTAGCCTTGCAATTTTGAACCCAATCCAGAAGACAAGGGAACTCCTGGATCGAGTATTGGGGAGAAATGTGCCTTCGTGGAGGAATTTTTGATGGAACTAACCCGCATTTACGTTACATGTAGGGGAAGACCACGAGAACCTCTCACGGTTGGCCTGACGGCAAGGGGACTCTAACCTAAGTTCCGTCTACCACTGAAGATATTTCAAGTCAGCACTGTGGTCGGTGCAAGCCGGATGCGGAATTCGTATCGACTGGGATTCGAACCCGGTTCGCTGCATTGGAAGGCGAATGCTCTATCCCCTGAGCCATCGCAGCTCTTTTAAATATCATTTGGCAAAGGCCAACTATTTATGAATCTATAGACAGTTACCTCAGGGAAGCTCATCAAAAAATAAGCACCTTTTAAGTATTTTTTAAACACTCAAAAAAATATTTTTAAGCACAATATTCATTAACAAAATGCAAAATAATTTTCAAAGACTTTATATGATCGTGATAAAACAACTAGTTTCTGACAAAAAACTCTTTTCTTGATTATATAAGCCATTATAAACTGATCAAGAGATTTTTCGCTTCTATATCAACGGGTGGAATTGAGAATATCTTGCTAAATGCAGCGGAGTCGCACATGAGAGTGCAATAATCTCACAGAACCCAGCTCAGTAGACGCACATGTAGACTCGCAAGTATTTCATCAAACATGTAATATGATTGGCGCTTTCATACGCTATGAACCGACGGTGTACCGAGATAGATTGTGGTTGAGTGAATTGTGAAAAATGTTGAATAGAATAAATTGAAAAGCACATTTTTGCACAATACGTGGCGAAAATAGACATGGCAAAAAAAAGAATCTCATTTTCATAAAAGGAAAATTAGGCACTTTTTAAAAACACCCAATGAAAAAATCCCCTTAAAGGACTTTTAAAAAACGAAAATCGGGAATAAGCACTTTTAAGCACTTCTTGAAAACGCTAAGCACCATGTACCTTGTTATAACACCTAGCTCTCAATAATAATTAAAGAACTCATTCTTGTAGAACAATAGTAGAATAATTGTAGAACTCATTCTGTACCAATTTGAAAAACACATGAATTTTTTAAAGAAATTGTCAGAATTAATGTTTTTATGTGTTTCATATCATTTATCTACGATTCATTTTCAAGTAAAATAGATCAAAAGAAATTTCGAACATTACAAATATATAAGTTTCTTGGAAGTGGTATTAATATATCAATCAAACTGACTCTATGTCACCCTTAATTATTGATGATTAAATTATACTAACATAGCTATCTCGTGTAAATATTTTTTGTTATATTTTATGAATAAAAATTGAAGAATTTTAAAAATATTTTCAGAGGATGCAAGTAATTTTCTTATCGAACACTTGTATATTGGTATCAGTATTCTTACCGGATACCGATATTTACCTTCATGATACATAGAATAAGAAGTTTATAAGAATATAGTTTTTCTTTAACTGATTAAGCATTAACTTCACCATATTGCAAGGGTTTTTTTTTTTAAAAAAAAAAGGATTTTTCTTTCAATTTATTTTAATAATGTTTAAAAATTTTTATTAAACATTTAATTGCATAAAACACAACACTTTAACAATTTTATATAAAATTTTCCTCTAAAAAATTTATGAAGTTTAACTATTGAGAAGATATTTTTGGGGACTCCTTAAAAATTCCTTTTGAAGATCACGATTTCTTAGATACGCATGGACTGATCATATTGAGATTTTGCACACTTCTAGACGAGATTATATCTTTTTCTAATTTTTTTATCCGGCTTTTGAATTTTGAATTTTTTTGAAAATATTTTATTTTAATAATTTTTTTCCTCCTCTCATTTTAACAAAATTCTTTGCATTTTTTTTAATATTTTCTCTCTATATATAGCCTTTTAGGTATTATAACCTTATATATAGCCTTTGATTGAATCATTGCGGTTCATAAGATTGGCGACATAATTTGGCGAATTCCTTAACTATTGTAACCTTAATTGTATGACACTATAGTAGTATATATTTTTTTTCTGTCTATGGCAAGGAGTTGATATTATAATTGAATGGGATTTTACTTTACCTGCTCTGGATAAATAGAAATAAACAATTCGAAATTCTAGTTTTTTCTTCACTTTTGCTGAGCACATTCGCAATATGTTATTTCCTAGAATTTATTCTTACATATACAACACTTATTCAAACTCTGAGGTAGAGCTGATGGATGAGAAATAAGTACACGTACAATAAAGAGGTTATTTATTTTTATCCTCCTTTACAATAAAAAAAGAAAAGCCTTTTATTATGTATATTTAGTAAGAAAAATATCCTTTTCATCTGTCGAAGACTAGATTTTTAGCGTAGAATAGCCAAGTCTTATGAAAATCTTAAAATAAGGAAAAGATGAAAAAATGAAACTGAAGAGATTAGTTTAAAAAATTGTTAAATCGCTCACGATAACATTGAAAATTTTCTTTATTTTAAAACAAAGTTTAGTCGGTCGTAATTATTGAATAAGAATTTATTCAGTCAAAATCTTATCTCTTCATTTTATCTCATTTCTTCATTAATGTATTGAAGAGTTAAAAATTGAAAATGTTAACATTCCAAAAAATTATAAATAATTTGAAAAGCTATTCATAAAAAATAAGTGATCAAAATCAAACTTAAAACCAGAAAACATGACTCATTGAATTGAAGAGATTTCTTAGAAAAATCCTTAAATAATAATTTTCTATATTTTGAACTTCATGGTTTAATGACCTATCATATTCAGCTGTAAATACAGAAAATAAATTTATTCAGTGAAGTCTATTTACACATTTTAAAGCTGATTTGCATAATTTCACTAAAATGTTACTTAACATGTTCTTCAACTAAGCTTTTCTGTCAATTGTAAACAATTGAAGAGATAAAAATTTTGAACACCAAAACTATTAACGAATGAAAAGCCATTCATCAAAAATTAACTCATAAACTAAACTAGTGGTTCCTAAATGGCGTTCAGCGGAGCCCTAGGGTTCCGGGGAGAAGCAAAGGGGTTACGATAACTAAGAATTTTTTTGAACTCGTAATGAATTTTGAAATCTGTATTTATATTCAGTTCCATATCAACAATAGCCTATTATTTATTTAGTATTTTGGTTATCTTCATGAAATTACTTGAAGTAAAATGCCAATAAAAATACAAATATTAATAAAATATAAGAAAGCAATTTTTAAAAAAAAATAAATTGTTTTTTGAGTTATAATATCTTGAATAAAGTACGAAAAGGGCAGACATTTATAGAGAATAGTATTAATATTTCCCATGGCGATTTTCAAATCAAAATAAAATAACGTAGTTCGTTAATGAACTCTCTGCTAACCATTTTCAACTTTTTGGCTTATTCGTTTCGTTTTTAGCTTACACCAAAAACAATTCTAAATTAAACTAAGAGTTCGAATTCAACTGTCGGATGTAAAACCTAATTTAAGATCACCAATTCGGCATTTTTTTTTCAACATTCATTTTCATCTAAAAAATTCATGGATAAAAATCGATTAGTGTAAAAGCTCTAATAATCGAATAATATTGATTTGAAAAACGAAAAAAAATGCACATAAATTTGATTTTTTTTTCTGAAGAAGAAAGACTGTTTAGAAAGACTTTATTAGAAAAAAAAATTATCCAGGAAAATGAGTTACAAATATTACGATAAGTTTGCGCTGATTTTTCAATTATTTTATATTATAAAAATATTATTTTCGTCTTGCCTTTTCATGAACCTTGATTGAACAGATAAATCACATGATGGAGTCATTAATATGCAAAGATATCTTAAGCAATTTTCAGCTTTAAATTAATAAAAGTTATTACAATAATTTTGGGATCCGCAAACTATTTGTTCCTCCTTCATTTCGCAATTGTCGCTAAATAATCTCACTAGCGAAAAATATCTAACAAGTTTTTGAAGCGGAGCCCTCCTGTTTCAAACTAATAATTTAACAAAAAATTATTTACAAATACGACTATTATGTTTTTTATTAATTTCCTAAGCTTTAAGCCTTCAAACGTAACAGTCTGCATTCAAATGTATGCTAAGTAAATATAACTTATTGAATTAAATATAACGTTTGAAGTGAATATTGAAATAAGTATAACGTTTGAAGTAAAAGAAAATGTAACACAATAATAAACTTTCGGAACTGGTGGCACTAACATGCTAAAAAACAATAGTTTTTATATAAACATTTTATTTATTTAAAAAAAAAATACTATTTCTTATTGAGTTTTTTTCCCGTAACTTTTTTCTCGTATTGAAGGGCATATTTTTTTTTCGGTTTATTTATTATTATCATTTTATTTAAAGAAATATTAGGCGAAATGTTTGCTTATCCACAAACTGATAAACATATTTTTAAGTTGAAATGAATAAATCATTATTATGTTGACTATCTACTTAAATGGTATTTAGGTCAAGTTGTTTAGATTAAAACGAAAGACTTTCTTTTCTTTTCTTCTTCATTTTTATAAAAAAAAAGTGAAAGAAAAATGAACATTTTTTTTTCAGTTAATTATATATAAAGGATTTTTTTAATATAATTTAAAACGAATAAGTAATTTTCTTTGTAGGAAATTTGAATTTGAATTACAGAATGTATAAAACATTTATTTTTCGAATTACATTTCATAGAATTAAAAGCCATTTGCATCTGCTAGATAATTCCGCATGTATTTTTTTTTTTTATAAATATCTTAAATTTTTAAAATTCTGTTTCTGTACTTGCATTTATAAAATTTCATGAAGAAAAGATGACGTTAGTTAATGACGATATATGACGTTGTTTACTTTAGATAAGTTCGTATGCATATCAATTATCTTTTTTGGGCTATATATTCTTATTCTTCCTTCGAGACCTATGAGATAAACCTAAAATCTGAAGAACCTTTTAAAATATTATCATTATCTTCCATCCTTATCACTCAATTGTTGGAGGAAAATTTTTTGTGAGAATTTTTCCAAGAATTTTGATCAGCTGTCAATGTTTGCTGTATTACAATTTCATTAGATCACCCTGCATCGTATAAGAATGTAACAATTGTATAAGCTAAGCTCAGGTGGCGTTAGTGATTAAATTTTGTAATAAAACTTTCAAGTTACTACTTCTAATTAATTTTTACGCCTAAGCCAAGCAAACACGCACATCTGATAATGCTAGTGCATGTACACTGTTTACAATATGACTTGTGATATTTACAATTAAATTTATACACCCATTTAACTTTAAATGAGGTAATAAAAAACTAAAGGAAACACTCAAAGCATACTATGTGTCGCGCCCTTTTAGAATTTGCGAAATTCAGAAAAAAATTATGAACGGCAAAATAATGTACAAACTTAAATGCAAATTTCAATAATAATTTTCCTGAAACATAAAGGATATTTAACACAACTTCTCCTAACATACGCGAAGGGATTCACCGGTTTTAGAATTCAGTTATTGTTTATATATTTTAATTATTGTTTCCCTCTGTGATAATGAAAACTTTTACTTTTCGTGTAACGATTTGTGATGAGAAGTAGTATTACATTGTGTGTTATGAAAAACTACAAAACTACTCACTACTAAACTTCTTCAGTTTGGCAGTGTATAAGATAAAAGTTGCCTCTTGAATTTCTTTAAAAATATGTGTTATATATATCCCAGGAGAATATTCATTAAATGCTCGTTGTTTTCAGTTCTCAATGCAGTAAAATTTCGACTCATGTTCAAAGATAAAACAGCGAGTTCGGCACTACATTGAAACACAAAAGTGACGGATTCGCTACCGGTGGTTCGTTAGTGGACCACAGTCCTAATATTTTAAAGAGAAAATTAAGTTTCCGATCTGAAACTAAAACTGTGAGTTCGGCACTTAATTGATACACAGAAGTAACACAGTTTAATTTACTTCCAGTCGTTTGTCTGTGGATTACAATCTCGACCGATTGCTATTACTGAAACAAAATACTTGAATCAATAAAAAATTATTAGATTCAGTAAAACTAACAGTATTGTGATTCTAAATAGTTCAAGTTAAAAAAAAAAAAGCAATTAGTTTAGGATGAGGATTCAATAGATATAAATATTTTGTCAATTTAATACCATCGTTAACTTTAATTTAAAAAAATAAAATGTCATGTAGATATTGGATTCAAACTTGAGTATTGTAACTTCTTTTTTGACTTCCTGCGAGTAACTATAGGCATTAGTGAAATATTTATTATAATATATCGCCATATTGGTAAGACCACCAGTTAAAGCCATTAACAATAATGAAAAGGTCAGTTGCGCAATTCCTGATGAATGTTACCTAATTTATCAGTCAAAATGAAGAAAAGCACTCTTGACAGATATAAACAATCCTCGTGCAGTTGAACTGGATCTTTCTTTCTTATCGTTTGCATGACAACAGCTTCGGAAATCACGTGATTGTCTCGAGATCTGATCACGTTCTTGGCATATGGTTGAAGGTGACATTTTTACTCAGGCATATGGCAAATAAAAGTGACAAACATATTTGAACTTCCCTTTTATTTTGTTCGATTCGTCATTTCATAGGTGATACACCCTTACACGCCTTCAAGGAATTCTTTGTTGATTGGTTAATCGTTAGTATAACAGTTCCAGTTAAGGCTAGTTTCCAGTTCTTAGATTCTATAGATCATTCCTTAATACCTTTGTTTTTCAATTGAGTAAATGCTTTTATTACTCACTATTCAACCAAAGTAAAGAGAACATTTTTAAAGGATTTTCAATGTCGATGTTACACTTTTTTTATTGTTTTCAAAACAAAGTACTTTATCTGTAGATGGAATGTCTTCAAACATTTGATTCTTTTTTTTTTCGAACTATCCATTTTCTTCGAATTCGTGGAATTTCTCCGACCCCAATTTTCTTCGAATGACATATCTTTTTTATTATGTGTCTTAAATATTTTTATATTCGATTAGAAAACTTTCGGTGAATTGAAAAATATTTACTTGTCATTTCTATATTAAATGTTGTCGAAATCTTTTGAATTTCCATCTTTGAATCGAGATTTTTTGAATTTTATTTTATTTTAATTTTATCTGACATATACAATGCACGATGTTCTGTAATGAACACCCGCAATATACATTTTAATTTTTTAAAGAAAATAACTGTTCAAATATTAATATTTAAGTTGGAAAGCACTCTATAAGCCTTTAAGCATAATCACCTCTAATGAGCCAAACATTAACTTAGCTAACTAATGAATGATGAATGAATTTTTGAATTAATTAAAATTAATTAAATTTAAAAGAGAGCCTTCAAGTAAAATATGAAAGGAAAAAAAAATTTTTTTTTTTTGTAAAACATGCTTATCTTGAAAGAGACTTTTCAGTAAGTACATATTTCTTTCAGCAAAAGTGTGTTCTAAATTTGCCTTTATGCACTTTACCGAACTTTGCGAAACATTGTGTGTGATTGACAACAGAACCGTGCCTAACATGATTTATTTTGACCTTACAAACAAAAATAAACCAGACATGACAAAATTGCGTTAGATATAAAATAATATCTCACTTTAACTAACAGCTTATCCTTCATCTTAAGTTCTCCAATTAAGTTTCAGTTAATTGTCTTTAGTACTTTCTTTTATTAAGTGCAGTTAATTTATCATGCATTGTAGTACTAGGCATTCTTCCCTTTTAAGACTTATGAACCTTCCAAGTGCAATAGAATATAAATCATGCTCCTCGGTAAAATATTCACATTCAGCAGATAAATTTAAAAAAATTTCCAAGGTGTTGCGCATGCGTACAGAAGTTTTGCTACTGCTGTTAAAAGTTGTTAATTCTTTTTATGTAAGCTAAAAGCTAACTTTTGTTTTCTGTTAAAACTGCCGAGTTGACATGACAACGCTTTTTATTCTTCTTTTTGTGGAACAAGAAATGATCGTCTGAAAATTATTATGTAAATAAAATGTNTGGGGGCCCCCCTAGAATTTAAAAGGGGAAGCACTAGCTTCCTGTGCCTTTTCGGTAATCAGGCCCTGAACTGGGCATACTTAACTCTGCTACTAAACCCAACTGTAACAAATAAGAATTCAAACTATCTAGTACAATAAATATTAAAAATAAATAAATAAAATAAATCAAATTTAAAAAATGGATAAGACAAAAATAAATAAATGTTATATTTGTGCCAATAATAATAATAATAATGTCGCCAAAATTCGACATTGTAGGGCACAAAATTGATCTTTTCTGTTAGAAAACCAATATCTGCTACATCAAATCTCAAGCTCAATCTAAATCTGATAATATAGACACATATTTCTTTTTTATTTCATTCCTTTTCACCGAAAGATATTTAATTAGCAAAATATTATCGATTAAGTGTTTTGTTTTCCAAACTGTGATTGAAGTTGAATATTAACAGATAAATATTATTCATGCGCATGTAACCTTTCATAAAGGTTATCGAAGATTATTATAAGATAGTCATTTATCAATAAGTTGAGCGAATTCATTCCTCCAAAAATGTTCTGATCATCCTAAATCAAAAGGAGGTGTCATTAAAATATGTCTCTTTTACATACCGGCCTTCAAACGGGCAAAAGGATGCTTGAAAGGATTTTTGAAAGGAGAAAACAAAATTCGTGTCCAGTCAGGAATAAGGATGGGAAAAAAATAATGATGGTGATTATAACAATATAATTTTGCTAGTTGCCAAAGAGATTTTAATGAAGTTGTATCATCATAGTAAAAATATTAAAAATTCTTTTGATTTTACTTAACTCAAAATTATGAAGCATAAGTTGAAACTCATTGAAATGATAAAGATACAGAGCCTAGCACGAACGCGTATATAACTGTCATACGTATTCAAATTAAATAATAATAATAATAATATTGATAGTAATAATAATAATAATAATAACAATAATAATAGTTAGTATTTTGCTAGTAGGAATGTCATGAGTATTCAGATTAAATAATAATAATAATAAAAATTGTGATGATAATAATAATAATAATGATTATTATTATGATAATAATTATTATGATAATAATAGTAATAATAACAATAAAAATAATAATGAAAATATTGCGAATAAAGTTTTGTCATTTGCTTACTCGTAAAACTGATTTAGATAAAACCATACATACAACTTAAAAAAAACAAATTAAAATGAGTGACAACAGAAGTTATTTTTGAAAAAAACGCAAAGCTGACGATTCTAGCCTAAACCCTAGTATAAGCACTGGTTGTCTTGGGCTATATGGTTAAGGGTTTTTCATAACCTAGGTACATGCCCAGGGCTTGGAGGAAAGAAAAAAAAAAGTATAAGCACTGGTCCAGATTTTATTTAAAAGACTAATCTTGGTACTAGTGCAAACGTAAGTGCAGCTCCAGATCATTCATTAAAAAAGTTATAAACAGATTTGGACAGCAAACAAGACAATTACAATTCTTGTGTGATTAAACGATTTTTTAATTGTTATGTATCAATAATTACTTAATTATTTGCTTTTGAATAAAAATAGTTTGAATAAAAAAATTTTATAGCAAAATTGCTTTTCTGCATCTCTTTCAGTGTTCAAAAAAAAAAAAAAAAAAAAAAAAAAAAAAAAAAAAAAAAAAAAAAAAAAAAAAANGGGGGGGGGGTGCAAGTGCACCTCCCTGCACCCCCCTGCCGGTGCTCTTGACTTCGAGGAATCCATCATAGAAATTTAAAAAAATTTGTTCGAGGAATCCATCATAGAAATTTAAAAAAATTTGTTCTTTCAGAAAAAATGATAATTTATTAAGTGTAGCTGCAGTCTTCTGTCCTCTATTATATCACTTTTAACACAAATGAGATCATAGTTTACCTTTATTTTCCAAAATTTTTGGAGAACTCGAAAAACGACTACAGTGTAACAACCGGCCCGTTGCTTGCCAACCATGAATGGATTAAAAACTTATAAGTTTGGCGTTAGCTTTATCAATTATTTACGGTATTAAGATTTCTATTTTATTTTATAACTGGTGTTGAACAGCTGATCCATTTCTGAGTTTACGACTATCAATGCTCAACTCCGCAGCCTTGTCATTCTAAACCTAAACCAAAAGATGGAAATAACTCGTGTTTATGTTACATGGAGAGGGAAACCACGAAAAACTACTTTATGTTAGCACTGTGATCAGTGATGGTGCTAAGATTGATTCTTGAAAATTATTCTTTTTTTTTATCAACCATTTCTTCATGCCGTTAGGTTTTAACTAAATTCTTAAAACTGTGTGGGAACGTTTGATTAAGTAATGACTTGAAATTAGGTAATAATTCACACAATTTCTAGAGTTCTTCAACACCAAACTCGGATGAGTATCACACCACAGTTTTTACAGTGTAGGTTTCTTTGAGAATAATAGCTTCTATTTGTATCAATACTTAATATAGCCATTCTCTTGAAACTGAGTTATAAATTTTTTTTTTAAAAAATGGTTGTAAAAAGGAGTTAAATCTGTAATGAAAAAAAAAATGATCGAAATTAAGATACAGTGGACAATTATAAAGTTTATTCCACAAATTTGCATCGAGGAGCAATTGTATCTAATAAATAAATAGATGATACTTTTGGTCCTCTTAAAATAACGCCGTTCACTAAGCATTTTTTTTTTTTCGAAACTTTTTTTAAAAATGGTAGTAAAAATAGTTTTTATTTTAGTGAAAAATTGATCAAAATTAAAATGGATAAATTCGCCTGAAACTATTTTTGTCTTAAAAATAAAATTCCACAGTCTAATTTTGTTAAAAAAAAAATTTTGTGCTCATTGTATCACTACAGTTTAATATGCTCCTTAAAAGCTTTAAATTTATTTATTTTTTAATTTTTAATACACAATATAAAATCTAAAAGTATCATACAGCAGTAAAATTTCGATTAACGAACTCTTTCATTAATTTTTTTTAAAGGAGGACCGATTGAAAATTTCTTTATTGTGCCAATTCTTAATATAATTTTTATCTTCCTTATTTTACTTCTTAATCATTCATTTCATTCAAATATTTATTGATAGAAATAGTTGATAAGCTTACAAAACTATTTTTGGGGTGCAAATATTTCCTTCGAATTGTGGAAGGTTGATAAAAGCGGTGCAAAACAAATGCAAATAGAATTTAAGCGTGTGAAAATGCAATCTTTATCACGAGCACTGTGGTAGAAAATAGTTGACATTGTTAAATTATCGTTTCTCCAGTGACAAAGATACTCAAAAGCTTTATTTATTTACTCATAGTATGAAAAATAGAATAAATACGTAGAAACGGTTTTGATTCATGATGAATCTGTCACTTTCTTGCTTTACTGTACTGTACTGTAGTACATATTGCTTAGTGTTGCTAGCTTGTATCCCATTACCTAATGAAAAAAAAGCCTGAGTTTGAGAGCTTTTAATTTATAGTAAAAGCATTTATTTTAATCTCCATATGTTATTATTACATATCAATATATTGCGGACATATTTCATATTTAAGGCTGTTTTCCGAAGGCTCTGTCGTAGGAAATGATGCTATTTTGCGAATAATAGGCTGTTTAATAACTGCTGTGAGTTTGTAACTGTTACTCATGACTTACATCAAGTTTAACCTATCTAAAGCCAATGTCAAGATGTAGGAAAGCCACAGATTTGTGAGAATGAAAAGCGTTTGTGGTGTACTTTTTCACTATTTAAAAACTTACTCCAGTGCTGCATTACCCGGGCTTATAAGCATTTGCAGAAACTGAGAATAAGTCAGTGATTTTGATAATTTTCATTTGGGTGGGAAAATGTTTTCAAATTGGAGATTTTTGAAAAAGATTAATAAATTAGATAATTCTTCGCGACAAGATTATATATATATATATATGTACTTTTAAAATCATCGCATTGCTATAAGTGTAAGGAACTTAAATTACAGCTTTTTTATTTTCCTTGGTGACAGGGTTTCGAAAAACAGCGTTAAAGAGTTATTTAACTTCTGGAGAAATCGCCAGTTTGGCGAGATTATTTTATGTAGATAAAAACGCTTTTCATTTTCGTAAATTGAGGATTTTCTGCTTGCTATTTGTCGTCCTTTGCCTAATTGTTTAGGGTAGAATAAGCAGGTCAGATTTAATAACAATCAAATTTAATAAACGCAGACAATAACGATGGTGTGATATTTGTTAGGCTTCACAGTAAGCCTTCGATTTCAATCCCACAAATCCTACATAATCAGAATTGTTGTGAATGATCACACCGCCCTCTGTTGGTTAGGCAGAAATACGTAATATGGCCATTTTCATAATTGTTTAATAGCTAAAGATGAACAAAAATTATCATTGCGGATGTGACTTGTTACTCTCTTAGATATGTTATGAAAACTGCCTGTTATTTGCTAGAAAGAGTCAAAACAGCATTTTGTATGATGAAATAGCCTTCGAAGAACAACCTAAAGCCCATGGAGGAAAGAATGTACTTTTTTTTATAGTTTAGTTGCAACAGTATTGGTACTATAAAACTGTCTGTTGTATGTTTATTGTGCAGTTTTATGATACGTAATTAAATTTAAGTGTAAAATGCGTGTTACTTTTATGCTGTATTAAACANAATCTGTGAAACCAAATTTGTGTAAAAAGAATAAAACCTTTAAAAATCTCTCAAACAAACGCTTTTTCAATTTCGATACAGCACTCAGTTGATCGCTAAGAAAAATAAAATGATTGCGTATCAATAGTGGGGGTGGCAGAGAGCAAGCAGAGGGCAAAACTCCCTAGTCAAAAATATTTTATCATTTTCTGCACTTATCAAGCTATCAGTTGATAATTTATAGCGTTTTGTTTATTTTCCAGTCTGATTCAAAAGTAGATTTTCAAACCCTGTCCAGATGAAAGTTGTTTAATTTCTTTGAAAGATCTTTTTTTTTTTCATAAGGAACAAAATTATATATATTAAAAAAAAGAGAAACATGAGTATTGGATTTTTTTTTCTTGATAATATAAAAATTGGCAAGTATTAAAGTTGTATTCAAATTCGATAATATTAAGATTTAACACTATCCGAAATTTATTACAAGGAAAAGTTTAATAATCTTTGATCTAGAACTCGGGTTTTCTTGTACAAAGATGCAATTTTAATGGCTTAAAGGATTTACCTTAAATCAGGGGTCACCAAACTTTTTTGATCATCGACCACTATATAATTTTTCGAAATCTCCATCGACCCCCCACAAAAGTAATTTTTTGTTAATTAAAATAAAACTCTATTAGATACTGTGTTTGTACATTTATTTTATGATTTTAAACATTTATTAAAGTAATAGTACATTGTGTAACAATAGTTTTATGAAAAATATATTAATATTGAAATTTAAATACTACCTTATTATTAAATAATAAGTAATTATGCATAAGTAGATATAATAAGTAAAGTAACTAAAGATTTACTGCTTCTTGATCAATGAGATGGGTGTGCCTGTTTTTTTTTTGCAAGGTTCGCTATATTGGGTTCAAAATTGGTCAATTTTAATTTTCGTCAAAATTGGTCAATTTTGTAATTTTCGTAAAAAAAATACAAAGTGTGCTATAGTTTTGTCGCGGGCTGTACTAATCCATATCATTAATGCTTACCTTCTTTTTTGTGCATTGATAATTAAAATTGATATCTAAACCAAACGAATGGTTTTATCGAAACAATAACTAATTATCCAAAACTATAAAAGTTTTAATAATGACACTGCAAATATTCAACACAGTTTGCAAAGATAGCTGAAACTGCGTATGATATTTGCATTTGTAACGTCAATGCTCGTCACACGTGACATTTGGACAAGCGCACATATGCATATGACTTATAAACTGCGCTGAGTTCGTGCCACTGCGCGGTGGTACGTAAATACTTGTTTCACCCCAATAAATATACGTTTATTAATTTATGTTTTATAAAGAAACTGATATTGAGTCAATTATAAAAAAAATTCACAAATTTTACATACTTAATTAGGTATGTGTGATTTGCGTATTGAGAACTGTTTTTTTTTTCCGACCCACAATCGACCCTTCCGATTCGGATCGACCCCCATTCGACCCCCTGTCTCAGATCGATCCCCGCTTTTGTTAAATAGACCCCTGGGGGGTCTATATAGACCACTTTGGCGACCTCTGCCTTAAATATTCTATGGAAAAAAAATTGTACAAACTGGCACGCATTTTCGTTTCTCTAATTGGCAATGTAAAAATCAATTTTAGAAAGTTGCAGTATCGAATATGTAGTTTTATGCGATAAATAGCTTCGACTTTTAATCTCAAATTCATACCATACACTTTGTTTTCGAACATTAACTTTTTTTTAAACTGATGTCAAAATAGGTTGATGGGTAGAAACCAAAGAAAGAGAAACACTCTGATCGTCAAGATTGGGGGTTAAGCTTGTGGCTGACAACCAGCCTCCTTATAAAAAAACTCACATTTCGAAATCCACTATAGAAGGCCAAGGCCCACCATGGACTGTCATGCCACCAATGAGGATAATGATGTCAAAGTAGTTTCAGCTTTGGTAAAAATGTGACTGAAATTGTTATAATACAGTGAAAATTAATAAATTTATTTCATAAATTTGCATTTAAGTACTTTAGTTTTATGGTATAAATAAAATAGCGTCCTACACTTTGCATTAGACTTTTAATTATTTTTTAAAAAATGGCAACACTACTTAGGGTATAATTGATTACGGCTCATTTACACTACTTGGTGTAAAAAAACTGTAATCATTTTTGTTATTTAGTAACATTATAATTTTTATTTATAGTTTCTGAAAAATATAACATACGTAATAGTCGGCAAAGTTATTTTTGCATTGCAATATAAAGTATGAATGCAAAACATACATAGAATGCATATGTACAGTATTTCTAAAAATAGAATTTGCTTGTTAGCAAAATATACACACAGCGCAAAGAGTGAGTAGGAATACGAATTCGGACTAGGCTAAATAAAACGAAAATTAATTAAAGTTAAATATTGTAAAATTGTTTAACACAATTGACAGATTTATGTGAATCTTATAAAAACATAAATGTCTTCATTGTACAACTAAAAACATACATGCTTTTTTTAACAGTTTAGATGAGTTGTTTCTCAAATCAATTCTACAAGAAATTTGGAATTACTTGGCAAATTATTGACATTCTCAACATTCATGATCATAACATTTAATAATCAACATTCTCGATCAAGCAGTTAAGAAATTTATCTATTACTTGAGATTAAATAGGATATGACTTGTTAGTCAACTCCATCCGACAAAAAGATTGAAATAATCGACTATGACCTTGGAACTTGCTCTCCCGTAGGTACTGGGGACGATAGCTGAGATTGAAGGGGCTTCGAGGAATCCATCATGGAAATTAAAAAAATTCGTTCTCTTAGAAAAAATTTTGATAATTTAGAAAGTGTAGCTGTAGTCTTCTGTCGTCTATTATATCATTTCTAACACAAATAAAATCTTAATTTACCTTTATTTTCCAGACTCAAAAACGACTGCAGTGTAACCTCCGGCCTATTGCCAACCATGAATGGAGTAAAAACTTTTAAGTATGGCGTTAGCTTCATCAATTATTCATGTAATTAAGATTTCTATTTTATTTTTTAACTGGTATTGAACAGCCGACCCATTTCTGAGTTTATGACTATCAATGTTCAACTTCGTGGCCTTGTCATTCAAAACCTAATCGAGAAGACAAGGGAACACCTGGATCAAGCATTGGGACTAACTAGCCTTCATGGAGAACTTTTTGATGGAAATAACTCGTATTTGTGTTACATGGAGAGGAAAACCACGAAATCCTTCCACGGTTAGACCGACGGTAAAGGAAATTCTTAATCACGATCCATCTTTATGTCAGCACTGTGGTCAGTGATGGTTCTAAGATTGATGCTTGAAAATTATTTCTTTCTTTATCAACCATTTCTTCATATCGTTACGATTTAACCAAATACTTTTAACTCTGTCTATTGATTTGAAATAAGATAATCATTCACTCAATTTCTAGAACTCTTCATCACCAGATTTGGATGGGTATCACATCACAGTTTTTACAGTATAGGTTTCTTTGGGATCAATAGGTTCGATTTGTGTCCATACTTAATATCATCATTCACTGGGAAACTGAGTTGTAATTTTTTTCTTAAAAAAAATGGTTGAAAAAAGGAATTAATACTGCTATGAAAGAGTGATCGAAATTATAAATATACAGTGAACAATTTAAAGTTTATTCCATAAATTTGCATCGCTGAGCAATTTTTTCTAATAAATAAATAGTTGATATTTTTGGCCTTCTTTAAAATAATGCCGTACACTAGGCATTTTTTTTCCAAACTTTTTCAAAAAATGGCAGAAAAAATTTGTTTTTATTTTAGTGAAAAAGGAATAAAAATTAAATTGATAAATTCACTTCAAACTATTTTTGTCCTAAAAATAAAGTTCCCCAGTTTAAATTTTTTAAATTTTTTTGTGCTCATTGTATCATTACAAATTAATATGATCCTTAAAAGTTTTAAATTTATTTATTTAATTTTTAATGCACAATAAATCTTAATATAATTTTTATCTTCCTTATTTCACTTCTTAATCATTCATTTCATTCAAATATTCATTGCTGGAAGTAGTAGATAAACTTACAAAACTATTTTGGGGTGCAAATATTTCCTTCGAATTGTGGAAGGTTGATAAAACCGATGCAAAACAAATGCAAATGGAATTTAAGCGTGTGAAAATGCAATCTTTATCATGAGCACTGCGGTAGAAAATAGTTGACATTGTTAAATTATCGTTTTCTCCAGTGACAAAGATACTCAAAAGCTTTATTTATTTACTCATAGTATTGAAAATAGAGTAAATACGTAGAAACGGTTTTAATTCATGATGAATTAGTCACTTTCTTGCCTTACTGTACTGTACTGTAGTACATATTTATTGCTTAGTGTCGCTAGCATGTATCCCATTACCTAATGAGAAAAAAACAGCCTCAGTTTGAGAGCTTTTAATTTATAGTAAAAGCACTTATTTTAATTTCCATATGTTATTATTACATATCAATATATTGCGGACATATTTAACGCTGTTTTCCGAAGGGTCTGTCGTAGGAAATGATGCTATTTTGCGAATAATAGGCTATTTAATAACTGCTGTCAGTTTGTAACTGTTACTCTTGACTTACATCAAGTTTAACCTATCTAAAGCCAGTGTCAAGATGGAGAAAAGTCACAGATTTATGAGAGTGAAAAGCGTTTATGGTGTACTTTTTTACTATTTAAAAACTTACTCCAGTGCTGCATTACCCGGGCTTATAAACATTTGCAGAAACTGAGAATAAGTCAGTGATTTTGATAATTTTCATTTGGGTGGGAAAATGTTTTTAAATTGAAGATTTTTGAAAAAGATTAATAATTTAGATAATTCTTCGCGACAAGATTATATATATATGTACTTTTAAAATCATCGCATTGCTATAAGTGTAAGGAACTTGAATTACAGCTTTTTTATTTTCCTTGGTGACAGAGCTTCGAAAAACAGCGTTAAAGAGTTATTTAACTTCTGGAGAAATCGCCGGTTTGGCGAGATTATTTTATGTAGATAAAAACGCTTTTCATTTTCGTAAATTGTGGATTTTCTGCTTGCTATTTGTCGTCCTTTGCCTAATTGTTTAGGGTAGAATAAGCAGGTCAGATTTAATAACAATCAAATTTAATAAACGCAGACAATAACGATGGTGTGATATTTGTTAGGCTTCACAGTAAGCCTTCGATTTCAATCCCACAAATCCTACATAATCAGAATTGTTGTGAATGATCACACCGCCCTCTGTTGGTTAGGCAGAAATACGTAATATGGCCATTTTCATAATTGTTTAATAGCTAAAGATGAACAAAAATTATCATTGCGGATGTGACTTGTTACTCTCTTAGATATGTTATGAAAACTGCCTGTTATTTGCTAGAAAGAGTCAAAACAGCATTTTGTATGATGAAATAGCCTTCGAAGAACAACCTAAAGCCCATGGAGGAAAGAATGTACTTTTTTTTATAGTTTAGTTGCAACAGTATTGGTACTATAAAACTGTCTGTTGTATGTTTATTGAGCAGTTTTATGATACGTAATTAAATTTAAGTGTAAAATGCGTGTTACTTTTATGCTGTATTAAACAATAAAGTGAAAAAAACATGTGTATTACGTGCTTTTTATTTTTTATTAAGTTGTTAAGCTAGAAAAATCCCATCCACAAAAAAAATAATAAATAAATAAAAAATGATTGAGTCTAAATTGAAAACAGAATTAGTTTTTTTTCTCCAGTTTTTCTGAATGAAATGAAATGGAATGGGGAACAGAACAATGGTATTGAGTTGAGAAAAGGAGAGGAAATGAAATAGAAAGAGAAGCACTGAAATGGAACAAAAAAATTTTTAGAGAGAAACAATGGAATATAATTGAAAAAAATTGAAATGAAATGGCAAAACAACGGAGGGTTATTGAGAAAAAAATTGAAATGAAATGGAATCGGAAAACAATGGAATAGAATATATTAAATACGAATTGAAATAGAATGGGAGAACGAATTAACGGAATTAAGAGAGAAATTGAATTAAATTGAGGAATTGAATTGAAAGAGTGGAAAAAATTAAATGGGGGAAAAATAAAATAAAAATTAAAAAAATTGATTTATGTTCATTTTGATTCAAACCAAACAAAAACTTTTTAAAAAATAAACTCTCTTTAAAAAATTTACAAGTTCAGTTGCTAAGAGGGTTGAAATGTTAGGCATGAAATATCTTCTGTTCAATAAAAAAAAAGTATTTTCACACACATTAAAAAAATTTTGTGTTTAAATTTATTAGATAGTATAACGCAAATAGTTATCTATCAAATAAGGATAGGTACATTTATCTTTTATGTGCATACATTCTTATCTAAAAACGATTCGGATGAAAGATCTGTGAATGCTTTACCGTTTATTTACTGATACGTTTTTACTAAGCAGATACACAGAAGCCGAAAAGAATAAAATAATTAAAAAGCTTCCACGTGTTAGGGATAATAGCCAAAATCGGACGTCATTCAACTATGCATATGAAATCCTTCTAGATTTTTAAAGTTATTTTTAACTTCGAATACGTCATTAAATTGGTAGAATTGGTTCAAGAAGAATTTTCATATCTGTGACACTGCTTTATTTTTTGCTGATTCGAATTATTTTAAGAATTTCAGTGACTTTAGAAGCAGTTTCGAGCAAGAAAAAATTATTTTAAGTCTTGTTATAATGAATGAATAAGCGCTTGAAGACTTTTGTAAAGTGATACACAAATGCAAAGTGTGTTTTCGAAGTAATGTATAATGTTTTTAAATACACAGTCGAATTCGTTTTTTACGAGCTCAGATATTACAGAATGGTCGATTTCAAAATTCTTTTTTAAATCCGTTGCTGCTACTGTAACTTGAAAATTATTTTTTCTCCGTTATCAGGAAAAAAAGCATTCAATTTTTTTGTGGAAATTTTATTCCCTTAAAAATAGTTGAAATTCCCCTTGAGAAATTGAAAAAACAATGTGAATTCCATCCTATATTTCCGCGATGAACACGCAATTGTAATATGTAACAGAAAATGTTACTTAGCGAAGCATCGAAAAGATTCTTTTTCTTAATGTTACATGTGTCTGTATGCATGGTCCTGACCAAATGTTTGAAAAACTAAGGATCTTGACACTAATGCATCTACATCCGAAGACATGAAGAATTCCAATCAATCGCAAGCTTTTTTAATTTCTTTCTTTTTGTTTTGTTCTTTAAATTAACTGGCATGAATGATAATGTATTTCGTGCTGTGTATGTTCTGTGACTGACAATTGCCAAATCTAGATTAAATAGCAATAAATACACACAATAATACATACATTCTAATTAATAAATTATAATATAACCTGAAATAGACTATNATCCGTCCTTAGCAATTGTCCAGCAGTGTATAAAAAATAAGCCAATTTCAAACATTATCTAATTTGTTTTTGTATATTCTAAAAAAAATTCACTGCTAGTTTACAGCCTTACCGGCAAAAAGTGTTTCACTCACTAACCTAAAAAATAAATTCCTAAATGTGTCCTAAAAGCTATCATACCATCAAAATACAGGTCTTCCTCTAAATATTTTCTCTTAAAATATATGACCACTGATCGTAAATTTACTTTATGATTTATTTTTTGGTTTTAAAAAAATTATGCTTGCCTGAAAGAAGAAGAAACAAAGAATTTTACAAATTTAATCTGATATTTCTTCGACAGATAATTAATTGATTGATTAATTGAAGTAATTGATTTAGTAAATGAATGAGATGGAACATTAAAATTTAAGAAATGAATCAGCTATTAGTGAGTGGGCGAATCAGTGTGACTGGATGAAATAGTAAATTTTACAACCAGTATCCGCGAATACATGTACTTATCACTAAATAAACGAATCAACTAGTAAAAAAAAGAAGAAGAAAGAGAAAAAAAACTATAAATCCATAATTAGTTGTACACTGTTTGACGAGATAAAGTTTTTTTTAAAATGTAATTTATCATTTTTATTTTTAAGATTCCTTCTCCCCATTTATTTGAAACATGTGAAGGAAAAGTAAATAATCTAGAAAATTTATTTACGACATGCGCAAGATTATAGATTCATAGATGGCTTTAAATTCTTTCAGTCATAACCATTACTAAATAAATTAATTCATTCTTTATTCAACCAGCTTCCTTTTATTAAAATTCAGTTTTTTTATGTTTTATTTTCGTATGGTGTCATTAACATTCTTAAAAATAAAGCTGAAATGTGATTTTGAAATATGATAAATGAGAATCAATGTCCTTGAAAGAAAACTAATCTTCAATTTTAAATTCTATGCAAATTTTAACAGGTGGTTAATGGCACATTTACATAAAATTTATGAGGTTAGACAAAAGAAATAAAATAAAATTCTATATCTAATACCGCCTTTTAAAAAAAGCAGGACACGTGAATTGTGGCCACGTTTTATAGCCAGTCTTATGAGAGTGTGATTTTTATATTGATATATTAATTACTTTACCACCAGTCAATAGTTTTCATGTGTTTTTGTCATTATGATTTCTTCAGTTCTTTTTTGTTTCAAATAAAGGACAGAATGGATATCATTACTTTAATAATATAGTGTAATTAATAATATATTTTAAACTTATCCCACTCGTGAATTTTCACCTTAGAGGCCGTCAGTCTGGAGGGGAGGAAAGGGGTTCATGAAATTGTGACAATTTGAAACAAAGGGCAGGGAGTGGTTGACCAGACGTTTAAGAAGCCACATTTTTGTTTAAAATAGCCAGTCAGATTAAATACAGTTTCAAATGTTAGTAATGTCATTAAAAAGAAGTAATAATCCTCGAGGGCTAGATTGCTCAAATGCTAGATCAAGGAGTTCTCTTGTCTTCTGGGTTGGATTCACAATTACAAGGTTGCGTAGTTGAACATTGATAGTCGAAAACTCAGAATTGGGTCGGTATTGGTCTTCGTTGAACAGCCGACCCAATTTCGAGTTTACAACTGCTAATGTTCAACTCCGTAGACTTATAGTTTTGAACCCAATCCAGAAGACAAGGGAACTCCTTGATCAAGTATTGGGAGAAATTTCTCTTCGTGAAGGACTTTTTGATGGAACTTACCCGCATTTGCGTTACATGGAGAGAAAGACCACGCGAACCTCTCACGGTTTGCCTGACGGCAAGGGGACTCTAACCAATGATCCGTCTACCAGTGAGGATATTTCACGTCACCACTGTGGTCGGTGCAAGCCGGAAGCGGAATTTATATCGCTTTATCCCCTGAGGAACTAATGAGGAACGTGAAAGAAGAAAAAAAAAAAACTAGCTGGATTTCCTGACGAAATGTTGGTGTTACTAATTAATCACCTTTTAATTTCTCTGCTATCTTCCATGGTAGAAATTTGTTCACATTATACATGACATATCCTTTTACATGACATTTAACAAGGGT
The DNA here is from genome assembly GCF_043381705.1 of Parasteatoda tepidariorum. NCBI lineage: Eukaryota > Metazoa > Arthropoda > Arachnida > Araneae > Theridiidae > Parasteatoda > Parasteatoda tepidariorum. The sequence continues at coordinate 38,945,356 of NC_092207.1, read as the reverse complement.
TTAAAAAATAATTGTGAAAGCTGGACATTACGGTTTAATTGGTCTGAAAGCAAGAAATTGATTGCCACAATTATCTTGCAAATAAGTGCATTTATATAAAAATAACATTTCAAAAGAAAAATAAATTTAAAAAAAAAATAAAAGTTCAATAATAATAATAATAAAATTCCAAAAAATCATTTTGAAAGATTGTGTTAAATGAATTTTAATTATTATTTTTTCTATGAATACGCTATCAAATCATAATTTTGGTTGTTCAATTTATTTATTTCAAGGAAATGCCACTACGCAGATGTTTGTGTTTTATTCTCATAAAGAGTTAAAACGCGAAATGTATAATAGAATTTGCATTGGTTTTAGATTCTTTTTTATTTATTTATTTTACTTAAACAAAATTTTGTTTGACATTACGTTTTAAATTCAACGTATTTTACGTGTTCTAGTGCTTGCTTTTAATCAAACTGCAACTCGGAAACTCATTCCCCAATATTGCACGCATTGAGTGCTTTAACTTTTCAGTGTAACAAACATTTCTGTCTCTTTCGCTCTTATAATAAGAAAAAGAAAATAATAAAAAAATTTCTGTAAATTTTTTTCAGTTTAGTTTAGTTTAAAAAGGTTTTTGTTTCACTGTGAACATTTCCAGTTGACGCTATAACGGTAATTAAGGCAATTAAAGTTTCCATTTTCATAATTCAGTATTTATAAGTGCCGATGTTATATAATTCTAAAATATTCAGCTATCAAATCATAAGTTATGAATGACACATTTTTATTATGATAATTGCGAAGAAAAACATGAAAACCAGTAACGAAGTGTTATGGCGCGTATGTTGTGGTATAATACCTCTCACTAAATATTTATATCGTGCAAATTTGTGCAATTAATTTTCAAACTATCTTCAGAATTTCATTAAAAATCTGTAGATGGAAAAAGTTGAAAATATTAAGTCACGTTCAAAGGCGATGGATTTCCTCTCACTTGATTAGGCTTCATAGATGGCAGCACTGTTCTAATTCTTTTTAACGCAATATCTACGCAAAATATTTCTTATTTATATTTAGTTATTTTTTATGCTTTTCCTTTCTGTCTTTTGTTAAATTTACACCATACATTTTTTTAAAATCTTAATATAATTTCTTAGTTTTTTTCATATTTTTGAGAAATAAGATAAAGGGAAAGGCCGACTTAACTTCGTAAATTTTTTAACTTGACTACAGTAGTTTAAAATCAAAAATTTTAAAAGATTTTATAATGATCAGACATATTTCACTACAAATTACTTTCTTTTTTTTAAAAATATTTTATATGAAGCACCAAACATCTGCGCGTAACTCAGAGAACTATATTACGTATTAGTACAATTCCAAATTTTTATTTGAAAGCTAGATATAAAAAATGTGGAATTAAATATAACGATTTTTATATCATTTTTAAATGTTCCCGGCTCTGTTGAATTGGAATGACTATTTCTTAAATTTGTTTCTAATGGTGCTGCCATCTACTGAATTACTCACATTATTCAAGACCGATGCTTTATGCATCAGTTGACATACACATAAAATGTTAAAATATTTTTCATAACTCATAATATTATTATACAGATTTTTTAATTTAAAACTAATCATACAATTATCAAATACTCTGCCATACTTTTCAAAATTTATGAATCAAATCAAATGTTATTGTTAAAGATTAAATTTAATTGTAAAACATATTATGCATAATGAACGTTCTCAATACAGTAATGCGCACTGAATATTTTCCATTCATTATTATGAACAACATTCATCAGCTCAATTTATGTTAAATTTCATTATTCCTATGAATCTTGTTAAATATTCCTAATTAAATGAAATTTTTAAAAGTTCTACGAAAAATATAGGGTTTATTCCTATGCCTAAGTTTTATCTCATTAATGTGTTTAGGTGGTATCGACTTAAATGCAATATAGATGGCAGCAGTAAATCCGTACAGAAAAATTTTCTTTTTCTTTTCAGTTCAACGGCTTAATTTTGGAAAAAGATTCAAATTTTTAATTTATAGTTACGGCTTTTTTTCTCTAAAAACATTTTAAGGGCTAATCCTGACATATGTTTACTACAATTTTTTTTTATCCTCTAATTAGTTAGCAACTCTTTCACTTCTGTAAAGTAATTATTAGGCATTTATGTTTTAAAATCTTAAGGTATTTAAAAAAAACTTTGAATCTTAAAATATTTTTAAAAAACTTAGTCTTAAGACATTTAAAACTTAAAATTCAGAAACGATCGATTTAATTCTTCAAATGTAACTAACAAACCATAACTAACTATCATTTATGAAATTAAGGACATGTATGCATACGTCTATATTTTTTTGACAAAATAATTTAAGATTATAACTATTATGGATACATTTATTTTATTTGAATTAAATGCAGCCTTTGTTGTAAATAGACGATAGATGGCAGCAGTAAAAGTATTCCTCTTTTTTCTCTACATATTGGTGAAAAGAAACAAAAAGATTAAAGATAAAATTTCATGTACATTTATTTTTATTTCTTTGTTTTTTCTGTAATTTTATTATTGTTATTCATTTGTTTATGAATAAATGCATTTAAATTACAATATAGTTTTAAGTATGCATAACAAAAACTACTCACAGAATTTTTATTTAAATTAATTTTATTTAAATTAACGAGTTCAACCTTTTTAATTTCAATTTCAATGATTTAACTTTTACAACTCTTAACAAACAACGTTTGGTCAAAACATTGTTTGTTAAGACTTATAACGATAGACTTCGAAAACTTTGTAATAAAGAACAGAAAATTTAGCATTTTTAAACTACCTGGAAGTAATTATTACTAGAAAAGATAACCGGACACTACCTCTCGGCGGATATAGCATTCTGATCCAAAACTCTAATTGCTCTCTTCTATTTCACTAACGATTTAAATCTTTCATGACACGCATCGGTTTCCCATCTTAAGTCATATTTTATCTCTTCCATATTGAAAAATGACTGGTTTAAATGATGTTTAAAAGTCCAGACCAAAAATCGCATTCTTTCCCCTCCCTTAAAAACGCAAATGAATTATTTAATACAAATGTCTCTTCCGAACGCGAATGTTCTCTTTTTTCCTTGCATATTTTGAAACTATTTCACTTTTTAAATTAAAATGGTATTTTCAGTTCAATCAAAGTAAATACGATTTGTTCAACACCCAATGCTGCTTCAGGAAAAAAATGAAATCATATTTTGTTCCAGCGATTAGTTTAACTGACACAACACCCAACTACTCTGAATCGCATTTGACTTTTTGGCTATTTCAACATTCTTCTTAACCTTAATCTTAAGCTTCTGAATCCTAACATGCATTTCGTAGGCTGATTCAGTTTCACAGTCGAAAACTTTTTTCCGGATGGAGTTTGAAAATGGTGAGATTTAATATCCATTAATTTTCAATATACGACAAATTAAATGGTCAATAAGGTGACCCTGGTTCGAAATCCAGTAATGGCCTATTGATAAGAATTCCGCACCCTGCTCGCATCGACCACCAAGTTGACGTAAAAATATTCTCAGTGGTAGACGGATCATGGGTTAGAGTCTTCTTTCCATCAAGCTAACCGTGTGAGGCTTTCATGGTTTTCTTCTCCATGTAACACAAATGCGGGTTAGTTCAATCAAAAAATCAACCACGACGGCAAAATGTCTCTCAATACTTGTGTTAATAATATTTCTCCATATTAATTAATTAATATGGAGAAATATTATTAACACATGTGTTAATAATATTTCTCCATATTAATTAATTAATATGGAGAAATATTATTAACACAAGTGTTGAGAGNTTTTATGTTTTAGAGTCTTAAGGTATTTAAAAAAACTTGGAGTCTAAAGTTATTTTCAAAAAACTTAGTCATAAGACATGTAAAACTTAAAATTCAGAAACGATTCATTTAATTCTTTAAATGTAACTACTAACCATTACTATCAATCATATATGAAATCAATGACATGAATGCATATGTCTATTTTTTAAAAAAAATAATTTAGGATTAGAACTATTATTTATTTATTTATTTTATTTTAAGTAATTTTTCTTTTAGCTATTTTGATACGATGCAGTCTAAATAGTTATCGATGCAGCCTCTGTTGTAAATAGACGATAGATGGCAGCAGTAAAAGTATTCCTCTTTTTTTTCTACATAGTGGTGAAAATAAACAAAAAAGATTAAAGATAAAATTTCATGTACATTTATTTTTATTTCTTTGTTTTTTGTGTAATTTTATTATTCTTATTCATTTCTTAATAAATAAATACATTTAAAGAGCGATATAGTTTTAAGTATGCATAACTAAAACTACTCACAGAATTTTTATTTAAATTGATTTTATTTAAATTAACGAGTTTAGTTTAACTGATACAGCCCCATCTACTCTGAATCGCATTTGACTTTTTGGCTATTTCAATATTCTTCTTAACCTTAATCTTAAGCTTCTGAATCCTAATATGCATTTCGTAGGCTGATTCAGTTTCACAGTCGAAAACTTTTTTTTCTGGGTGGAGTTTGAAAATGGTGAGATTTAATATCCATTAATTTTCAATATACGGCAAATTAAATGGTCAATAAGGTGACCCTGATTCGAAACCCAGTAATGGCCTATTAATACGAATTCCGCACCCTGCTCGCACCGACCACCGAGCTGACGTAAGAATATTCTCAGTGGTAGGCGGATCATGGGTTAGTCTTCTTTCCATCAAGCTAACCGTGTGAGGCTTTCATGGTTTTCCTCTCCACGTAACATAAATGCGGGTTAGTTCAATCAAAAACTCAACCACGACGGCAAAATGTCTCTCAATACTTGAGCCAGGAGTACCCTTGTCTTCTGGATTGGGTTCAATATTACAAGGCTATGGAGTTGAATATTAAGTAGTAGTAAACTCAAACTTGGGTCAACTGGATTGTTCAACAATTTTTTTTAAATAAAATTTAAATAGTCTAACTATAAACTACTTTTGAATATAATTGTAGTAAACATCGCTAAATAATTGATTAGGGGTGACAAAATTTGTTGAAAAGTTTACTAAGCATAATATCAATTTTACTAAGAACATTATAATTTTTTTTTTTTAAATTTGAAATTTTATCTTCTTTTTGAATAGCACACAACCAGGCCTAGAATGTTGGTGATAAATGCATTTCTTGTTGCACATTTTGCTTTTTTGGTTGTTTTTAAAGAGGGTTTGATTGTTTTTAATGTTATTCATGTTTTTTTTAATTTTTTTTTTATCATTTTTCCTCACTTTTTAGATTTTTTTCCCTTTTTAATCATTTTTATGAATATTCAATAGTATTTTTCATTTTAAGAGCATTTTGTTTGTGAATAAATTTTTCTTTAAAATAGTGTACATTTTTCATTGAATCTTGTTAATTTAAATATCTTCCAATAGGAGAAGTGTTGATGAACATATTTTATAAGATCAAAGTACTCGCATTTGGAATGTTAACAATCTTTCAATATATATATATATATATACTCTACCTTGTTTATATCTCATGAAAATGAATTTTTCAAAAATATCACAATCTTTAAAATGTTTAAAACGTAAGTACACAAAAAAGGAAAAAAAAAAATTTAATAAAAGTATTTAAAGATAATTATGAAAAATGTTTCGAGTTTCGTCAGCATATCCTGTTTAGTATTTCAGCCCCGTATCTTCAGAGATTGTCAGTAGTTACTGCAAATTAATGGTTTGTCACGTCATCGTTGGGGGTGGACTAACAGCTGATATGATAAGCGTTCCTCGAATTTCATGCTTTACGATCAAGAAATCGGGCATTTAATTTGTGCATTATTTTTNTCTATTCTCTTTAGCCCTGCGAATTTCATGCTTTACGATCAAGAAATCGGGCATTTAATTTGCGCATTATTTTTTGGCACAATACGCGCATGTGTATTAGTTTCTTATCAAGTTATTTAAATTGCAATGAACAGACTTGGTCCTGATGTAGTTGTTTATAATAATATTGATTTAATGCTGTCCTCAAAATGCTACTACAAATTCAAAATGAATGCTCTCTAAAATGAAAAATATAAGAAATCCAAAAATAAAGAAAAAAAAATCAAGTTATTTATTTAGAATTTGAACTAAATGTCTTGAACTTTTCTCTTTTTGGAAATTACGATAATGTATAATTTAATGCGATGTGCAAAATTAAAATTTGCTATTGAGCCATCTCAGTGCTGTGCATGACACGCAAATGATGGACAGAGTATCCTTGCAATCTTGACAAAAAACAAACTCTTTTCTAGTTTTTTAAAAACTGTTTTAGTTTAGAAAATATAAATGGAATTGGTGTATAACGCAAGTCTGCAACCTTAATGTTTTTTTTTTCATATATAACATGCCTTAATAGTCAACTACAGTGGAGCATCGTTTATACGACGATCACTTATACGACGTTTACATTTATACGACGTTTTAGTGTGGTCCCAAAAGATTCCTATTCATTTTAATGTAAAAATATATCGTTTATACGACGCGCAGAATCGGTTATACGTCGGTTTTTAGATTTTGTTCACGTTTATTTAATTTTTTCTTGTGTATTTTAAAAAAGGGCGGAATTTGCCAACATGAATGATACGGAAAAGGGTGTCAACAAGAATGCTTGGATGACGACCGTAATTTTTACTAGATGACTGAAAAAACTAGACAATGTTATGAAGAGGGAAAAACGAANGTTAATTTGTTTATTAATTGCATAGCTTACTTTAATGATTAGTTCTTACAACATTTTTTAAATTTGTGCGTCATATACAATTTAAACAACCAGCTTATTTTAAGACAACCCTTTTATTATCAGAGACAGGACAATCGCCCACAAAGAGATGTTCACGCGGTTAAAGCGGGGAAAAATTATAAAAAGTATATATATGCACTTTTCTTTAATTTAAACTTCACTCATAATAAAAAAAAGCATTATAATTTTTATTGTATCATTTCTTTTATTTGGCGGCACATTTTAAGAATTTAGCGGCACACAAAAGTGCCGCGGCACAGTGGTTGAGAATCACTGGTTTAGAGTATAGACGGTAAAAATAAAATTATGCCTGTAAGGCTAATATGATTATAAAAATGTAGGCCTGGCCGTAATTTTCTCTCGTAAAATATACGACCACTGACCGTAAATTAACATATTTAACATTATTTTTGTCTAAAGATCTTTGAAGAATCCACCAGCGAAAAATGTATCATGTTTAATTTAGATGATAAAATGCAAACTGGGGAAGCAATGCAAAATGTAAAACATCCAAAATTGTGCATATTTGCACAACTTAGTAAAGATTTATTAATGTATTAAAAATCTTTACTAACATGCATTCCATTTTAAACAAACAAGTTCCCAAAATATTTTTTGCAATATTTTCTTTTCTTTTATGTTATATTATGTATTTAATTTACATTTAATATATATGATATTATTTATATAATGTAAATTAAACATTTAATTATATTATATTAATTTTCAATTTTAGTTGATTTTTTTAAAGCTTAATTATTTTTTTAAATTTTAATTGTTTTTTTAAATTTTTCAATATTTTTCTGAATTTCACTTTTTGGTATTAATTTTTGATTATTGTATTAATAGTTGTATTTTAACCTCATTTAGGCAGTAGTTTTAGGTCTATGTATTTTAAATAATTCTCCACAAACACACACACAAAAAAAAAAAAATTATCAATTTAATATTAAGAAAATATTATGTTTGAGTGAGATGGCGACAAGTTGATTTGTTCTTATATTTCAACACTGAATGCTGATGGTATGTAGGAAAACTTATTCCTGTCTATTAAAAGGCCACGTGGCATTATCAACGAGGTTCAAAATAAAAATTATATCTCCCACGTGGGGTATCACTCACTATGAACCAAAGCTTCAACCTGTTCTCACAGTACACCATCTCTTGAAGAAGCGCGCGTTCTCTACCAAAACATACTTTTTTTTTTTCTGAATTAAAAGGCAGAAAGCTAAAAAACTGGGGGGAGGGGTAAATGAAGATAAAATAGAAGGGGTGGCGTTTCCCCTTGGGGGTAGAGTCTCTGAAAAAAAAGTGCCTTTGGAAGAATGGAGTGAAGGTGTCCTGATATTTGCCAGAACATCTTGAAAAAAAAATAGACCTCCCTGGAACTTAACTAGGATAAAGTTATTTCTTCGTCCCTAAAACTATAAAAACGTAAAAGATGAAAATACTTCATTGTACAGAGGGATCGTAAAGAAGTAAGATACGTACTGAGTAATAGATATAGTGTTTCATTCCAAATCTTGGAAAAATTCCTTTTTCCATCGTATGGAACAGGGGTCTCTTAAACCTTCACTGGTCGGATGTTTTTTCGTACAGTAATTTTTTAAGCAATCTAGTGGATATGAAGGGAGTATTTTGAGATAATTTATTTTTAGAAAAATCCATTCATTCATAATACATTTCCGTGAATTTTTATTGGTATTTATCTCAGTTCGATTGAATTTTTGGCCTTAATTAACAAATTACTCTCTAAAACTCAGCATTTGAGAAGTCACACACATGTTCCTACTCACCACTTTTCCGTGAATTTTTCTCAGTTTGAACGAATTTTTGGCCCTAATTAACAAATTACTCTCTAAAACTCAGCATTTGAGAAGTCATAGACACGTTTCGTCACATAACTTTTCCGTGAATTTTTATAGGAATTTTTCTCAGTTTGATTGAATTTTTGGCCCTAATTAACAAATTATTCCCTAAAATTCAGCATTTGAGAAGTCACAGACTCATTCATCCACGCCACATTTCCATGAATTTTGTTACGAGTTTTTCTCAGTTGATCGATTCTCTAGCCCTAATTAGCAAATTATGCTCTAAAACTCAGGATTTGATGAGTCACAGAACTTCTCGGAACATTTTTGTCAAAAAATAAGTAAATCGAGTTGCACTAATATTAAAAACTTCTTTAAACAAAAAGTAAAATAAAATAAATAAATAAATATATGTCTTAAGGAAATGGATGAATTTCGTGACTTAGCTTCTGAGATCATCGAATCTTATTCGAAAAAAAGAACTAGTTTTTGGAAAATTTTAAGTAAAATCGGAAATAAATTTGCATTTTTGAGATGGTCTGTATTTCGTATTTTCATTTATTTAACGGTCCATACGCTGTATACATACGCTGTATACATAGCATGCATGAAAAACACGAACTGCATGTCTGAATACATGAATCACTTGTCTACATGCTTGTTTGAGCGCATGTCTGTATATACGCATGTTTAATAGCGCATGTCTGTATACATGAAAAAGGTTTGTTGTTGTGCATTGAGCACCAGATTTGCTACTCTAGAAAAAAATTTTATCAAAAATATTGGCAGTGCTAATCTCAGGATGTTAACAGTGGTACATTTAAAACTTTTATATAAGATTATCTTTCTGAATCAGCATTTCTGAAATAAATAGTGGTCCGTGTTTGACATAAGCTGAGCAATAAATATAAGCAACGAATGTATGCAATATATAGCAGTGAATGCATGCAAATAAACTAAGGAAGCTAATATGCTAAACTCATGCAAATGATTTACAAAAACAAATTTGTTGAACTAATGTCAATGCACTACAAATACTAATATGCAATGGATTTTAGGATTGGATATCAGTTCCAGCAAAATTAGCAATGGAAGAGAGGAGGGGATGACAGGAGGACATCGAAGATCAACAGTCTCTAAAGAGACCGAAAATGAAAATAATCTTTCCGGATTTTAAAGCAAACTGACGGAAGGACTTACTTCTTTGGAAGGAAGTGAAAATAGCTTATTTAAAGGTATATTCTTCTATTTGTTTGAGTAAACCCCCTGAAGACTTTGGAGACATTCGAAGCAAGTGCGTACCACGTGTCTGCATCCTGGGAGGTCAGTAACCCCCACCCAACTGCATCGAATGTTTTCAGAAGACCCCCTTTACGTTATCAAAGAAGGAGTGAACCCCTTGAAGAAATGTCCCGCTAAAAGAAAGACAGGAAAAAAAACAACATGGAATTTGAAGAACATGCTATAACTTAGATCAGATTATGTAACACCGACTGATTTTGAATTTGTAACTAAGAAAGATATTTGAAAGGTTATTATAAAGCAAAGTTAGCGAAGATAGATTGCCCAAATAGATTGCCGTTAAAACGATATCGAAATTGATAATTTTAGGAAATTTCTGGTTCATTTATTTTGATAGTGAAGAAAGTAAATATTATATTTATGTTTGAGTAAATGCGAATTTTTAAAAGTATAATATTTGGGTAATTTAACCGAACCTTTTATGCTCGGGTAGCCATTCTATAGCTTAACTTAGAATGCATTACTTTACCTTGGAGGCATTCTTCGACTGAATCAGCTACTTAGCACAACAATGATATACTTATTTTAAAAAACTGTAAATCTTTACGTAAGCTACTCTTGGAAAATTGTATTCAGATTGGATTTATAGACCGGTACCTGCTTCAGTAGGAGAATGCCTTCAGAGGCTGAGTAATGCGTAGCTTTAAACTACAGAAGGGCAACGTAAGTATTGAAGGTTTGGTTGGATTATTTTGAACATAAGCAGAAGTCTGTAAGCAGATGCCTATATTTTCAATCACTTTATTTAGGTTAATTTATTAAAATTAAAGTTTATAGAGTTTATTTTTTTATTATTTTTTCTTCACTTTTTTACACATACTCTAACCCACATTCTTGTTTGGCAATCGAGTTTACAACTTTCTAAATTCCGAAAAATTCCGTTTCCCATCTGGTGATTTTATGCACTTCCACTTCGATTTTCTAGATTATGGTCTTCGTCTGACTTGCTGCTGATTTTTTTTTTGTTCTTTTTTTAGTGTGATTGTTTACGATAATTAACCATCAACTGCTGTACCTGCTCCCGCACTGACTGCACGGTAATGCCCCCCTCCCCTCTGACGAAACTGCCATACATGTCAGGGTATTCACATTTCTTTTTAATATTTTTACGTTTTGATAGTTAGGTTGCTATTTCTTACAATGCTTTTCATAAGGTGATACTTAATATGTGATTTAGTATGTCTTTCGTGCTTAAGGTTTTTGGTGGTTTTCTCCTGCTGTGTTAATCCTTTTAGTACTCTAATATATAGACATACATATATGATAATTATACATATATATATATATATATATATGAAGCTGAGTTGNCACGATTTTGATTTGATGACGATTTTTTTTAATTTTAATTTATTGCTATAGATTTAAGAACTCTGAATAAATAACTTTTATTGGTTACTTTTAAAATTTATTTATTTCTAAAATTTTTAGATTTTGTTAATTATTTATTAGTTTATTTACTTTTTAAGAAATTTAATAAATTTGCAACTAAATTATCAAGTGGTTTTTCCATTTTTAGTTCATTTCCATGTGTGAAATTTTAGTGATTTGCCCTAAGGGGGGGGGGCCAGTACAATTTTTAAAAAAATGAAACGAAAAAAAAAACATTGCCTTTTTGATAGTTTATCCTTTTAAGATTATTGCAATAAAATATTGAATTAGTTTTCGTAAAAATGTAAAAGTTACAGAAACATCTTACATCTGGTATTGATACATTAAAGTTAGTTGAAAAATTTTATACATTTAAATAGATTATTAACTCAACTTAACTTACTCAAAACTGCGTCTCTCTTACATACTGTATCTCTAACTTGTACTATCTGCAACAGATTTACAACAAAGTTTGAGAAAATGTTCTCAATGAATATAGTTTTTGATTTTTTAAATGGAATGACAAGTTTTGAGCAATCCAAGAAAATGCAACATATTTTGTTATTTTTTGATTTTCTTTCAAGACACTGCCCTTTTGTAAGCAGAAAATATATATATATATATATATATAATTTTTTTTTCTGCTTACAAAAGGGCAGTGTCTTGAAAGAAAATCAAAAAATAACAAAATATGTTGCATTTTCTTGGATTGCTCAAAACTTGTCATTCCATTTAAAAAATCAAAAACTATATTCATTGAGAACATTTTCTCAAACTTTGTTGTAAATCTGTTGCAGATAGTACAAGTTAGAGATACAGTATGTAAGAGAGACGCAGTTTTGAGTAAGTTAAGTGGAGTTAATAATCTATTTAAATGTATAAAATTTTTCAACTAACTTTAATGTATCAATACCAGATGTAAGATGTTTCTGTAACTTTTACATTTTTACGAAAACTAATTCAATATTTTATTGCAATAATCTTAAAAGGATAAACTATCAAAAAGGCAATGTTTTTTTTTTCTTTTCATTTTTTTAAAAATTGTACTGGCCCCCCCCCCTTAGGGCAAATCACTAAAATTTCACACATGGAAATGAACTAAAAATGGAAAAACCACTTGATAATTTAGTTGCAAATTTATTAAATTTCTTAAAAAGTAAATAAACTAATAAATAATTAACAAAATCTAAAAATTTTAGAAATAAATAAATTTTAAAAGTAACCAATAAAAGTTATTTATTCAGAGTTCTTAAATCTATAGCAATAAATTAAAATTAAAAAAAATCGTCATCAAATCAAAATCGTGATAAAATATTATCTCCCAAGGCAAATAAATTTATTCTCAAAACAATATTCCAGAGTTGACGATTTTATCCTGAAACCATACCGTATATGAAACGATAGTGTCTGAATTCTATTTTATAGACAAGACGATCAAGGCAAATTAATAGTGAAAAGAGAGATTGTGCTCAATTCGTAGACCTATCAGTAGCAAGATATAACTGATAAATCTAATGATATAAGTTGGGATGGGTATAGTATTTCATAACACTCCCGACCTATATTCCAGCAATAAATCTTTGCGCTAGAAACATGAGAAAAAGTTTTGTGACATTTTCTTAAACAAGATAAAATAGATTGTCTTTACTTTATTAACGGAGATAACTTTTTAATCATATTTGTGCCGGATAAGACACTTTTTTTCAAATTAGGTGTCATCACTTAATTACGTCTTTATAACAAAAATTATTTATTACATAAATTGTTGTATTTAATACTAATTCTTTCTTTTTAAGAAAAGAAACTAATTAGAATTTTTTAAATAAAATTTAGCATTTATAATTACAATATATAATTAATAATATCAAATAATAAATCACATTAAGTAATAATAAATAATATTGTAAAATGGCAACTGAAAATTTAAAATGAACAAATTGTTAACTTTTTAATCATACTTGTGCCGGATAAGACACTTTTTTTTCAAATTAGGTGTCATCACTTAAATACATCTTTATAACAAAAATTATTAATTACATGAATTTTTGTATTTAATATTTATTTTTTCTTAAAAAAAACTAATCAGAATATTTTAATAAAATGTAGCATTTATAATTACAATAAATAATTAATAATATCAAATAATAAATTACATTAAGTAATATTAAGTAATATTAAGTGATATTGTAAAATGGTAAATGATAATTAAAAATGAACAAATAATTTACTTTTTAATCATACTTGTGCCGGATAAGACACTTTTTTTTTCAAATTAGGTGCCATCACTTAATTACGTCTTTATAACAGAAATTAGTTATTACAAAAATTGCTGTATTTAATTCTAATTTAAAAAAACTAACTAGAATTTTCAAATAAAATGTGGCATTTATAATTAAAATAAATAATTAATAATATCAAATAATAAATCACATTAAGTAGTATTAAGTGATATTGTGAAATGATAAATAAAAATGAACAAATAATTAACTTTTCAATCAGGTTTATGACACTTTTTTTCAAATTATTGTAAAATGGTAAATGATAATTAAAAGTGAATAAATAATTAACTATTCAATCCGGTTTGCGAAACATTTTTTCAAATTAGGTATCATCACTTAATTACGTCTTCATAACAAAAATAATTTATTGCATGAATTGTTGTATTTAATACTAAATTCCTTATTTTTTAAAAAAAAAATTAATTTAAACTTTCAGATAAAATTTTGCATTTATAATTGGATTAAACACTTAATAATGTTATATAATAAGTCACATTAAGTAATATTAAGTGATATTGTGAATAAAATGGTAAATGATAATTAAAAATAAACAAGTATTTAACTTCGTAAAGTAAAAAAAAATTAAAGGAAATACTTCCAAATGTCTCTTCAAATTTTTAAAATTTAATTATTTATTTACAAAAATAATATTTAATATGAATTGTAATATTTTCTTCAAGTATTCAACAATAACTAAAAAATATCATTCATTCTTATGTACAAATTAGTAAATTTTGAACAACTAAAATTTGTCAAAATTATTAATGGTTTCATCACAGTGATTGTAATTTTTATTTTATATTTTTATAAAACAAAAATTACTGTGTCAATAATATTTTAAAATTTTTAAATTAGAAATAAATGTATATTTAAAATGAAAATTTGTTATCAATGATACATGCCACATAGATTGAAAACTAAGTAATAGACAACATCGGGTAAAATTTTTTTGCTGCATTTATACAAATACTACTTGATTTTGTCTAATTCGGGTGTGGAGACTTCAAATTTAAAATTAGTTTTGCATCAAAAGCTGAATTTTTTAAATGACATTTTTAGTCTATTTTTTGTCGAAATGCACAAGTTTAAGAACATTATGTATAACAGTGAGTCCTGTAAATGTAGCGACTAATTTTTAACACATCATCAGAATTAAACTGTACATAGGTACCCATGCCGTCGTTTTACGCAGCTAGAGGCGATTCCCTTGAATATGCTTTGATGCTTCGATGCTATATTAATCCTAATGACATGCCTTAACTCCCTTAGATGCTGATTTATTAAGTTTGTTCAAATACTTATGTGACCACGTGGTATATATGACGTTTTTAAGCTTGCACATTTTGAGGAAAAAAAATAGACTAAAATTATCATTTAAAATGTAGCTTGTAGAGAAAAATCGATTGCAGATTTGTGTAAATATCCGTCAAAAGTTTCATGCAACAGAAAAAAAAGTGTTTTCCAGTGTAATGATTAAAATATTATTTCATATGCAACAATTACAAATGATATTTCATATGTAGCTTACTACAATTCATTTGAGTGACATTTTAAAAATATTTGATAAAAACATTATAACTATTATTTTTAGTAAAAATTTATAATTTTAATGATAACTTGATAAATTGTTTTGATAAGCATAACAGAATTAAAAATTTTCTATTTATAATATATCATATTAATAATATATAATATTATATATCATAAATACTACAATACAATTAATAAATAAACACAAATATACTATTTATAATATATAATATTAAATAATATTAATAGCAATAATTAATAATCAAATGATTAATTTACTAGCGCAAAATTTACGAGAGACATTTCAAAATAGTTTTCAGCATTCAAATAACATCGTTACAAAAAAAATTTATTACATTTAGAGCCTAAACTTCATATCGATAATTTTATTCATATTTCATTGAACAAAATTGATAATTTAAACAAAAATTGTCAATTATGTTTATGTAATATGGTTGAAGAATAAAAATCAAAGACTAATTAAAGAAACAATTCATGAATTATTCAGAGACGTAAGATTATATTATATTTTATATAATATAAGGATATATAAGATTAGATATATGATATATATATAAGATTAGATGTAAGATTATATAGATATTTTAAAATAGTTATTAGTAATAAATGTATTTCTAACAACGTTTATAATAACTTAAATTGTTTATACTAATAATAGTTTTATTATGTATAACTGTACAATAATGACATTTACATGCGTATAGCTGCCTTGAACTATGTCATCAATTGCAATGAAAAACATTTTAGTGTATCTCAATAACAAAAATGGTGGAAACAACTTTACGCCAAAATGGTGGACTTGGATGTGAATTAGCACAGAAGTGGTAGTTCACTACCAAGAACCAAGGAAAGTTTCTGACCAAGAATGTTCTTTTGAACTATTTGGTGTTAAGTAGAAATCTCCATTTTTGTTATTTATTAAAACTAAAATTTATAATTACTGTAAGATATGATACACATAAAAGTAAGTAAAGTTATTTTTTCAACATAATATAAAGAAGATTATTTAAGATTAGAATATATGTATACAAGAATATATATATAAAGATTAGAATATATACAATATTTCTTAAAATAAAATCAGTTTGTCAATTAAACACATGCATACAGTACAGAGAGAATATTAATATGAATTCGATTTAGGCTTAAGAAAACTGAAATGAGTGGAAGTTGAATATTATAAAATTATGTTTAATACAATTGTCAGTCAGATTTATGTAAATCTTAAGAAAATGATACATGATACATCTTTATCATACAACTAAAAACAATTTACCTGGATTGTTTCACTAATCTATCCCACCAGGAGATTTAAATTAATTGGCAAATAATCGACCTTACTCTCCCGTGGGTAGTAGGATCAATAACTAAGCCTAGTTAGGCTTCGAATCTGCCTTTATAAATTAAAAAAGTTCATACCTTTAGAAATAATGTTGATAATTAAGTAAACTCACGCATTATGTGTAGCTAGCTTCTTTCCTCTGTCATCGATTTCTAACACAAATAAAAATAATTACCTTTATTTTCCAGAAATAACGGAACATTTAAAAACGATAACAATACCCGACCTGCTGCCAACTATGAATGCAATAAATGCATCTGACCTGGTTTAAGTTTTATCACTAAATGGTGTTTAGATTTAACTTCACCTTTTAAAGTGTATATGAAGGCTAGATTCGGTATTAACTTGACGCAGCACATTTTTAGAGATTTTCAACACCAAATTCGGATACACAGTTTTAATAGCGCAGGGAATAACAAATACTGTTTCATTTTTAACCAAAGCTGGGTTCCTTGACTGCAGGAGGAAAATTGAAAGCGTTCCTATTAATCGTCATTTAAATTTTTCCTCGCTCGATCAAACAGGATTTGAAGTTCTTAATCTCATCTTACTCAATAATGATTCGTGAAATTTTGATATTTTTTTTTGTTTCTCCTAGTTTAACTGTTAATATATGGATCCTAATGAATCTTTTTAGGAACATCCTGTAACGCAAGTTGTTCCTAAAAACAGAGCTTGTATACAAAATGAAAACATTTTATTTGTTTTTCCAGAAATGTGTATACTTTTGAAAAGCATCACCCATCTCTCTATTACGCAAGTAAGGGATGAAAAAAGTTATTTTTGAAACTAATATTTTAATATTTTACTTTTAAATTTATATAAAATATGTGAAAATGTCTTAAGGCATTATTTTGAATCTTATAATATTGTTCAAGTCGCTTTAAATTCTAAGAAATATTGTTCTAAAATGCGACCGATCCTTTCTTTATACTATTCTATATACTTTCTATGTATAAATTGAAAAGAAAATAGAACTGTAAGGCATGATATAAGTACATCTAGATATAGTATTACAGTCATATGAAAATCATCAAACACTTGTCTGTTTTTATTGCAGAAAAAGGGAGTTAGGAAAAGACACAAGTAAGTAAATTGTGCTCGTGAAACATTTTTTTCCTGTGAAGACGAGCAGGTGTTTTCTATGTAATACACTCAACAAGGCTGTTAGGCACTTTAAAGCGTTTACTTTTATATGTATAAACACATTAAAATCTATAAACATTTAAAACACTTCCTCATCATAGAAAATATACGTCAAAGAAAATTCTGTTTTAATTTTTTAATAGACTTTCTTATTTTAGTAAATTTTTAATGCCTGAACTTTAATGAATACAAATCGAAAACAAAAAAAAATTGACAGATAAAATAAAAAGAATTTTTTTTTTAAACTCAAAAGCTTAAATTTTAAATTCAATATATTAATATATTCTTTTTTATGCAATATAATCAGTTTTCCCTAAACGGAGAATATTTTTTATTATGTTCATAGATTTTTATTCCTGACTATTAATATATTTTCTAAAAGCATGAGAATATTGTGTTAAATAGATTTGAGGCACCATTTTGCTGCTAATAGATTTAAGATGCCGTGTTCTTAAGCAAAAATGATAAATTGGGATATTGTTAAACAAAGATTTAAAACGCATGAATTTGTTGAACATAGATTTAAGAAAATTTTGGTAAAAACGGTTTTAATAAGCCATTTTGTTAAATAATAGAAATAATCTATATGCAATACGAATTGCATTAATGGTAATAAGGCAGTTTCCGTATCTATGAAGGAACCTAAATACAAAAATAATAAAAGAAAAGCTGGAAATCATTTTAAAAATTTCAGTTTACGTTCACTTAAGGTCTCCTGTTTCCTCCAAAACTTTAAAATTTCAGTGTTATAAGGGTTTGAAAGATATAATTTTTGTATAGAACTAAAACCTGTTAATGAAGAAAATCGTTTTAAACCTAGCTTAACCTTTTAATGCAGATAATTTTTTTGAAACTTCTTTCATTGTTAGCTTAAACTAGATCAGTTTTGCAGTCATTCGATTCATCGTGAAAAAATAAATTTTCAACAGTACCTCACTTGTCTAGACAGAAATGTCAGATGCGTAAATAGGTATAAGTAAAAAATTACAAATTTTTACAAAAAATCTGAATGAATCTTGTAATTTATAAACTATTAATTCCCTGCTTTCATTTTTTAATTCATTTGATTCAGCATAAAAATAAGAGTAATAAAACAATATTTTATTTGTTTCGAAAGCAATATCAGGACAATATATGAATTAAGTCAAAAATTGCTCTTTTTATACCGAAAAACTTTAAAAACTTCTAATTTAATAACTTTTTTATATTTTTTAATTTTATTTTACTAAATTAAGTACAAAAAAACATAATATACAGTATCTTATTTGTAAAGATAAAAATGTCAGAGGACTAAATAGGTGCAAATAAGAAAAAGTGTACTTTTCATTCATGAAACCTCTATGGTTTCTAAACATTTAATTTTATTAACTTGGGTTTTTCAAAATTCTGTGAAAAAAAAATACTAAACACTTCACTTATACAGATAGTTATGCAATAGGTACAAGTACAATTTTGTTCTTATGCTTAATACTGTTTTAAATTCAAACTGCTAGTTTCATCGACTCTGTTTTCGTCTTATTCTGTTCAGCATAATAAAGCAAATAAATAAGAAGCTTAATACTTGTCTAGATAGCAATATTTAAATTTTTCTTTCTTTTTTGACACTCCCCCTCTCCACATTTAAATTCATGATGTTTTCTAAAGGCCACCTCGGGGGGGGGGCAAATTTCAGATCAGATACCTATATTGTGCCCATATTCCCAATTTCATTACAATTTCCAGCTTTATCTAAATTATATTTTTATTCAATAACTTTCGAACTGTATTAAGACATGCTGATTTCAGTAAATGATATAAAAATTGCAAGTTATCAAGTAGACTATTGTCAAATTTCATCAGAATTTCACAATATTAAGAATATATGCTTTTAGCTTTGTAAGTTTTCTTTAATTTTTTAATTTTAAATTTAATTTAAATAATTTAACAAAAATAGCTAATAATTGTATTAAAATTAATGAAGCTTAAATTCAATCAATTAGCAAAATTTTTTTTTGTGAAACACAATGGGTTTTAATTTTAGTTTTATTAATAATAATTAGTTTTAAATAGAATTAAAAATTCAAAATTTTATCTCATAATAATTAGAACTTCGTTAAAATTTTATTTTTAAAAAGTTTGTTTGTATATTTTGATTCTTTATCTGAAACTTTTTCTACTTTGTATGAACGAACGACACATATTATGTATACGTTGTCCAGATTACGATGTATATGTCGTAATCTGAAAACCAATAGCTTCCTGAAAATAAAGAAATAAATATTACTTTGAATAAAATTCGATATAAGACTGTATTATAAACTTAGAGCTAGCAGATAAGTATATATCTTTACAATCTTCATGCTACAAAGATTTAAATGAAGATAAAGTATCAAATTTTAAAATTTTTGTTTACTCCAACGTAAATATTTGATTATTTACAACTTAACTTACTGCGCACTTTAATTTTAAATTAAAATGCCATTTCTTATTGCTTTAGTTACTCGAAAATGTTTGGTAGTTTCATACTCTATAATAGTTCATTATAATTTAGTCAAGCTGGAAATTTATCCAAAAATTTTTGCTTTGGGTCAATAATGTCAAGATTCAAACTTTTTTTTTTTAAGAAAAAGTAGCAAAAAAAGTTAATGCAGACAACATTCAGAACCATTCATCAGTTTTGTGGCATCGCAGTAATCATAAAACATATTTAACTCTTGGGACGTAACAATTTCTAAGTTTTTCCCGAAATCCCGAAAATATATTTGTTTGTTGTGACGACAATTAGAATCAATTACGATAGTTTTNCAGTCGAACCTCGCTAACTCGAACCTCGATTTCACGAATTTTTCGATATCTCGAAGAAAAAAAAATTCCCTTCAAATTTTCAATACGCTCAATGCTAAAAAATCCTTGATTTCTCGAATTTTTTTTCTCTAATCCCTCGATAACTTGAATTTTTTTCCATAAATAGTGTAGATTTTTTTTCTGAAAATTAAAGAAAATTCCAAAAAAAAAACAAAACAAAATTAAGAATAGAAAGCTCATGATCATAATCAATTCTCAAACAAACACTATATATATATATTAGTAACTCATAGTTTAGTATGAATTACTGAAACGCAGATTATCCATTAGCAGTACTCAACGATTCATATTGAGTTTTTTATTAAGTTCAGTAATTCTTAGGTTTTAATATTTAAAAGTAAATCCTATTAAAGTAGTTTATGCGTTGAAAGTTTTGTTACGCTACAATTTTTGCAAAATGAAAGCCGATTCTAAACGAATAAACAAATGTAATTTTAAATTTAATGTTAATTTTATCAACTAAAATTTATAATACCAGTTTCTTAAGTCATGAAGGTTAAAATAACGAATGAATTTTAGATATGCATACACACATTTTGAATTTTTTTTGTTGTGAAGTTTAGTAATAATTATTAATTATTTGTAATTTATGATTAATAATATATTTTAGAGTTAAAGCAAAAACCATTTTTAAAAACAGCAGCTGAAGTACCTTACATGATTTTATGATAAAGAGCAGAAATTAAATTTTATTATATATTCAAATCTAGGATTACTTTACCCTTTGACGCAAAATTTAAAAAAAAATCTTTTTTTTCTTTTTTTACATTATTTTGTATTAATTTAGGTTGAAATACATGAAAAAAATTACATTTAGCATTCTTATAAGCTATGGTTTTCAAATACAGCATGACATGCCGATGACTTTTTCTAAGTTGAAAGTAAAGTCTTCAAAACGCTGCTCACTTCCAAACAATAATTTTTCAAATTTGCACATATTTGCAAATATTTAGATCTAAGAGAAACAGTTATTCATCATCGAAATTTCCGTAATTTACAAAATCAATTACTGGTACATTTATGAATATGAATGAAATATTTTCAGACTGATTATTTTTTTTTTTTGGATTTTACATTCTAATACAAATATAATTTCGCTACTCAAACAGATTTTTTAAGTTTGTTTCTAAACAAAGTAATACCAAAAAATATTTTTACTTATAATTAGAGCGTCAGAAGGGTTACTTAATAAATAATGATGCAAAAATACAAGACTTATTCATGTGAACAAATTTCGGTACATTAATAGCTATTATAATCATTAGAAATAATTCAAAGCATAGTTAAAATACTTATTTCGAAAATTGTTTTTTCTTAATCATTACAATTTTCGATAAAATCTATTTATTTATTCATTATTGAAGTAATTGTGAACGCTTTTTTGTCTTCTTTGACTCCATTCTTATGTATATTTGTTTTAAGTCAAATCACATTTAATAAAAAATACAAAACTGAAAAATAAATTTAAAAGGTTTTGATGCCTTGCTGTAAGGTATGATAAAATAACCCGGTTCTACAACACTTATTAAATTTTATCACATTTTATAAAACCATACTTTAGTGTAAATTTTACTAAAACCATTACCAAAGCATTTCTAATAAAATCACCGAGCTCTTTGGTGCTCGCATAGAGCCAGAAACACGGTAAATTTACCTTATTCTGGTAGTTTCGACCATACTTTTTTTTTGTTAGTGTATAAAGTAATTTTGTATCGATTCCAGTGTTTGTGAATGCAGAGGAATTTTAAATAAATCTCAACTACCGAACCGTAACATCTTAATGAGAAATATTACTCAATTGTTCCGTGAGTGTTAACTACAATAACATATTCGATAAAAATTATCAACGCATATCACACTTTTTCCTTTTCAAAAGAAAAACGAAGTCTACAGTATTTCGCAAGCAGGTTGAGCTACTGTCGAAAAATAAGATTCATATTTTTAGCTTACGCCAGCGTAATAGAGGCTTCTTGTAAACGTTCTGGGAATTTATCGTTTACTTCTTTAAATTTTATTTTTCAGTTTTTCTTAGTAAGACAAAAATTGATTTTATTGATGTCTTCTTCGAAAAAAGTGAAGTAACAATCATTTGAAAAGCTGATAGAAAGCCTTGCAATTTCATTTCTCCTTAGAAACAGAATTATTGAAATGGCGTATATTTAAAAACTTAATTTTAAAAAAAAAAATATTTTTTACATTTTTATCTTTTTTCACATTTTTTTAACTATATATTTTAGTTTATCCGGTTTTTTTCATTTTCTAATATGTCGTGAATTCTGTGTAATCGTGATATTTTGAATTATTCAAAACTATACAGAGAAATAAATTCTGGTAAAACTACCGAACTGTATAATAATGACGTTTCTAGTATAAAAAATAATTTCAACTTTTGTTACTAAAACCAAAAACAAACTTTACTTAAGACATTCAATTGGTAATTTTTCGTTCAAAATACAACAGTGCACTGTAAAGTCTGGCTTTCAAAATTATAGCTCTATTTACGACACGTTTAGTAAGAAATACAAAACTGAAATGTAAATTTAACCGAATGAATGGTTTTTATGTCATGCTCTAAGACAGTGTTCCCCAACCTTTTTATCACCGAGGACCTGTCAACGTTTGATAATTTTACCGCTACCCGTTGGGGGGGGGAAGGTGTAGACTATTTTGATTTATTAATTTTAATTCAATTGTATTTAAATATACCTTCAAAATAAAATATAGGTACACCAAAAAAATAAAGATATAGGGATTTAACATTTTAGCTTACTAGAGCATTAAATCAATGAGAACCCTGAGCTTGTTTCTTGCAATGAGACGGTTCCATCTGGGCGTAATCGGAAACAATGATGCATTACAAACATTAAAAAATTTATGTCACTACCTTTGGGGGCCACTTTTTTTTAAATTAATAAAATTTTAATGGAACACTGATGTTTTTAATTTGGGGTATAAACCTAGGAATTTAAATTTAGTTTCAATGAAATGGGCGGTCCTGTACCATTTGATCCCCGGACTGGTACTGGTCCGCAAACCGGGGGTTGGGGAACACTGCTCTAAGGTATCATAAAAAAATTTACAAATTTGCCAAATCTTATCATAGATTTTAAAACTATATTTTATTGTAAATTTAACCGATACCATTGCGTTGCCAAATCGCAACGGTAAAAATTACCAAACTTTTGGTGTTTTTCCTTAGTGTCAGAAATACAGTAAAGTTTACCAAATTGCTCAATTTTAACTTCATTGAGTAAATTTATACTCTTCATTCCCGGTACAAACATATTTTGGTAGTTCGGTCTATAATTTTTTCTCAAGGTTGTAATGAGATATTAGACAATTGAAATAGCTTGAAAATCAAGTGGATTTTATCAAGTAGAAGTGGATTTAACTAGAAATTTCTTGGAAAAAATGGTTAAATAACAATTTAATTGTTATTTTACCATATTCAAATATCCATAAATAACTTGATATTCAAATTATTAATTGTGAGAAAAATCGTTTATTAACTGCTTTCACGTAATGCGATTAAACATTCAGAATTTTGTCGCAGAAACTAGGCCCACCTAATGCAGTCACTTCAAAGTATAACATACCCCTCTATATTCTTTGGTCACACAATATCTTGCAGATGGGAACTTATTGTGAGAAGGCTAGTTAGTTAATCTCATGACGACAGAACTGTGGTTCAAGTACCAGCATTGACACTTTAATATTTAATCAATTCCCTTCGACAAACGAAGAGTTTCCAATTTCCTGCACTACTCAATTTGTGACCCTGGACTATTGAAACGAGATATTTTCATTCACGCATAGATGGCAGCACCATAAAGCAGCTTAACGACGAAGAGTATAATATTTCCCTTCTGTTACGTTAGGTGATACATTAATGAAACCACATTCCACTTCTCATTTGATAAAACGTAACTCAATAGCAACCTATTCCGAAGCCTAATACCTAGCAAAACGCCTAGCTCCAATGTACAGTTAAATTTCTTTTTTATGGTATTGGAACCATGCTAATTGCAAATGGTTAAAAATCCGTATAGCTTTGTATTCATGTTTTTTTTTAACAATGCGAAATGTAAATGGTTTCAAAATCTATGTAAAAAAAAGTTTTATACCGCAAACTTTACGGTTAATTGGATGGACAGAGTACTACTAAACTAAATTCAATGGCACAACAGCCCATAGAGGGCCAAGGCCTACTGTGTCCATCTCAGTTTTCTTGACCTTGGGCTCTGGAGTGCAGGAGCAGATGTTCCGGTCAATTGGTCAGATGAACGCGGAACCCCCAGTGTTTAGTTCTCAAGCATGCTTGGTACTCATTTATCGACCCACTGAAGGCTGAGTCAACCTTGCCCGGCCCGAGGATCGAACCCTGGATCTGTGGCATGGGAGCGCAAAGCGCTACCACTCAACCACCGGGTGTCTGTTATTTTACTGTAATTTCAGAATTAAAATTCTATCTGGTTAAGTGTAATTAACAAAAGTAGATATGTATTATTTCATACATCAAAATAAAATATATAATCGAAGTATTGTTAAAGTTGCTGCAACCAGAATGATGCTATTTTGAATCATGTTATTTACCTGGTTTTACATACGCTGTAAAGATTTGAAAATACACCATGCAACATACATTTCGAAACTTTACATGTGGAAATTAGATTACAAGATATTACATTCAACTAAAACCGATATCATTATGAACGTAGGACCAATTTTTCTAATGTGTGCAGTAAACTTTAGAAAATTGCGCTTCTAGCTAACAACAACAACAACAACAACAACGATATTATTTACGAAGATCACTATAAAATAATGCTGTAAACGTTTGTTTTTCGAACGTTCTAACGCTATGCGGATTCATATAAATTGAATAATCAGGGATACCTTTTTTTACGATGGATCGTTATTTGTGTTTCTATGATTTATAAATCAAATATCTGATTTCGTTTTTATAATATTTATGTATCACACATCACAATTCAAGCATCAAACTGCAAATTAGTTGAGCAGCTATTTGTAAGGAGCGCATTACCTGACTATTCAAATAATATTTTTTATTCTAATAATTTAATTTAAAATCTTAACAATGTGGTATAAAAATTGACATTGATAATTTAAGAATAATTCGTGACAAAAAAAAAGAAAGTTTAAACACGTTAATGAAGTTAATTTGAGTATTTGATCCTGAAATAAAATTTTCTTTTAAAATTTTCGAATAAAGCTATGAGCATCTTCCTTGCTAATGTTTACCACGTGATACGTGACCTTCTAGCTATCAGTAATCGAAAGTGATGGTTTATTATAAAATTCTTTTACTAATAATGTTATTATTTAAATTACTAAGATTAAAAGTTTTACTATTTTATTACCGTTATATTTAAAGTTCAACATAAATTTTTTTACAGAAGACTGCATAATTATTCTTAGCTTTGTCTATGAGGGTAATTACAAACTTTCTTTGTTGCTTAATTGATCGAACAATTTTAGAAAAATTTGTGGAATTGTTACTTTTATTTAAATGCTCCTTATTATTGAAAGCAAAGTTTTTAAAGTAATAATAAACAACACATTTCAGTTCTCTTTACACACCTAAAGGTAAAGAGATTGATATCTTTAAACAAAAACTGCTGAGATCGTTAAGAAAGTATTCTAGAATTTTATTAATTGATATAGGGTAAATGGGTCTAAATTTTGTACCTTTTATCATTAAATTCCTAAGTTCTTAGTTTTCTACAGTATTTAAATTACCAGTAATAATATGTTTATGATGTTTATCAACAAAATTAAAATATTTCTCTTTTTAACAGTGACATTCCTAAACGTATATATTAATTTTCCTTAAATGCTTGCTAATATGATATAATTAAATTACAGCTCCAAGACATTTATTATATTTAAAGCTTTTATTTATGTTAAAATCTTTTAATGGAAACAAATTTTAAAAATTTTGATTATTATAAAATTTGATCTTATCTGAAATAGGGTTTAGAAGGTTAATGATGAAATAAATTATTTAAATTTTTATTTTTATTTGGGAGAGTTTTACTCGTTTTAGCTTTTACAAGATCGATACAAAGAATTTTGAAGTGTAAATTAATAAAACAAAAGTTAATAATAAGATCTTGAAGCTTATATACGTCATTATTCTCAAGGGAGAGAACAAAATCTTTCATTCGTTTAATATTATAATGTTTATTAAAATCTTTTTTCTCATTTGAAATAAAATTTACATTTAATTTGTCACTATTCAGAAAGTTTTTACTACTTCCTGATTCCAGTTTACCTCGATTTGTATGCTTATCTTTAATATGAAAAAGTAAGTAAGTTGAGGAGTTATTAAAGTTAATCAGTGTATGTTGGAAGGTATCGTTTGGCCCATACGGCAAAATTGTTTCACATAAAAGCATGTAGTAATTTTCTTTTTGTAGTCTTAAATCCATATCTTCTACTATAACTTTTGATACTGTTAAAATTATGTTCTCTAAAATGATAAGTCTAGTTTATTGTTAATTTTAATACTCTTTATATCTGAACGGTGTTGATTAATTCTAATATTTAGAGAGTTACTGGTTCGTCCAACATATTTCACGCTACAAAAACCACAGGTTAACATATAAATAACATTTTTAATTTTACAAACAGATTTGGAGCTATCATTAACATGAATTATGTTTTTTGTAAATGTTAGGGCAAGATGTACATCTTTATCACCACATACAATATATACGGGTATTGGTTGCAATTCAAAAAATCTTTTACTTTCAGAGTAGCAGGATGTTGATCCGAAGGTCCACTCAGAATTAGGCACTTTGTACCGGGTACAACATCTAGAATAACTAAAATATTTAACATATTTTTTACCCAGCGCTAAATTATTATTAATATTCAAATCCATAAAAATAGGAAACGAATTAAAAACGGAAACAAAATGAAAACAAAAGTAAGTTAATAGAAAACTTATTAATTTTCTAAATTTTTTTCTTTTTTCTCTATTAAATTTTGGTTAAAAAAGATTAATGATTGATACAATGAAATATAGTCATTAAAAATCATAAGGAAGCTATTTAGTTGACAGTAGTTGAGTGTTAAAAATTAAGAACGTTAAAAGTATCTAATTATTATTATCATTATTATTTGTATTATTATTATTGCTATTATCATCATTGTTTTACAGAAAATGTCTTAAGCGCCAAGTTTAGCAAAATAGATTTTAATAGTAATTGATCAGGAAAGAGGGGAAAGTTTTCAATAAATTTAATGCGTCAAATGAAGTGAAAAACGCAGCAAGTGGTAAAAATAAAGTTATCACAAGGGTTGGACACAGAAAAATAAATCTAAAAGCGCAACACTACAAAGTTTAATTTTAAATTAAGTGAAAGAAGAAAAGGTTAGATTAAAATCGCTCACGTGATGATGAACAACTCAATTTTCTCGAAAAGATAAAAGTGTCAGGGATAAAAGTCGATTACTAAACTTTCTTCTACGAATTCATAAGAGATAAGGAGAAGAAAACTTTTCTTAACTTTAATTTTGTCGTAACTTTTTAAGCTATCTTTTATTGCTGTTTTAGCTTTTGTCATTATTGTTGAATTTTCCTTTAATAGAATTGAGTTTTCTTTTATTAAGTTGAAATTTTTTATAAGGTAAAACTGTGAATCTCCCAACAATTTATTTTCGTTACACACAATTTGCTTATTTTTTTCTATAAGCCAACCAGAGTTCCTAGGAAACCATGCAGCCCAATCATGGAAATCACTAACGAAGAAAAAATTCCTGGCAAAATTATCACACCGTATGGCAACGACATTTCTAGTAAGAGAAAAAAAATTGATTTCTGTAAATAAAACCAGAATATACGTTATACAAACCCTTCTTTATGTAATTTTTCGATTCATACGGTAAGGATTTCCTAGAAAATATGGTTTTCAACATTATTATTCTCATTACCACACATTTAGCAAAAATTCAAATCTGAAAAGTAATTTTACCGAATTAAAGTTTTTTACACCATGCTCTAAGGCATCATGAGGAAATGAATAAATTTTTGTAAATTAAAAAAATAATAATACATTTAAAAAAAGGTATTTAAACTATTTATTTGGTAATTTTTCCGTTCATATGTCAACGGTTTACCGGAAATTCTAATTTTCAAAACGATAGTTCCACACATTTAGTAGAAAATTCGAAATTGAAAAAGAAATTTAACCGAATAATTGGTTTTTACGCATTGATTTTCTTGTTATCTATGGCATCACTAAAAATTTTACCATATTTACCAAACCTCATCTCATATTAGAAAACCAAATTTTATTGTTAGTTTTTACCAAAACCATTACCAAAGCTCTTCCGTAGAAATTACCGAACTTTTTGGTGTTCCCATCCATAGAGTAACACAGTAAAATTTACCATATTTTGATAGTTTCAGCCTTAATTCTTTTTTCTCAGTTTTTTTTCTCCTAAAGTTGAACATTAGTTTATTAATTAATATTTCTATTAAGAATTTCTCAAGTTTTCTTTAGTTTGAATAGCTTGTTATTATTATTTTTTGTTTTTGTTAATAATTTAAACTTTTTTTAACATTAGGATTTGTAATTACTTTTAACACTAATCAGTCACAGTTGCTAAATTTCTTTAAAATGTATCAATCAGGACTAATTATAAGTGACTAATGCCGTCGGTGTGGCATGTGATGTCTGAAATAAGTGACCTTAAAGCCCAGATCTACCTCAAAAATAAAGAATCTTTCATCACATGAATCATCTTAATCTTGATATCTAAACGTCGAAGAATGTTAAAAATCTTCTTTCATCTTCATTTCCTCCAGTCTATGTTCACATAATGGGTTCTGGGCACATTCACTTATCGCCTACACTTGATAGATTGAATAGGGAAGAAGTAAGTCTAATAATAAATAAAATAAATTTTCAAATCTTTTTTTTTCTGAGTAAAACAGCACTTTTCCGCTAACAAGGCGCAATGTTTTTGTTTACTTTATTATTTATAGACTTAGAATATTGATTTTAGAAGTGTTTTATCCTTGATGTTTTATTTTTTAATTTTATATTTTAAAAAAATAAATTCTGGATATTAATTTTTTTCCAGAGTTGATTAAATTTTTTTACATTTGAACTATTTAGGCTACTCCTACAGTGACAAAAATTCCGGATCAATTAACGGTAAAATTGTGATATCAATCACCTATCAAGTCACAGTCAATCTATCAAATATCGGTAACACGTGAATATGCCCAAAATCCATTATGCGAACATAGACTGGAGCAAATGAAGATGAAAGAAGTTTTTTAATATTCTTCAACGTAGGTGCAGCATCTGTAACTCCATTTTTACCATACAATTTTATACAGTCATTTTTACAGTAATATTTATTTAATTACAATGATTCAGGGATTTTACCATACATATTATCGAGAAAATGACGGTATATCAGACTTTTTTGTTCCGTGAAATTTAATGGTAAAAATTGATATTAAGCTTGAAAGTATACCGGTGCTTTTTACCGTAATTTGCTCCTGAACTTTTTAGAGTGTAAAAAATTCTACATCTTATGCGCAGTAAAAAATTCAGGATCAAATTACGGTAAAAAGTGATGGCAGCATGGGTGCAACATCCGTGAAATGCATTTTACAGTAAAATTGTATATCGTCCTTTTTACAGTAACATTTGTTTAATTAGAATGATACAGTGATTTTACATTAAATATTACTGAAAAAATGTCGGTATATTAGATTTTTTATTCCGTAAAATTTTATGGTAAAAATGGATTCTACGATAAAAAGCACCGGTACCCTGAGTGACTGTGCTTTTGACCGTGATTTGATCCTGAACTTTTTACAGTGTATTTGAATAAATTACATCTTATTTATTTATATTGCCCCAATTCTCATATAAACTATCCTCAGCAGACAAAGCATAGATTAAAGGTCCCTTTAGGAGAGGCCATTTATTAATGATGTTGCACTTTTTCTTCTATATTTTTGGTCGTCTCTCTGTGTCACAATATATTTCACTTCCCAATATTCCCTAGCTCCTTGTCACATATCACTTTGTATTAGATATTGTCTATATATATACAGTTCAGAAATATACTGTTCAGAAATAAAACTCAATATCTTAAATCAAATTACAATTTCTTTCTCCTTTTAAACATTGACTATGTGCTTTGAGGACATTTGCGAACATAATAATAATACTGAATAAAATATTTATTTATTTCAATAGAAAAATTAAGATTTTGATCGAAATATGTGATGCCACACTTCGTGTTGTCCACATCCCTTCCTCCATGCGTGACATCATTTGCTGACAGTGACATCATTTGCTAATAAGGAACACCTTTACTATGCACAACGCTGTAAAAAATTCCGGATCAAATTGCGGTATCGACATTTTGGGTGCCTAACCATAAAATCCATTTTACCATGAAATCCATTTTTACAGCAAAATATTATACCGAAATTTTTATAGAAATGTTCATATAATTAGAGAGATTCAGTGATTTTGCGGTAATTATTACCGTAAAAATTACGGTATACAGCATTTTTAGCTCTATGACATATTCCGGTAAAAATGGGTTTTACAGTAAAAAATACAGTCAACCTGAGTGTCGGTACTTATAAAACGTAATTATTTTTTCGAATATTTTCATGTGAATATTTTTCTCTTCCATCAGATGAAACTGAGTTTTTTTTCACATTGTTTCCTTAATTGTTTTTTTCTTATTAACCGAAATCATTGTCATGAAATAATGTAAAAGAGATATTGTATTGTAAAGAAGTGCTATATGTTGTAACAAGTCATATATTGAACTTAGAAGGTTTCATGTGAAGTATGTTTTATGTCAGTTTTGAGCAAAGATTTGAAAAATCAATGAAAAGCAGAAAAGTGTTCTATCTCTTTCCCAATTACTATTTAGTCGAAAAATATAATGTTCTATTGAAATAATAATACGATATGTATTCTATTTTTAATGACACTTTGACAAGCCAAGCTTGCCATCCATTGGCTCTTTGCGAATTAAGTCTGGAGGGTACGTCTTTCGTTTGACAAGAGAGCATTGCATGGATGGAAGCACGTCTTAGTTCAGAATCCCAAGGATAGATGGCAGCCACTACCTCAATTTAAACATAGATAGATGAAGAAAAGTTTCTCTCAGTACCTGTTGACATGTTCAGCGACCAAACACAGAACTTTTGTTTTCATTGATTTTACGATTTCATTGATTTGGTAGGTTTTGGCAGAGTCGAAGATCGAACCCTGGCCCCTCCGAATTGCTGTCTGATTCTCTAATCACTAGGCTACCACGGCCCTATTACGATATTTTCTTAAAGATAATATTACATCATGTATAATTATAATAACGCATAATAATACACTGTTAGAAATTTCTCGGAAAAAATGGTTAAATAACAATTGATTGCATGGCTATTTCACCATATTTAATCAATACAGTCAAATAACCATAAATAAACTGGTAATCAAACTGCTAAGTTTAAGATAAACTGCTTATTAACTGCTTTCACCTACTACGGTTAAACAACCAGAATTTTATGGCACCAACTAGAACCACCTAATGAAGCTACTTAGTTCTTCGCTACTGCGTACACATCATAGCCGAGCGGGCTTATCTGTCAATCTCATGGCCATCAGAACTGGATCGAGTCCCAGTGTTGACACTATAATATTTTCTCCATTCCGTTCAACACGTGAAGAATTCCCAGTGTCCAGCACTCTCCAATGACCATTAACTTACGAAAAGCTGAGTTTCTATGTCTAGTTAAAAAATTATTACGTTTTTAAAAAATGCTAGTTGTAAATGGTTAAAAAACCGTATATTTTTGTATTTATGGTTTTATAACGATATTTTTGTAAATGGTTATAATACCATGAAGGAAAAAAAATTTCTTTTCCGTAAACTTTATGGTTAATCGGAAGGACAGACAGTTGCCAGTTATATTACCGTAATTTTAGAAGGAAAATTTTAACAGTATAATGTATAAAGAATCCGCAAAAAAAAATTTAATATGAGAAAAAACAAAAACAAGCCTCTGATGAAATATTGCAAGATTGGAGATATTTAACTTTGTAATATACAGGGATTTGATCGTGACCTCTGTAAAATCCAAGCTATTTAAAAACAGTCGACATGGCACCTTTATTATTATTTGTATTTGTGGTTCTTATGCATTCTATACTTTGTAAAAGAAAAGAGAATGAATAGACGTGTAAATGTAGCGATTAGCAATTCAAATTTAACCGCAAATGGCATTGGAAAAGAGGATTAGATTGATCTTTAGACTACACATAGATAGAAGTTCAATGTCCAGTTCTGAAAGCAAAAGGAAAAAGAAGTCATGTAAGACTCAGCGGATTTCGTTGTTTCGTTCTCTCCCTATTTTACTATACATTAAATAATTCAAATTCCATTCAAATTTTACTTAGAATATTAAGCAGACACCCCTACCTTTTTGTCAGCAAAATAAACAAGTTACATCCCCCCCCCATGTTTACGTAAGTAAATTGCAGCACCTCTCTTCCCTGGGTTATGCTTTAACTTTGACTGTAGTAATTTAAACTGAGGGAAAAAAAAGCATGGTCAAAACTACAAACTTACCGAGTTTCTAGTTTTATGGAAAAATTAGAAAATTCAGTAATTTTTACCGAAGTCCTTTGGTATTAATTTTGATAAAATTAACAATAAAATATTGTTTTAGAATGTGTGATAAAATATGGTAAATGCGAAAATATTTGATAATTTTATCGTGATATCTTAGAGCATGCTATAAAAACTATTTATTTCGTTAAATTTATTTTTCAGTTTAATATTTTTTAATAATGGTATAAAAAATTATAATTGGTATGTGTGAAGTATAAGGAATTATAACTTTAAAAATTTTTTTGTAAACCGATACAGAATGACCGGAAAAATTACCAAATGAATTGTTTAAATACCATGTATTTTTGGTTTAATAACCTGAATTATGTTTTTCCTTTTTTAAACTAAAAGATGTCATTACTATACAGTATGGTAATTTTAATAGATTTTTTTCCCTTGAGTTTTATGATTAATTTTTTATAAATAGATGTTATTTTGCATTAAACAAAGTTTACGTTTTAATTAATTTTATAAAATTTCTAACTTTTTTTTCGTGCTAAAAAATGTTGACCTATAAAATTCTGAGAAGAATTTTTTTTCTCTAATTTTTTTCTTTTCCGTAATTCAACATTTATTCCAAATTTTAAATTTTTCCATGTGTGTGTGTTTTTTTTTTTTTTTTTTTTTTTTTTTTTTTTTTTTTTTTTTTTTTTTTTTTTTTTTTNAATTTTTTTTTTTTTTTTTTTTTGCAAAACTTTTTATTTTGTTCCTTAAGAAACTTTTGAAAATAAGAGCGTTTTAAAGTCTAGCGTAAGCATTGCTCACGTTCCTTCTCCAGCCTCTTCAGTAAAAAGAAGCAAATAGCAACCCCTTCCCCCCCGTTTGTTGATTACTCAATATTTGAATTCTCTCATAGTGTGCACAAAACAGGTAATACATTTTAAATGCATTAGCAAAATCTGTTGGCTAATATAATAAAATGATTGCTGTTTCATCATGTTAATTGATTGTTTAGTACATTTTTTAAATATACCGACGATTTTTGTACATTGACTTACCCACAAATTGCCGATTTGCGGCATTATAGATAATGTCGTCATGGTAATGGCATTCACTAAAATTGCTTATAAGGATTTTTTGATTTAGCAAATTTCATAAACTTTTCCTTCTAAAATATCACGTGATTCTCCATCAAATAATTTTTATTTTTGATTGTTTTATCAATTTAAAACATCATATTAAAAGTAGGGGAGAGTAGGGTCAATTGTAACATTTTTACTTAACTATTTTTAACTAGCAAAAAATCCAATATATTATTAGTATTAATTGACAGACGAGTAAAGTAGACTATCCTGTACTAGAAAAAAATAAATAACTTATTTTAAATGTTATTATTTTGTTATTAAAAATGTTCGACAGTCGTGCACTTGTTACAATTGTCCCCACTTACGGGGTCAATTGTAACAGTTCATAAATTGAACTAAAACATAGTTAATTTTACATATTATCATAGTTGTGATATATTTTATTATTGATCAAAATAGTAGTGATATTTTAGGAGTAAAAATAATAATGAGCAGAGACCTAAAGGGTTAAACTTTTAACTTTAAGGGGCTAAAAATTTTAATTTATGCTGTGAAAGGTGACAAATAAAATAATTCACATGCAACATAATATAAATGATATAGGAAACTATTGGTGGTTCTTAAAGAGTTAAGCAATGGTTTGTAAACATAAGATTACTCATTTTCAGCTGTTACAATCGTCCCTTTACTTATTGTTACAATCGTTCCCAAGACGCCATTTCAGCTTCATTTGTTAAAAACAATGCTAGTTAATTAACAAAACTAATATTTTTTTTGAAATGTTAATTAAGGTGCCCACTTACATAATCGGTTAATAATTTTTATTTGTTTAAACAAAATTACTTTGTTACAATATGATATTCTAATTCCAAAAAAAGTACTTAGGTAGCGTGAAAAAATCTTTTGTGATGTAATTCTTTCAAAAGTACATAAAAATGGTTGCCAGAAGGGGTGTACATGTAGATTTATTAAATACACCTTGTGCGCCACCTAGGAATCAAATCTAGAACCCGACATTCGAAATGTTTGCTCTGTTACAATCATACCCTGTTACGATTGACCCCCACTCTCCCCTACTGTTTTAAATTTTGTTTTAGAAAATAAAAGTTATTAAAAACAATTTTACTAATATTTTTAAAAGATTTTAGATATCAAAATAAGCAAGCCAATTAAAAATTAAAAAAAAATTATTACAAACATTGTTTGATTTTCAAAAAAATGTTTTACTGTTTATAAGCATCATAACATAATGTTTTAATTTTGTTTTGCAGACGGAAAATCAACTGCAATACCATTTGGCAATATTTTTTTTGTTAGAAATATATTTTTAAATAAGGAGTCAAATTGTTTTGAAAACATAGTTTTATATTTGAACAAATTATCTTCTTTTCTAACTGTTTTAGCATTCAAAAGAATTATAAAGTAACATTTTAACTTTTGTTTTACAAAATTGAAATAAAATGTGTCGCTTTTAAATCATTTTTTTTCGCTTTGTGGTTGCATATCTAGACGATAAGGCAAGAAACAACTTTAAAGTAAGCTTTGAAACATTTATTGAACACATAATTTTGTATTCGCATAAATGATCTTCTTTGAGAAATCTATCAGCCTTTAAAAGCATCACTAATCATTTCGTTTTCTAAATTAAAATAAAATAAATACTCATAATTAGCATTTTTTTCGTATGTCGTATATTCAGGCGAAAATAAGCAATTTCAAAGTAAAGATGCAAATATTTTTTGGAAATATCGCATTATATTTTAAAAGATTATCTTTTCTAAGTATTTTAGCATTTTAAAGCATCGTGATGTATTATTGTAAATTTTGTGATACAAAATCAAAAAGAAATACTTTTAACCAGTGTTTTTTTCTTTTTAGTTGTACACAAGAAATTAACAATTTTAAAGTAAGTTCTTCAAATCTAAATTCTTTGATATTCAAACATATGATCTTTCCTTCAACACTTAAAACTATAGTGAAATAGAATTTCAAATTATTTTTTATACGAATAAAAATAAACTCCACTGCATTTTACAAATATTTTTGAAAAATGTAGTGGAGAAATTATCAAAAAATTTTTATAAATTTTTTGATACAAAATCAAAAGAAATACTTTTAACCTGTGCTTTTTTCTTTTTAGTTATACACCAGAAATTAACAATTTTAAAGTAAGTTCTTCAAATCTAAATTCTTTGATGTTCAAACATATGATCTTTCCTTCAACACTTAAAACTATAGTAAAATAAAATTTCAAATTATTTTTTGAACGAATAAAAATAAACTCCACTGCCTTTTACAAATATTTTTTTTTCGAATTTGTTTGATTAATAAATACTTTTATTGACACTATTATTTTTCATTAAATTTCCTTCCCCCTTTCAATCAGAGTAGTAAACAGAGCTCTCTCAATTCTGCTGAATTAGTACATCCTCTTACACGCCCAATGACACGGGTGGTCTGGGTCGGCTCCGCAAAAACATGTCCTCCTCTATTGTTGGCGGTTATTGGAAAGGAGGGTGTAGGAGGAGGAGGAAAACAGGCTCCGCCTTGACCCAAAAGGGTGTTGACGGATGCTCAGAGTGACTTTCTTCCTCCTCTTCTTCTAATCTTTATCTCAAGGATGCTCCTCATTTTAGAATGAACTGAGGGATGGATACCATGAATGCATCTTTATCGCCTAACTAAAAAGTCTTTTATAAAAAAAAAAAATGGGGTATGGAGTTTTTCAATTTGGAAGGATTTTATTCATGGTGTTATAAATCTTCAGAAAAACAAAGATTTTTTCGCCTAATATAACTCGCTTATATATTTTATAAAGGAAGTGTTAAAGCTAGTTTTTAAATCTTAACGCAAAACAAGTTCTAACCCAGATAGCAGGTAATCTTACGTCACAAAAAATCAATTTATATATATTTTTAGTTTTTATAGAAAAGTTGAGTAATTAATCCTTTTTTAAAACTTAGTAGAAACATAAGTAAACCTAGCTTGTTCTTGTTACCTTAAAGTTTAAGAAAATCCATAAAAAAATTAAAAAAGAAAAAAAACATTATTTAGCTTTGATTGTAAGCCTTTTATTCCCCCTCTGTTTCCTTCTAGATTTGTCTAAGCTCTCAAATGCAAAATTTTGTTTGTGTTAAAAACTTAATTATCCTTCACTTTTAAAGTGTTAATGGAAGCCTGAGAAATATACCTTTTTTAAGGAATGGTCATAAAATCTAAAATAAACCTTAAGAAGAGGAATCGGTTGAGAACGCTTTTTTACTCTTGATTTTCATAGGATGATTCAGCTTCGATTTCAGGATGTTTTTCTAGTCTTGTTTTGTAAAGGAAGATTCAATTTCGATGTAAAAGGGTTGTTAACATATGTTGAATGTGAACCTTGTTGTGAACAAACTAGAGTAGTTAAATTTAAAATTGTTTCAACTTGCATGGTTTATTTGTTAATAATTTATAAACTTTGTTGGGGTCTTAAGAAAAAGGTTGTTTCCGACATTTAAATTAACCTTGCACTACTATCAGAGCTCAAATAGGAAAATCAAGGAACTCACGTATTTTCTTAAGGAAATAGGTTTAAATGAAATTTAACAGCTTTTTTGTAACTTACAACTTATTTATGTATTCTTCTGCAAATTCGTTTACCAAAAGCATCTCATTATTTCTAATTTTAATCAAATATGATAGTAGGTGATTGAAAATTATGTTTCCAATTTTGACGAGCAATAACATGTAATAAAAATAAAATAAGGGACTTCTGTTATTTGCTCAAAACAAAGAATCAATTCAAGTTTTGTTTGTAAAATATAAAAAAAAATCACAATTAAACTTGCAAGCAATCCTTTAAGCATACCATTCGTGCATGAAAAGTATTTCTCAATTTTACTCTGGAATCTAACATATCTGAAAAACAGCTTTCAAGTTCAACTGTGAATTGATACTTCAAATAAGTGCTTTTAACTATTACTTACTGTGAACTGAACATCAAATGCGACAGAGAAAAAGTGTAATCCGAAAATAACTGACATACCTCAATTTATAAAGTCAGTAGCTGCAATAAAAATAAAATAATAAAAATTGAATATTATAAAACTAGAATATTATAAAAAGATATAAAATAAAATAATATGAAAGAAAATAACATGAAACGAAATAATTTAAAATGAATTAAGAAAACTTATTTAAAAAATGACTTTCCCTCTTTGTTCAAATAACAAAGTCATTTGTATTTCTTTGAATGTTATATTTCAATAGTAATATTAAGTGTTACTGCATATAAAAGCTCAAAAAAGTTTTGAATAACTTTATGCCACTAATTAGAAATTGTTTTCAAGTGCTTTTTAGGATTGTTTCCCAACTTTCAAGTTTAAATACTTTTATTAAATAAAATTAAAATTATCAAGATATTTTAGTGATGAAAAATTATTTTATTATAATCTTTTGATACGTTCTCTTTTATAATCTTTTATTTTCGTGAAAAAATTGAATTTTTAAATAAGATTAAAGCTCTTATTTAAAAGTTTGATTTTTTCATATGATTCTGAAAATGGTAATAATTTTTAAATGGTGATCTCTAATTCTTAAATACAAATAATTGTTTTTGAATTAAATCGTTGTAATGAAAACTCTATTTAAGAAGCAAAATACTATAACTTTAAGAATTATGGAAATATTGTCATGGGATATAATTGCATTCTTCGTAGAAATTTTTTAAAATAAAGTTTTGTTTTATTGTTCTTATTAACTATGAATTTTCGTAATCGTTTTATAGATACGCCTTATTTTAAACTTTTTGTGCTTGTTCTCAAAGATATTCATTAAAAGCGTTCTGAAATGCAAATGTTGTTTGTGCGTTTTTGAATTTTTAAGCAAATTTTTTTTTAAAAAATTAATGCAGAGAGCAGTTTGAAACTCAAAAATAATAATAATATCAATATACAATAAATATAGCAACGCTTGATTAATAAAAGGTTTATAAAACAAAACAATTTCTGAGAAAGAATAAATCAATTTAATGTATTGATATCTCAAAATTCCAGTCGCATTGAATAAATGATTATTTTTTATATGTAATTAGCAAGAATAAAATGAAAACAGAAGAAATCGATGTTTATCATAATAGAAGAAATTTACCGGAGTTTTAGTTGAAATAAATTATTGTAATACATGAAAAATTGAAAAATATTTCTTTGTGCAATAACCATGCTATTAAAATACAGATTAATATCAATCGTTTTTGAAATTAATGAAAATAATTTTCGTTTATTCCGAAAAAAATTAATTATCGCAGCATAATAGATAGCACTTTTAAAACCTTTAGAAAAATTACCTTGTCGTTAAAAAAATCTATAGATAAAAAAAATTCATAGTTAAAGCTATGTAACAGGATTAAAATGTAACAGGATTAACAGGATATAAATTGTTTTTTTTTACATTCATAAAACATGTTTGTTTACTCTGGAGAAGTTAATTTCAAACGGTATTATGTTTAGCAATTTTAAAAATTTTAGTAAAATTATCAATTTTATAAATTTTAAAATAAACTGAAAATTAAAAATATTAGTGTAAAACTATAAATAACTATTTAAATAATAAAATGAAAAAAAAGTTTATATTATTTCCACGTTTTTAATTTAAGAGCTTATTTTACGAAAAGAACTGTGGATAAAAAAATTAAAGCTGACGATTCTTTTTTTAACAACTATTTTGATTGATTTCTTTAATCAGAAATCGAAACGAAATTGGTTATAAGAATCAACCTAAAGCATAAAAGAAATAACTTAATTGTAAAAAGGAGGAAAATATTAAATTTACCTTTTCCATTCGTTTCCTTCTATCCAAAAACTAAAAAACCAATTAGTCTGGTCTCCACCAAAACTGAAAGTGCTTGTGACTTTTCCTAAAAAACAATTTATGAAGTTTATATTAAAAACTAAATGTTGATACAAGAAGGTGTTTTATTTATAAATTTTCTAAACTCATATCAGATACGATAAAAAAAATTATTTGATCTCTTTTTCCGTTGAGAGCTTAAATTCATTCTTCCAAATATCAATAAACATTGCACTAAAGAGAATCATTTAAATCATAAACAAACATCTATTAATGTAATCAATGATAAGAGAGTTTGAAAATATATGAGGAATAAATCTATTAGTTTGATTTATAAAAAATATTTGGAGAAATGAAGGAACCAAAGAGAAATAAATCTTTGTTTCTTTTTAATTTTAAATTTAATATTGCATTAAAGAGAATCATTTAAATCAAAAACAAACATCTGTAAGCGTAATCAATGATTAGAGAGTTTGAAAAGAAATGAGTATTCAATCTATTAAAGAGGTAAATGAAAATTATTTGAAGAAATGATTAAGAATGTACAAAAAAATTTATTTTTTATTTTTAAAATTTAAATTTAATATTGCATTAAATAGAATAATTTAAATCAAAAACAACATCTGTAAATTTAATCAATGATAAGAGAGTATGAGAAGAAGATTATTGTTACTATTAGTGAGATTTATGAAAACATTTATAGAAAAGATTTAATAAAAAAAGTAAGAAGTCAAAAATAAAATATTTCTTTATTATTTTTAAAATTTAAATCAATATTGAACTAAAGATGAACATTTAAATCACAAAAAAAACATTTGCAAATGTAATTCAATGCTAAAAGAGTTTGAAAAGAATTGAGAATTCAATCTATTAATGGGATTTTTAAAATAGAAATGACTAATTAAAAAAGGTAATAAATACGAAAATAAAATATATTTTTTTATTGTTTTTGGAATTTAAATTTAATATTGTACATTGCATATCTAATATTTTCTTTAGGAAAAAAAACATCAGTAAGTGTAATATCAACAATAAGGGAGTTTTTAAAGAAATTAGGATTTAATTTATCAGTAGGATTAATGAAAAATATTTAAAAAAAATTGTTTGAGAGGATCTGAGAATGAGATCTTTTTTCATTATTTTTAAAATTTGAACATAATATTGCTCTAAAATGAATTACTTTATATATATATATATATA
>NC_092207.1:38830624-38904174 GCF_043381705.1 Parasteatoda tepidariorum | reverse complement strand
TCCTAAAGGTGTTGGAAGGCCTATATATATATATATGTCTGTCCATGTAAGTTGATCTGATTTTGCTACTCGCTTTATAGTCCCCTTTTTAATGTTTTTTCTTTTTATTTTATTTTATCTTTTGTTTTTACATGTTACTTATTTTTACGTTTTGTGATCAATTTTATTTGTTGTTATTTTTATAAAAAAAATTTTTTAGTGCACCTCACACTATTGTATTAATATATTTTGCTTCGGCTTTATTGATACAATATCAGAAAGCACTCTGTATTGTGGATATAATCGTGTGGGCTGAAGAAAAGATTATATCTTTCTTTTTCTGTTTTTTTTTCCTGTTTTGTAAATAAAATTTCATCCTTTTTTTTTTCTTTTTTTTAAACTGTTGTTTGTTATTTTTTTACTTATTATTCCCCCCCCTTTTTTTTCTCTCCATATGTCTATTATTTTTCTTTGTTTTATTCTTCATTTTGAACATATCTAATAAGTTCTGTTTACTTGCAGCTTAAGCGCATTAAATGAAACTTATTGTTTTTCTTAACTTTCTTCGTGTTTTCTTGTATATATATATATTATGTATGTATATATATATATTGGTTCAGAATCAGAATTGCAGATTTTTATAAGGTACATACATAAACATCCACGCATACATACATATAAACATTCTGCTTTATTTATATAGATTTAAAATCAGCTTGTTTTTCTTTATTGATAATGCAAAATTCTGGTTTTAAATTAGGTTTCCGTGGAACACCAAGAAACTCTGTAATTTTTTTTCCATAATTATGATAATTATTCTGGTAAAAATTAACTACAAAATAAGGTTTTCTCATGCGAGATATGGTTTGATAAATGAGGTAAAGCGTTTAATTTTTTAATGATACCATCGATAACATAAATAGATTATTAGATAGATAACTGAGATAGATAACATAAATAGACAGATAACTGAGTAATTGCATTTGAGAAGGTTTTTTTTCGTTCTTTTTTAAAAAGTTTTATTATAATGCAAATTTTAAATATATTTTATCGTATTACTTCGCTTAAGTAAAAATAAATAAATACTGAGACTATTTTGTTTATTCCATTGTTTTATGTAGAGTGAATCTCTGAAACTGGCGTAATTCTTGGAAACAAATTAATAAACTCATTCCATCTTGTTGCAAAATAGATGGTAAATGGCATTATCAATCATTAACAAAAATTCACATTTCTGATAAAAATTCACTTTGAACTTCACATTTTCAGCTAACTCATCATGTGTGTAGTGCTAAAATTTATCGATTCAAATTTCCTGCAAGATTTTCTAAGATATATTTGTCCTAAACCGTATTTGTTACCAAATATTAAGAATCATACTTAAAAGAATAAAAATAAATAAATAAAATATTAAGTTTTGTTTAAAAAAATTTACATTTAAAAAAATTAAAATTTCTTATATTTAAAAAAAATTTTAGGTACAATTTTCCTTTTGTTTAAAAAAATAGGTTACAGTCAATGTTTTACTGACACTTTGTACATAAATGTATACGGTTTAGAAAAAAGTATTTGGTGTTTAGGCTTCAAAATAAAAAAAGTTAAATTTTCAAGTTTGTCAATGGTAAAAAGACTAAAAAATCACAACCATTTTCTCAAACAATTAAATGAATTTTAAAATATTTAAAATGTTTTGAAAACAAAAAGAAACTTAATTTCTAATTGCATGAAGGATTTTCTACAAAATGGTATACTAAAACCTGACTTATTTTGCATAATTGGAGAAATAAGAACAGAAGAATACAATTCCCTATCTTTAAAATTAAACTCAAGTTTTTTATTCCAAAGCAGAA
Organism: Parasteatoda tepidariorum; assembly: GCF_043381705.1. Taxonomy (NCBI): domain Eukaryota; kingdom Metazoa; phylum Arthropoda; class Arachnida; order Araneae; family Theridiidae; genus Parasteatoda; species Parasteatoda tepidariorum. Next base: position 38,902,345 of record NC_092207.1, on the reverse strand, counting down.
CAACTAGAGACCATCGGTAGTATGGACTGTTTGCATTGTGTTTTAGAATTTCAGACTCGTTTTTCTCCCCAAGACAATTTTTTAAAACCGACATTCATAAAAAAGGTTCTTGTACTTATAAAATAGTTGTTATAACTTTAACAATGCCCTTAAAAAATCCATAAGTTTGAATTTTTTTATTTACTTGGATGAAATTTGCACTAAATAAATAAATAATAATATAAATAAACAATCGAAAATCCCAATTCAAGAAAAAATTTAAAATCAAATAACTCTGGACCGAATATTAAAGAAAGAAATGTCTGCTGAACTATGTATTAAAGAAATGTCAGCTGAAAATCTTCATTTCATTTTTTTTTAAAGTTTATCTTGCATGCATTATCTGTTTTACCAGTTTGTTCGCATGCACATTCTTTCGTGCATATTTGCATGCAAGACATGCTAATTTGTAATTGAATCTATCATAACAATTTGTTTTCAGGCTGTCAAGCCATTCCATTTAACTAAGTATTAAGCAAAACTTAATTTATAAATATCTTAATTAAAATTCAAAATACGTTTATTAGAAATTATTTGGAATTATGTAACGATTTTAAGTATAATTTATTACACAATTACTGAATTCACAGTAAATAAAAAAAAATTTTCCATTTAGCATTTGGGATTAAAACAGGGAAAACTTGAAAATAAATGCAGTTTTTAACAACTCATATTTTTATTACCTAAGTTTCCAAAACATAAGTGAAGTTAGAAGAACAAAAAAATTGGAATTAGCACTTAAATCAATTAAGTACGGTTTGTTTAACGTTTAAGTTCATAAATCAGGAAACGATTATAACCCTAAAAAATTGCAGGCCAACCAAATAAGAGGAGACCGTTTACCGTTTCGCCATCAAGGAGTGACAGAAAGTGTGATTTAAGGAGAAGATAGTATGAATACGGGGGATGAAGAGAACTTTGGAACTCCGACACAGAGAGAGAGAAAGAGAGAGCGAAAGAAAAAAAAGGAAGGGAAGAAAGTAGAATAAAAAAAGCAACGGACAACAGATACTCTAAATCTCGCGTATCCAGTCCTTTTCAAAGAATCACCTCATGCCTGTTGCACTGCGTGGTTAACTCACGTTGATACCCATGCGCTCATTTTTAACGGATAATATTCACTTGCGATGAAGCGTTAAAAGGATTTAATATTTGATTGATTACGAACGGCTACTGGATGTTAAACTATTGCTTCTGTGGAATTATTAATTGCATCGCTTTATTCTTTTTTAAAGCTTTCATCTTGCTGGTTCGTGAACTTTGATTCCTTATACAAATCTATTAAGAACTTTTTTTAATGAAGTAGTTAGCGCATAGGATCAGTTCCATTTTTTTTGTTTCGTTTTTTAAATATTATCGCAATAATGACCTTGGATGAATTGCATGTTAAATATGCAAATTCTGTTTTGAAAAATAAAGAAGTTGACTATACTGATAGAGTGAATCAATCTAGCTACAGGCTGCAAGATTGTTTAACTGGAATGGATAACAATAACAAGTTACCTTCCTGTGCGGAAATAACAACTCCAGGTAATGACAGGAATAACTTATATAGGATGTTTAGCAATGTTTTCCAGAGACCCTCAGATCAGTGCTTTAAGCCTGGACAATTCGACTATGCTTCGGACATGTATACAAATCCTTCATATCAAGCTGAAACGGTAGAAAAAAGGTACAGAGATGGTTTAAAACCAGGAATATCACCCGAATATAAGAGAGACGCTTACGAAGCGAGTTCTGAAATCACCGTTGGACAATCAAACCCAAGAAATGACAATCCCATGCAAACGTTTGCTGTTAAAGAAGAGGTGTGTTCAGAAGATAATGAAAGACTTGTGGCCTCTCCTGACAAAGCAGAAGATGACAGTTTGGACAGAACTCTGAGTAAAAACGATGACTGCAGCTCTCCAAAGAAATCAGGTGCTGGCATGCGTAAACAAGAAAAACCACCGTTTTCATACATCGCTTTAATAGTGATGGCCATTCAAAGCTCACCGACAATGCGCTTGACATTAAATGAAATTTACGAGTATTTACAATCGCGATTTGAATTTTTTCGTGGAGAATACAAAGGTTGGAAAAACTCGGTGCGTCATAATTTATCACTTAATGACTGTTTCATTAAGCTTCCTAAAGGTGTTGGAAGGCCAGGAAAAGGACATTACTGGACTGTCGACCCAGCCAGTGTTACTGTATTTCAAGATGGATCATCCAAAAGGAGACCTAGAGGTTTTAAACGTAGGTGTCAACTTACTGATTTGCAGAGATTCCCTATGTGTTACCCTGGTGTCAACACTTCATCTGTCATAGGATATGACATGATGAACCAGCCAAATATGACATGTGGACCTTTGCAATCAACTACTTTGGCTAACCTGTTGCAATACCCAAATGAATCTAGTGAGTTTTTGGGTAAAATGAATGCTCGTCAGCCTGTTCGGAGGAAATGTGCTGTCCCATTTCACCCTTATTATTATCAGAACTCTTCTGGCACTATGATTGGTTATGACTCTATTAATCAAACAAGTTCTAACATGGCAGGTAGTACAGGTGCTAACATATCAGGCCTGCAATCATACTTAGCATCCACAGATCAAATGATGGCACAATCTATAGCTCAAACTCAGCAACATTATAATTACAGTTTAACAAACAATTGTACGTCAATCGGTGGAATGCCAAACGGTCATTACATGGCCAGCTGCGCTGTTTCTAGTTCCGCCGTACTTGGGCCGACATCTCCATCGGCGGCGGTGACGACCGATTTTGGTGGAGTAGCTACAACGGTTCCACCAGCGATAGCCTACGGTGGGAATATGCCTGACCAGTTGAATTCCGTTGCGGGAGAATGGACTACTATGATGAATGCATCTGTCGCGGTAGATCCTTCTTACATGAAGCAATCACCGTTGAGTCCAGCAAGTAGTGCAACTGGTTCAATTTCTCCAAATGGTGCACCCAATACACCTGTGACCTCCGAAACTGTAAACTATCCTCAAACAGGCTCAGAACAGGTCTGTCAAAGACTTATGAACAATAATTCTTCAGATTTGCAAGTTCCAGGTAAGATATTAGAACCTAAGTTATTTTATTGATTTTTTTAATTCTTAGAATAATAATAAATTCTATATTATAAATTTAAAAAATGTTTAAAGAGTGATTAAATCGAAAGTATGTAAACTAAAGATCTGAAAAAAACTTGTAAAAGACAAATAAAAAAGTTAAAGTCTGAACATGAAATAAAAGACAAGTAAAATATGTGTCAAAAATTTCAAAAATAAATTAACCGTGTAATTTATATTAGTAAAAACAATAAGTTTATTTTTTTGGTGAGATGATTCATAAATTTTAAAAAATATTAAGTTTTCAAAGACTTTTTATGTAACTTGGTATATTTAAAAGAAAAGATAATCTAATTTAATAAAAATATATTATACGTAAAGAGTCATTAATCTACAATTTTAATTTTTCTACGCAATTTAAATTTATACAACTTTTGCAGCGTTTTTTTTACCTGAATGTATTAATGCTGAAAAATAAAATTTGTGCACTAAACGATGAGATATATATCATAATTTAAATAGATTATATTATTAGAAGAAAATGTTTTGATGTGAAGTTAAAAAAAATGTTACATTTCAAAAGCTGATTTTTTTATTCGAATTTTTTTTAAGAAAATTGATTGTCTTTCTGAATTAAATAAAGGAAATTGTAAAACTTGATTTGAAATAATTAAACCGTAAACTTAACTTGAATGCTTTTTAAAGTAATAAACTATATTTTTAATCAACAATATAAGTTACTGAAACATAATCAGGAATGGAAAATGATTTGTCTTTAATATTTAAACAACTGTAAATATCTGCTCATAGCAAAAATGCTTATTTAATAGTGATTATAATTGAAAAAAAATGAGACTTAGTACATGATAAGTACCTAATGTAATTTTTTATGTATTGAGAACTTGTGTCTGCCATAATATTTTAAAGTTTCAGATTAATAAATTGTGTTGAAATAAATTAAATTAACTTTATTAACATACATCCTTTAATACCTTAACGTTTCTATAATTTAATTAGCATTTTTATTACAATATAAAATATTTCGTTTGTTCCTTGATTTTAGAAACCTTTAATGAAGTATTTATTGAAACTTTTTTTAAGTAAACATTAGTCAGATCTCAAGATCTCATCAAAAGCACTCTTAGAAAGGAAATAAAATATTTTAAAATGCGATCACAGCAATATAATTAGGAGGTCTAACTAAGATTGAAAATCAGTAAGACTGACGAAACGTCAAAATTTTTCTATTTTACTCCAATTTTTAATGAAATTGTTGTTGTATAAAAGAATTGTTAAGATAATTTTTATTTAATAATTTGATTTTATTTAAAAAATATAGTTCAATGGAAAATTTAGTGTGAAAAAGTACAGTTGACATGATTCGTGGCGTGCAACATTTTGTAAACACATTTGACATTAGAATAAAAATTAAACAAGTCTAAAAATATCCTTTCTAAAATACAAACTTTAATTTTCAACTTGAAAAAGTTAAAAAATTTTTAATTAAATATCCCCGAAACTTTTTTTTTAAAAAAAGCTACACAATAATCATTTTAATTTAAAACTTAATATTTTATAAATGTGGATTACAAAATCAAAATTTAGTTATTGGTTCTTATAATCCGTATTTTTTTATACTATCTCAACTTTAAATTTTAATTCCAGTTTCAAATGTTTTTTTTTACCATGTTGCACAACACTCTCATTTTACGAGTCATTTAAAAATTTTCTATTTTGATTCTGAATTTAAACTGTGTTTTTTCTTTTCCTTCATTTTTTTCTTTTAAAAGTGGAACATTCTAGATAAAATAAATGTTATTAATACTAAGTACAAATATCCCTTTGTATACAGTATAAAAAAATTAGAGTTCTGCATTAAGAATTCTGTTAATGGAATCTAGTCGAAAGTCTAAATTACAGTATATTTACTGCTCTGCTAATACTAGATTATCAGCTTAATTACGAAAGCCTGTAAAAATAGTGTTTCATAAAAAAAAATTTACATTACAGACGGCTTTTTATATTTTTTTGTGAGCTGATTTCAAATATGGTACCCATTTTTTTCAATCATTGAAGGGCACTTCACAATATATGGAGATAAATACCTATTGTTACTATTTTGGGGTAGGGGAGAAATTAAACTATTGTTTAACAGGCTAGTGAGGTATTGTTTCTGACGTATATTCTTACGCTCAATTGAATGATGTCATCAAACTTGAATCGATAGAATCTGTAGTTTAAGAATTATTAAGCGTATAAGTATGAAAAGTATAGTTTTGTATTTATATTTACACGAAGAAAAAGATTCTAATTAAATTACATTAATTGAATAATAATGGCACTTCTGGTAAAGAAAAAAAAACATAATTCTGCTAGACAAAAAACTAAAATACACGATATTTAAAACAATCATGTGGGATAATTTTTTAGTTCATATGGAACGGTATACTAGAAATTCTGGTTTTTAAAACAAAATTTTTTATTACGACATATTCAATTAAATTACAAAACTGAAAAGTAGATTTAACCGAATAAATAGTTTTTAGACCATACTCTAAGGCAGTGTTCCCCAACCCCCGGTCCGCGGACCGGTACCGATCCGTTGATCAAATGGTACCGGGCCGCCCATTCCATTGAAACGGAATTTAAATTCCTAGGTTTAAACCCCAAATTATAAATATTTGTGTTCCATTAAAATTTTATTTATTTAAAAAAAGTTTCCCCCGCAGGTAGTGACATAAATTTTTTAATGTTTGTAATGTATCATTGTCTCCGATTACCCCCAGATGGAACCGTCTCATTGCAAGGAAACAAGCTCAGGGCTCTAATTGTTTTAAGGTTCTAGTAAGTTAAAATGTTAAATCACTTTATATTTATATTTTGGTGCAACTGTATTTTATTTTGATGGCATGTTTAAATACAATTAAACTAAAATNCCCCCGCCCCAGCAGGCTGCGGTAAAATTATTAAACGTTGACAGGTCCGCGGTGATAAAAAGGTTGGGGAACACTAGTCTAAGGTATCACGACAAAATTACCAGATTCCATCGAACTTAACAAATTTTTTCACATATTATAAAAGTATATTTTATTGTTAATTTCCTGGCCAAGGTTAATTTCACCAAAATCATAACCAAAGAGCTTCTGGAGAAACCATTTAATTTTTTTTGTGTTCCCATAGAGCCAGAAACTCAGTAAGTTTTACCATATTCTGCTAGTTTTACCATAATTTTTTCGCAGTGTATTTGCACGACTGATGATGCTATCTTGGAGAGTGGAGACATTGCTTTACATGTATTTTATGCGCTGAATCGAGTGGAACAAAATCGGTCGAATTTTATACTTCGCCTGAGACATAAAATTTTAAATATCAGACTTTTTTAAAATTCGAACTGTCAGGAATAATTCGACCAATTTTGCTCAAATTTTGTATCTTGCCATAAAAAATTACATTCTTAGAAATTATGTAAAAAATTGTATAACTTACAATTTAGAATGTTTGGACTATTATTAAGTTAAATGATAAAGAAATAATAAACATTATTTTCTTGCATGGATTTATCTTCGGATAAATGGATATTCAAATTGTGTGTAACAATTTTTCAATACGCTTTCGAAATTCTCGAGGTATTGCGAAATACGAAAAAAGTACAATTAACATTTAGGGGTTCAAATTTTCAACCATTCTTCCGATCAAATTATTGGGACCATATCTTCTAGATTGTGGCAATCCCTTCCTTATTTGAGGATCAAAAATTCAAATCCTTTGAAAAAATGGTTATATTTATTTAGGAAAGTACATTTTTGTGCATGACTTCATGACTTAAAATATAATTTACACTATTTAATTAGAATATTTAAGGTCATCCATGTGAACTATTAAGTTTGAAACCTAGTTCGTAAAAATCCGTTTATTAGTTCCAAATTTATTCAGTGCTCCGGTGTTGTTACTCTTTTCGTATTTTTACATTATTTCATTTACAAAAAATTCTATTAACTTTTTCTCCTTTTCTAACATTTTTTATAGCTTGAAAAAAATTTTTTTTCCAAATTATTCAAAAAAAGTAAAAGTTTTTTGTATTTTTCTTTTGCTGTATTTTTTAAATCTTAGTTTGTAAGAAAGTTATAATAATATAAAGTAAAGAACTATGGGGTGCTTAGACGAAATTCATTAAGTGTACAATGTTTTTTTCCTTTAGGGAAAAAACAGATAAATATATCTTTTATTTTAAAAGTGTTGTTCTTCTATAAAAAAAAATGAAGAATATGATAAATAAGATATCAGTTTTTCCTTAAGCGTGTACAAAACAACACGCTTTCTAAATGTTTCTTGCATAACACAAGGAAAAAAAGTACTATTTTGAAACGGGGTTGAAATCTTTTTATTTTTATGTTTACTTATTTTATCATACATTTAGTTCACTTGTTTATTAACAAGATTTATGTCAAGCAAACTTTTACTCTATTCTCCTCATACAAATATTTTATAACCTTCGTTGAACAGCCGATCCAATTTTAGGTTTACGTTTACTAATGTTCAACTCCGTAACCGATCTTGTAATTTGAACCGAATCCCGAAGACAAGGGAGCCATCATACAAATATATTTTTTTAAATGATTAATACGTATTTAAAATTAAATGCATCATTTTAAATATAAACATTTCTGCAACAATCTGTTGTAGGCCAGGGTAGTCATGGGGGTTAAGATTCCCCAATATCGTAACAGACGACATGGATGGTAACAATGTGGACATCATTGCACACCGACCGCCTTTACTTCCCATTCAGGCTGTTACCCATTGATTTGAAGCTGGATGGACTTGATCAGTGATTGGGGATCGAATCTCTATGTCTGACAGTGTAGGTAAAATGCCTTAATTACCGAGCCCCAGCAGCATTTTAAGCGAATATCAAAACAATATATCAAATATATTTAAAATAAATATTACAAAAATGAATCCATATCCTTGCTACTCGAAGAAGTAAAAAATTCTGGTAAAATTACAGTATTGCATGGTAATGATATTTCAAGTTAAGAAAAAAAAATCTATAATTTTTCCGCTCATATGGTAATAATGTTTTACTGGAAATTCTGGTTTCCAAAATTATAGTTCTTATTACCACACATTTAGTAAATTCACAGAAACTGAAAACTGAATTTTTTTTAATAAACTGGAATGTTCAAGAAAAAATAAAAATTAATAAGCGATCCTATTTAATACACGATCCTAAGCTTAAACATCCCTTTGTATACATAAGAAACAATTAGTTTTGTGCATTAAGAATTCTGTTAATGGAATATAGTCGAAAGTCTAAATTACGGTACGTTTACTGTTTTGCTAATATCAGATAATCAGCTTAATTACAAAAGTCTGCGAAAATAAAGTTTCATGAAAAAAATTTTACTTTACTGATTGTTGCTAATGTAATTTTTTGTGTTTTATGTGTTTTATGTATGTTTTGTCAGTAGAATGTTTGTTCTACTCTCGTGTGCCCTGAATAGGGCGGGTCGAGGTATAAATAAACAACAATTACTGATTGCTTTTAATAATGTTTAGAGAGCTGATTTCAAATATGGTACCCATTTTATTTTCAATAACTGAAGGGTTTTTCACAAAATTTTTGCTTGAATATATGGAGAAAAATACCTATTGTTCCTATTCTGGGGTAAGGGAGAAACTAAACTATTGATAAACAGGCAAATGAGGTATTGTTTTTTATGTATATTTTTAAGCTGAATTGAAGGAAATAAACTTGAACCGATACTACCAATGCTTTAGGAATTTTTAAGGGATTATGCAGGAAAATAATAATTTATTATTCTGATAAAACTATCGTAGCTGTATGATAATGACAATCTGGTATAGCAAAAAAAATTATTAATAATAATAATTCTGCTAGAATAAAAGTAAAGTAAACGGTATCTAAATCAAGCATTTTCTGTAATTTTTCCGTACATATTGTAACGTTTAATTATATTACAAAACTTAAGAGTAGATTTAATCGAATAAATGGTTTTTATACCATGCTCAGTACCTAGATAAAATTATAATACATTACTTCATTTACATAATTTTATCTAGCAGTATTATAGAGCCATATTTTATAGTAATTTTACCAAAATCGTTACCAAGTGCCTCGTTAGAAAATAGCGTGCTTTTCCATGCTCGTATAGAATACATTCGTCTACAGTAAATTTTACCATATTCTGGTAGTTTTGACCATACTTTTTAGTGTACATAAATGAGTGTAGCGTAAATAAAGGTAGGCTCACTTTTATTTAAAAGGATTGAATAAAATTTCTTTTTATGTAATATTTATTTGCACTAAAAGAGGATTCATTTTTAAGGATATCCTTCAAAATGTCACATAGAATTATCAGGCAAATTATGTAACAATCATTCATTCCATGTGATTAGACTAAGTAAAATAATCAAATACTGCACTGTACAATATTCCGGTTCAAACAACGTTAAAAAGTATAGGCAGTTAGGGTGCCGGTAGTTTTTTCCGTATAATCCAATTTCTCCGGAATATGTTATGTAACAAAAAATCTAATATACTATACTTCTTACAGTAATAATTACCATAAAATTAATGATGAATTACAATAATTAGATAAGTATTATTGTAAAAATTGTGGTGCAATATTTTACTGTAAAAGTGGATTTTACAGATAATGCAACCGAAATGAACCGTATTTAATACTTTAATTTGTACCGGATTTCACACAAAGTACTAATGTGCTCTCCGAATACCTAATTAGTTACAGAACACTGAACTTTGCGTTTATGTTTCAAAAACGATTTTAATTGTCCGAGAACATAACATAACTTTACGTAACATAACATAACTTTTGTTTGCTTATAAAAACGTATTGTTTTCACCATATTTTAGAGACATGATTCACATTTCAGTAGCAAATGTACCAAATTCTATAGTTCTAGGAATATTAAAAAATGTGTAAGGTATCCATAAATAAATATTTCTGAGAATTTTTTTAATTTTCAAGTATAAAATTTTTTTTATTTGAGTCATAATTTTGCAACCATTTGTTCCACGCGTAAAGAGTGTGAAATATTAACTCATACAGTTCATTTTATGGTAAAATTATAAATTCTATCCCTATATCTAATATTAGTTCTGAGTGTTACTCCTAGCCTTTTCTAAAGTTTAAGAGGTAGGCTTCTCTGTATCAATAAACAGGTATTTTTAAATTGTCATTTCAGAGATAAACTAATGTGCAACAGGGAGATTTCAGTGCAATTTTAAACAGGGGTTCAACTTTTGCACTGTAAAAAATTCCGGATCAAATTATATATGATGGTATAAAGTATCGGTACTTTGGGTGCATCATCCATAAAATCCAGTTTACCTTAAAATCTATTTTTACCGTATGACATAAGTTCAACTCCAATTTTTACAATAATATTCATTTAATTAGAGTGGACCTGTGACTTTAAAGTAATTACTACTAAAAATATTAGACTACATAAAATTTTTTGTTCCATTACATGCTCCGGTAAAAATGAATTTTACGCTACAAAGTACATTTATGCTGCAAAGTACAGAAAGCTACGCTCCATTTTAAGCATCCTGAATGCCGGTACTTTTTCCGTACTTTTTTTAATTTGATCAGAATTTTTTTTGCAATTTGAAGATTTGACATTTAAAAAAATTTTATTTATAAAAGATGCTATTTATTTAAGCAACATGATTTATGTTCTCTGAAAATTATTTAGCTGATAAATATTTTTCTAAGAAAAAAAAAAAGAAGTTAGATCAGAATTTTGTTCAGCATTTCTGTGGAACTCTTGAACAAAATGGTGCAAATAATTTTCGAACTAAATTAAAGTACAAAACATCTAATCTTACTTTATAGTGCAAATAAGTTTTAAAAAATTATAATAGCTTTGAAAATGTGTTAGTAGATGAAAATATTACACGTGCCTTTAAAGTCTTAAAAGAAATGTATCATTGATTTCTTTTATAAAGCAGAACTATTTTTAATATGGATGCTTTTTTATAATTTTTTCTGTTTAAATAAGTGCAACTTACACTCTCGGCGAAAATTTACTTTAATTCATTTACAGTTGTCAAAAAAATCACTTTCTCAGTTTTAACATTTGACAGGTTATGCTAATTTTTTTTAGAAAACTCTAACCATATTCGAATTGTTAATTTCAGATTTTAATATCCTGCATTGAATAAGAAATCATTATTTATAATTTCTATGAATAAAAACAGTTTTTATTAAGAACGCAAACAACTATACTTTTATTCCTGAATATGCAATTAATTTTAAACTTTTACACAGGGTGTTTCGTAATCACTACTCTTAATGAAGAAGCGTAGAATTCTCGTCAAAATAAAAGATTACATCCAATGGGGATCGAATATGTACGATAAGCAAGAAAAAAAAAATACAGAAATGTTGTCAAAAACTGATGAATCATTTACAAATAATTCATGTGAAACAACTATATCGTTGCTTTAAAAAACAGAGATTGAAAGAGGTTATTCTTAATACTTACAAGCATCATCAAAATTTGACTGCTTTTGATATTTTTAGTCATTCTTTCCTCAATAGTGATATATCATATTTTGATAGTGGTTTTGTTTTTATGACCACTGAAGTAAAATTTACGACTCCTAACTTACTGTTTGGCATCGTTTATAAAATGGATTCTAAGAATCTAAAAATGTGCATTGAGGGCTATGATTACGGAACACTTTAGGTACCAATTTTAACTATTCATTTCACATTACAATGAGTTATTTCATTATGTTTTATTACTTATTACATTAAACTTCGCAATGAAAAATTAAAATTTAATCAAATATTTAAGAAAAGCAAAATGATCAAATAAAATCTAAATTTTATATAAATACAACTCTTCATGCATTATAATTATTATCACTTGTTCGTGAAACAGCTCCCGTATGTTCAAGAACGGGAGAACCCTTGACAGTAAAACACACCTGAATCTACTATACAAAGTATCAACAATTCAGGCGCTACTTTAACCTTGAATTTTTAAATTTTGTTGTTCTCAATTCTCCATACAAAAATTTAACATTTTATCTTAAGGACCTAGTATTGTATTCAGTTATTAAATTCCATTTAGACCTTTTTACATTCTTTTCATGACTTAGAGAATTCTTGTGAAACTAAATGTGGCACTTGCAACAGAAATAAAGCTAAGTAACTATTTTAGACATTTCAAAAGATTAAAACAAATGGAGTAAGAATATTTCTACTTACTTAGTGAAATCAAACCAATTTCAATGATTATATACGTTTTTCTAAATAAATTTATCAAGCAATTAGATCAAAGCGTATGGCGATTATGAAAGGAAATTATTAAGCGAATCTAAAAAACAAATTTAAAAAAAAGACAATAACATGTTAAGATGTAAACTTTTATTTTTTTCAACCTTATATGAGGTTTCATTTGTGAGATTACAGATTTTTAAAATCTTCACTTCCGGTAATTAAAATCTCTCTAATGCCTTCAATTGCAGGTTTCTGAATGCTTACAGGAAAGTGCGACAATTCAATTTGCTTTTGTGACCGATTTCTTCAAAAAATATTAACTGTTTTAGGTTATTTACTGTAAAAAAAATAGCATAAAAGATGTAGGCATAAAAATTTATTATAAATAAAACTAAATAAACAAATAATCAAACTTTATACCATACCTTTCAAATATTCATGAACATGCTTTTCAAACAAAATTCCTTTTCAAAAGATCAATAAATTGTCTGTGTGTGACAAAAACTTTTTCAAAGGTGATTGTGAGTCCAAGTCAAAATTTCGGAAAATTTCTTAAGTAAAAAAAAAAAAAAAGAAGAAAAAAANAAAAAAAAAAAAAAAAAAAAAAAAAAACAGTTTATATTAAAAAATTAGAAAAAAATTTAAACAAGCTTTTTTTTTCCTTTTTCTCAATATTTCTTAGTTTTCTTAAAATATATTTAAAATTTTACACATACCTATACCATTTACACATACCAATGATGATCTGGAGAAGTAATTAAAATTCACAAACATGTCTTTCTTTCTTGAGTTTATGATTATAACAACTATTTACTGATAAAATAAAGTATCTCATTGGCTCTCCCTTACAAACAAATAAAATAAATTGTGATTTTAAGATCCACCTTTGAAAATTTGATTTCTAGAAACTTCTGTGTTCAATGATTTTTTGAAACATCTGGACCTTCGATCTCCGGAAACTTCCGGATGTTAGCGAAAATTCCGGAAATTCGGATTTTTTCCGGAGCACAATCAGCCCTGCTTTTTAAATTAAATCAAAATAAACTTTAAGCATTTCTCTTAACTGGGAAACACTTTTACAAAAATATTGTAAATTAACTGCTTGATTTTATTTTGGGTAAGCAAGTGATTTGTATAAATAAAATTTTTTGTATAACAAAAAAACCTAAAACCATTTTCTAAAATTTCATGACAAATAAAATGAAAACATATGAAAAATGAAGTAGAAAACTAATTTTAAAAAAACAACACATTTAATTCAAAATAACATGAAATAATTCATTTATAATATTTTTGCGTAAGGGTTTAAGAAATTGGAAGAAAAACACTTACATTTAGTTGAAGTGAAAATATTAGGTATACCAAAAATTTCTGTTCAAGAGAGTACAGGCGGCCTCATTTTAAAGTTATGGAAAATATTCCTTACAAAAATAAGGAAATTTTTTTCTTTAAATATACACCTTTGTCGAAGGGCATAAATGCATCATTTTGTTACTGAACGAAAACTGTTCAGGTATAAAAAAAAACAGTTAAAGACATTTGTGTTTAAATAGAGTGAATAATTTCTACTCTTAGCTACCACATTTAGTTTTAAAAAATTAACATGGTTTCCTCCATATCTTAAAAAAAGGAAATTGTTCCCATTTTGGAGACTTCTTTTTTTAAAAGATAAGTGTGGTAACTTAGTTCCACAACTTCGGTAACTTCGTTCATGAAATTTAGTTTGCAAAATGAAGATGTTCGTATCAATTGTGATAGATTATTAGTATAAATTTCATTATATTGGTCTTACATAATTCTATTGTGATTTTTTTAAAAACTTTATGTAGTTGCTACTAATGGAAATTATTCACTTTGATTAAGTACAATGTCTACCTCTTTTTACGTAAAAACAGTTTTTTGTTATTACAAAATGTACATTTATGCCCTCTCGACAAGGAATGCGTTATGATCAATTGCCTCACAACTTTAAATAAATAAATAAATAAAGATACTTTTGTCATCACTTCAAAATGAAACATACCCTCTTAGAGAGACTTTTTCGGTAAACCAGTTGACTTTCTTTTTGTTGCTCAGAAAAAATTACCAACCTGATGCTAAATAATCAAGTAAATTTACCAGTGACTTATTTAAGTATAACTCAATTATACTTGCAGATATTAATTATTAAATACTTGCACTAGTATTAACCTGCAAATAAAATAATTTTTCCTTTTTGCTAATACCTATGTTAGTGTTTATTAATTAGTAAATAAAATAAAATAGTTTATATTAATGCTTGTTGTACTGTTAACGTAGTACGCTAAAGCAATATTGTACTGTTAAGTTCCCTGACAATTAATGCAAAACAATGTTTCAATGTTCCGATGTTGGAATTTAATTCTAATGTGTTTGCACTTTTCATAACATTTATATTTAACATCATTTTGTCATAAGTATGCAGTTGATGTTATGATTTTCACTTATCTTTTTAACAATAAATACTAAAGTACTGGTTAACGAAAAGTTTCTGCATTTGCATTTGGCTTAATCCTCAAATAACTGAGCATTTAAATTGAAAACAGTGATGATAATGCACACAGATGACGCTACTGCACTAAAATTTGTCGTATTGCACACTTTAAATATTTTGGGAATTTTTTATTGTTCCCATCATCCCTAGAATATGTTCAAATTAAATAAAGTCATTGGTTCATTAGCTTCTAAAAAAATAACATAATTTGCATTTTATCTTGCCCAACCTAGAAAATAATTTTAAAAAAGCACAAACTTCGTCATCTCAGTAATAAATCATGTGATATTTTGTAACTTCATACAATATATTGGCAATATGCAATACCTTTAGAATACAATACACGATAATCAACTGGAAATCCTTTATAAGTAGTTTCGTGTAAAATTACAGATATTTAAAAAAAGAAAATTCCCTGTAAAAATACAAAAAAAACACACACAAAAATCTCAGAAGGCACACAGTGTGCGCCTTCTGACAATGTCAATGTCAGTCAGACAAATGTCAGAATGTAATGACACTTTACATTCTGACATTCAAGTGACATTACATTAAACTAGTATCTAAACTATTAGAAACTATTAGTATATCTAAACTATCGAAGAAAGTGCAAATCACACAGCTTTCAGCACAGAGATGAAAAGTTTACTGTATACTCATTTCAGCTAATTTGCGTGTACTTGACTGAAAAAAATCATGCCTGAATAATAAAAAATCATGCCTGAATGCCAATAGAATGCCTGAAAAAAATCATTTTATGGGAAGGCACAGTCAAAAACCGGGATTTTCTGTAGCTTTGTTTATGAGAAACTTGTTTAGTTTTTTTCTTTTATCAAATTTACCTAATTGAAATCAAATATCGAGGAGTGAAATCAATTTAAATTTCATTTCCTTTGGAAATTTCGTACAGCAAAGTACATTGATATAAAAATTAGCTGTAAAAGTTTTGTCAAAAACTATTTAAATCAGTGTATCTCATTCTTTAAATTAAATTAAATATAACAGTAAATATGAATTTAAAGCCGAGTATTCCATTAAAGTACATTGTAAAAAAATTCCGGATAAATTTGCGGTAAAAAGTAACGGTACTTTGGGTGCATCATCCAGAAAATTCATTTTAACCGTGAAATTTTGTACTATTATTTTTATAGTGATATTTATTTAATTACTGTGATTCAGTGATTTTATATTAAATACTACTGTAAAAATTAAGGTGTATCAGATCTTTTGTTCGGAAAAGTCTTGCAGTAAATATGGTTTTTGGGGTTAGCTTTTTCACCGCAATTATATCCAGAATTTTTCATAGTGTAGAAGCGACTTTAATATAATTTGTGCTTTTTGTACTAGAACTTATTTCGCATTATGCAAATTTCATTTCAAATAAAATCTAAAATCTATAATTGCATTCAGTTATGCGAATAAACACATAACATTTGTTTACATGCAAAATTAGTTGTTAAATCATCAACAATAATTAATTAATTACTAATACTCATAAATTCACTAAAAAAATATTTAAGTAAGTTTCATCGCTGAAAATAAAATAATCGTTTTATAAATAACAAAAATAATCATGATAATTTAAATTTCATTAATGAACACAGATATCCCTAACTAAGCAAAAGGATTATCAGGATTATCCCAAATTATCGAATTTTTTTTGGATTAAAAAAAATGATTTTGATTTTACACGCTGTTATTGAGCAAAATAATCTAAGTTATGTAGAGAATTTTTTTACACTTAGAAAAAAAGTATGGTCAAAACTACCAAAATATAGTAAAATTTACAGTGTTTCTGGTTCTATGGGAATACCAAAAAACTCGGCAAATTTTTACTGAAGCGATTTGATAATGATTTTGGTTAAATTAGCTATAAACTACGATTTTATAATAATCGATAAAAATTGGAAAGTTTATCATAATATTGGAGAGCATGGCATTAAAGCCATTTGTAGCCTAAATTTGTTTTTTAGCTGGCAAAACTTAACTTTAATTTAAATGTAAAGGCTATTCTACTGCTATGTGAGCAAGTTAGAAGTGTATTAAGGGTGGACAAAGTGCAGATAAAGTATCTGTATTTAGATAAATATTACAAATTTTGTTATTATATTTTCATATTGCAAAAAAATAAATATTTCAAAAAATAAAACTGCAATTTTAATTAATTTTCAAACGTTTGAAATTGCAGTTTTAAGAAATCATTAATATTTTCAATCATGTGAAACCATTGCAATGCTTGTCAAATTCTCAGTCCTGTGAACTAAATTAAATTTTAAAAATAAATTTAATTAATTAATTTAATAAATTAATAATGTATATTATAAATAATGTTATTATATATATATAATAAAAATATTATAGTGTATATTATAGGTCAGTCACAGATATTTTAATTAAGGTGAACTGATCTTTTTAAAACTTTTTTTCAAAAGATCTATTTCAAAAAACAATTTCTTTTTGTAGAAGAATTAACTATTTTATCAATTATTAACATTAATTTCGTGTTTAAGTTTATATAACTCATTTTTTGAAAGGAAAATATTTACCTTTAAAAATATTTAAATCTGTTTTTTACTTAAAATGTCTTTCGTCTACATTACACAAATAAATCAATGATGATTTTAAGAAATCTTATTACTGAAATAAAGTAAAAGTGTGTTACTTTACCTATTATATTTAAATTTAATAGTAAGAAATAATATTTCGAACTAAAATTTAATGCTTTATTATCTAGTATATTATTTTGAGAACCCATATTTTTATAACATGCAATTTTGCATTCATAAACAACATTAATTGAGTTCGTATTGCACTTACATGGGGATACATAATAACATCTCACGCTAGATTAACACCATTTATAAAAACATCTAAAACAGAATTTTTGTATATTTATGTCCCAAAATATTTATTATTTCGTGATTACTTTCTAATTATTCTTGACTTGATTATTATTGTAATATCTGGTACTAAAATAAAATATAAAACTTGATTTTACTGTACATTAATATTAAATATTAAAGCATTTTTTACAAATAAGTACGTCGTATGTAATGAAAGAAACATATTATGTGTGTAGAGTTTAATAATTTTGATGTATATATTTTATAATTAATTTTAAGAATTTAAAAAGTTCGCAATGAAAAATTTACGAAACTGAAAAATTGACGAAAATACCCTATCGTGTTGAAATTATACAAAAAAAGTTTGCTTTTATTGACGAAAAAAGCTACACTAAGCAAAATATATAAAAAAAATTGTTGCTTATAAAATTTTTTTTCAAAAATAATTCATACTTTCGTTTAATTAATTCGTTTAATAATTCCTTTAATTAATAAGAAATTTCTATTATCCTATTAACTTATTATTTTTTTAATATTCCATCTAGTTGTTATTTAGTTTTTTAAACTGTTGTTTTTCAAAAAATGCTTATAATAACGCAGAAAACACAATAAGCTTGCTGAATAAAGTTCGATTTTACAAAAAAATAAAAAAAAATATAAAAAAAATTAGATTTTATAATCATACACTCGTAATCAACAAAATTGTTGATATCGAAATTTAAAAATACTGTATTGTAACAGTAAGCATAAATAATTAGCAAATAATTTCTCTGAGTACAACAGATTTCATTTTTAAAATGCCACTTTCGTAACAAATACTAAAAATTTTAATACTATATATTCACGAATCAAATATTGAAATTCTTATTTTTCAATGAGCGACATATTTTATTTTCATTATATAACTTTTGTGAAAAATAGCAAAATCGGTATTGTTAAATATTGATTTTTCGATAAAGGACAAGCTTAAGTCTAAAAATGAAACTTTTGTAATAAATATTGAAATTTTGATTTCTATATATTCAAGAATTAAATGTTAAAATATTGAGTTGGCAATGAAATGTAAATTACATTTTTAAAATACAGCATTTGTAACAAAAAATTTAGAATTTGATAACTATATATTAGAAAATCAAATATTAAAATATGGATTTTTCGGACAATGGCAGATTTTATTTTTAAATAAGTTCTTTGTAAAATATTCATTATTCATCTGTAAAGCACATTTATAAAGAAAAATTCGTGCAATTTGAATCAAACACAGCTGACCTAGTGTCATGGTGACAGAACAAAGCTAAGTAGCACGTGAGAATTCCTAACATTCTGAATTTTGCCAAAAATTGCTAACTCAATTTTACATTTAATTTTGATTATTTTTACAGAAATTAAAATTAATTTCCTTTGAAATTAATATATTATTTTTTGTAATTTTCAAAAAAATTGATTAAAAAAAATTCTCAATTCAAAAAAATTTTTATTAAATTTTTCTGAGCAAATTTTAATAAATCGAATTAAAATATAATACATAAGTTTTTATAGATCAAATTCATTGCATAAATTTTGAAATTAAAAAAAAATGTGTTAAAATGATTTCATAGTTTTATAGTTGATTTTATGATACATAAAAGGAAATTAGAACGTGGTTTACTGGTTAGTAAATAATATATTGCTTAGAAAATAATTTATAGTTGAGTAATTGATCAATCAGTAATAAAAACTTAAAGGGTTAATTAAATTGGTTAAGTGTAAAAAAAAACACCACTTTTTACTTTTGCTGTTCAATTTTTTAACATGCTCTAAACTCTTCATTGTAGTAGAAGATGAATAATGCACTGATAATGAATAATGATACATATGAACAATACCTGTCATTTAACTATTTGTTACAGCTAGTTTTTTAACGATAGAAAGGGTGTAACTATAGAAAAGCCTGAAACCGTCTCAGCCTTTAGAATTTTAAAGCAGTGAAAATGTAAAGAAGCTACCTTCTTTTTGCAATAAGCACTTAAGTTGCAAAATTATAATTTTTTTTAAATAAAGTAGTTATTATGATTTGAATTGTACAGTAAAATAAATAGCTGATGTATTTTAAAAAGCAAAAAAAAATAGACAGTAATAATAATTAAATAAAAAAAATTATAAATAAATAAACAAAATAAAAGGAAATCCATAAAAGTATCAAAGAAATAAGCATTCGCAATATCAGATTTCGATTACGTCAGTTATTACAAAAACTGCTGATTAGTAAAAATAAAAAAGACAAAATATGCGTTTCTCACCCATAAAGCATATTCACATTAGATAATCCATGCAAACTGTCACATTGTTTGACCCAAAACGTGCCAACGAAAACATGATTTCAACGGAAATCCATGCAACACGTGAGCTACCCTCACAAATTAAAATATCAGGCCAGCAAAAAGTGCTAACTCCAGACAAAAACGTGAGCATACCAAGTGCTGGAGAAGAACTTTAAAAAAGTGAACAATTCCACCGTCCAGTCTGTTCTCCCTTTTAGAGTTAGCATCAACAACTTTTGTTTATAATCCCATAGTTTACTCTTAAAGTAAAGAGAGTTTATTTGGATGGAAGTATCCCTGATAAGTTCGAAAGGCTTTTGGTGAATGTTACATACATCTGTTGAAAAATCACGAACTTGTGCCCGAAAAATGTAAGCAAATCTTGGCTTTTTCATTGCACTTCAAAGTTGTTCACTTTATAGAAGATAAAAGTGCAATTATGCAAAGTGATGAGACGAAGTAGCGTACGATATATATACAAATTGAGATCGTTAATGTATACAATCCTATGTTTATATCGGGGAAAGGTAAACAATTAAAACAGCGATGCCGGTTTGTATACAGTAGCAGTAAATGAATCAATTTTGGAACGATGATTAGTCGGCGTTCCTAGAATGTTTGGTCTATATTTTTTCGATTCTTGTCTGGATAGCTCATTAATGAACTTGGATTATTTATTATTGATACATAATGAGATGAGAAGATTTGTGTGAACCAAATTAAAATTACAGTTTACATTCTTGTTTAAAAGATATCAACTCAGATTAAGTTCTCTTTCGGAACTGGAGCATCAGATTTTACAGCGTCGCGTTTCAATGCAATCAAGCTAACACACCTACGTTATTATTGGCCCTGAGGTTGAGAAGATTGCGTTATAAAATCACAGACGGTAGTTTAATATTATTTAAATTCTGTCTGCATTATTGTCCAGAGAAAAAAAATTATGTCTATAAAAACACACGTTAAAAGACGATATTGAAATCAGTCGTTTCCGTTCATATAGTAACGGAAATTCTGATTTTCAAAATTATAGTTCTTGTCATCATACATTTAGAAAAAAATACAAAACTGAAAATAAATGGTTTTAGTGCCATATTCTAAGGTATCGTGATAAAAGTTTAAAAATTTTACCACATTTACCAACTTTTATGACGTATTATAAAACCATATTTATTGTTTATTTTATCAAAATCGTTACTAAAGTGCTTCAGAGCCGGAAGCACGTTAAGTGTTAAAATATTCTGATAATTTTGAACATATTTTTTTCTCATTTTGATTAACGAATTTCAGGAGGTTTTTGATTCTATATCAAGAACAAAATATGCATATTATAGTATGGTATATGTATTCTTTTCCTCGTTTTGTGCTTATAAACTTTTTGTTAGACAATAGAAAAATAAAATTTTGTTATTATTAATCAATTAATATTGTTATTAAACTAATATTGAATTTAAAACTATATATTATTTTACTTGCTGTACAGTTAAATGCAGAAATACCTGGTACAGTGATATGTTTTATAAGCAAAGTAACAAAAGAATTTTCTTTTTATTCACTTATATTTTGCTGTATTACTTCCTGTGTTTTTATTTTAAAATTTCTTCTGTTAAATAACAGAGCTCTCATTTATAATATAGATCTGAAAGTTATGAATATTTAAAATTATATATTGAAGTCTTACTAGGACTTCTTTTTGTAATTATTTTCCTGCTGCGGCTTTTAATATTCAAGTATAATTTAATAGTTGGAAAGGAGTTAGTGAATAATTTGATCTTTTGTAACCAAAAGATCATCAAGTAATTAAAAATAAATTTCTGCTTGTTTAGCAAGTGAAACGTATTCAATTCGAATATTATTATTGTACTTGTATTGCAATAACACCGACATGTATATAACACAATATCATTTAATTGTTTTTTAAGACAAAAGAAACTAATTTGCTTCATTTCAAAATTTTTTAAGCTGCATTATTCACTGGGTTTTATTATTTTAAATTACATTTCATTCTGTACTACAAACTTATATTATTCACCTAATCTAAAAAGAAAAATATCTAGAATTAATACCTTTCTGAAATAACGTTTTAAGGTTAGAGTGGTTAACTTTTATAAAACTTGTTTTAATAATACACCAATAAAATATGATATATTTTCTGAAAAGTTTCTGAATTTTTATAACCATTTTTCAGTTTATAGTTATTAGACTTAAAAATGTAAATTTTTAGATAGTAGCCAGTGGCTGGTAGAATTTAAGGACTTAGTACCAATTTTCCTCAAACCTAATGAGTCGGTGACCCATATTGATAGATTCTTTTCGATTAACACCACTTTTTGAATTTTTTTTTGTTTGGATTAAAAAATATTTAAAAAAAAATTTTGATTCGAAATTATTTACGGCTACTAAAATGTAATATAAAAACCTGACAACAATAAAAGTAATAAGAATATAAGTAGATGACAATAAAATGCTGCAATAAAAATTATGTAAAAATGTGACAAATTTTTTATCAAACATACTGACTTTGATAAACTTCGTGTAAAAATATAGAGGGGAGCAATATACATTTAATGTATACTTTATCAACTTTGAAATATGTTAACTGTTAAAAAAAATCTCTCATTCCACGTGAATCTTTCCAACATAAATTGATGAATTACTGTAGGATCAAAATTTTGATTGGTGACATTGGACATTTTAAGAAAAATTCTCAGTGTATCTTTCTACATTCTTGCACTTTTATCATTAAACGATTATTTAAAAAAAAGTGACTATTTATTTAACTTAAGTCGCCACTCTGTTTCTTGACTCGTCACATGGCGAGCGTTTATTTGCAGCTCTAATAGTTATGCTGGTTGTTAAATGAATTATAATCACCAAATTTATGATTTTAATGAATTTTAATTCAAAAGTTTTGTTAGAGTAAAAACTATAAGACTTTAAGTATTGGGCACTTGAACTTAGAACATTCAAAGTTAATTTTAAAAAAAACTGTTTTAACTTCCACATAATTGTTTTATTCAATATTCTTCCTGAAAAATTTTAATGGAATAATTATATTTAGTAAATTAAGCCATTACATTTTACATTTTTAGCCATTACATTTTTAAAAAAAATTTTTTTTTAAAAATTAGTTTTGTTATTTATATATTACAACGTTAACAGATTCCGTTCATTTTTTTTAAACCGGAAAATGTCTTTTGAAATAATCTAGAACAGTTTTATTCAATTAAAATTTATCCCCAAAAAACAGTTTAGAATAATATAAACCAACCATGGTTAATATTTCATTTTTATGAAGTACCCTTATTTATCTCGGGAAACTGGTAACCACTGAAGGGTGATAATTCATCATTTTTATAACCGTCGTTGAACAGCCAACTCAATTTTGAGAATGAAAAAGCTTCGTTTTTTTCTTTTTTCTTTTATTTGCCATCTTGCAGTTTAGTTGTGAACTTCTAGGTGTAGGCAATAGCGTCTTGGACACCGCCGAGCTTATGGGTCGCCTAGTTCTGAAACACCTCTCATCTTTTCTGCACTCTCTATCTCAGAAGCACTTAAGATTTCTGAGATGCTACTCAAGAAAGGATACTCCGGAAAAAAGGAGTCATTTTCAAGAAAAGTGTTCCATCTTAAAAACCATCCCAGAAGATACAATTTATTTCTCGTCTCTTAGAGACACGTGATTGAGTTGAATGAAAAATATATTTTAAGAATAAAAAAATTTCGCGATGCGAAAGACTGTTGTTGTATAAACATTTTAAATTTCACACAATAGATATATGTATAAAAACACATTAGATTCCTGTGCAATTATTTTTGCTTCCAAAAGTGTCGTTTCGTGGCTATTATTTTAAGGAAAAAATAATCGTTGCGTCAGGAAAGAGTAAGGAATCTTTTGCAAAGGATTTTGAAAAATAATAAAGTTTCATGACCATTTTCTGAAAGTAATTTTTAACTACCATTTTTGAATAACGTTAAAAAAAGCCTAGACGGAAATAAATAAATGCCTTCATTATCCTGAAATTATGCATAAGAAATTATATTTTTAAAGAAAACATGAAAAAAAGTTATAATCTTTGCTAGTCAAAAGTAACCTTACAAGTTCGAATTAGATCTCCTAAATAATTAACTCCATTTCCAAAGTTTATTATATACTCATACGTTTAAAATGTGACTACTGTAAATGTGTTACTATCTTTTTATACCTTTTACCAATTTTTTAAAAAAAAACATAATTGTTATGTCAAAAAAGAGTAAAGAATTTTTCGCAATGGATTTTAAAAAATGATGAAGCTTCATGACAATTTTAAGCTACTATATTTAAAGACTTTTGAAAAAATTCAGAAGTACTTTAATGAAAGGCTACATCAACCTTAAATTAAGCAAAAGCTATTAAATTTAAAACATAAAAACTATATAAATAACTGAAACTATATAATTAACTTAAAACCATATATTTAACTCAAACTATACAATTAACAGGAAAACTGGTAATTATATTTAAACATGAAAAAAATTTATAATCTTTGCCGGTCAAAAGTAACTTTGCAACTTCGAATTATATCACGTAAACAGTTAACTCCATTTCAAAAATTCAATATATAGTCAAATATTTTAAATGTTCCCAGTGCATTATCATATATTTTGCTTTTGTAACATTTTTTAAACAAGCACGATGTTCCAGATACATTTTTAGTTACTCTATAAAACGAGAATTAAAAATTAAGACATGTTTTAAATATACTGACGAAGAAAAAATTGTAATCTATTGCATATCAAATTAATATTTTTGCGATCAGGTACTGAACAGAAATATATGAATACAAGAAAGTTACTGTTAAATATTATTTCCCAAAATAAAAGCAGCTGCAGTTGAAATCCACATTAAAAAGTAAATAAATAAACAATTGAAATGTTAGCTTCAAACATGAATTTTAAGCTAATTGTTAATAAAAATAATTATTTGATTGTTGCATACAAGTATATTGATGTACGTTATTTTAAAGAATAAATTTGCGAATTTTGTAGAAAAAAAGCATTGTTGGATTATTTAATGAATTGATTAATTTTCTCAATGGAGGAAAAAATATTATTTTTAAACATGAATTTTAAGCTAATTGTTAATAAAAAAATAATTATTTGATTGTATACAAGTATATTGATGTACGTTATTTTAAGGAATAAATTTGCTAATTTTGTAGAAAAAAAAGTATTGTTGGATTATTCAGTGAATTGATTAATTTTCTCAATGAAGGAAAAAAATATTTTCTAATTCAATAAAAAATTCGATAAAAAATTGAAAATATTAATTTTAAGAATAATCGTAAACTAATTGATAAATCATATTTTTTAGAGTAATATATTAGAAGAGAAGAACTCATTTAAGTTCATATTGTTCTTAAAACATAAATTTCGTAGACGGAATTCAAGAAACTTTAATGACGGAAAGTGTGATCAAACTCCATAAAAATTAAAATTTCAGTTTCAAGCATAGTTTCTAAATTGTCTAATGTACAAATCTGTAACTTGATTTAGAATCCCATTCAACAAAATTTTAAATCTGAGAAAATTTCTTAAGAATTTATTTTCATCAAAACTGTAAAAAATTCTGAATCAAATTACGGTATATATTACAGGCACTCACGGTGCCGGTTCTTTTTCCTGTAAAATCCAGTTTTAATGAAACATGTTACGGAACAAAAAATCTGATATACCATAATTTTTACAGTGATAATTACAGTAAAATCACTCAATCACTCCAATTAAATAGATATTAATGTAACAATTATGGTACAATTTACAGTAAAAATGGATTTTACGGATGATGCAACTAATCTGGATGATGCAACTAAAATGCCAGTACTTCATACCATAATTTCATCCAGGATTTTTTGCATTGTATTACTTTCTTCTCAACTTTCTGAAAAACTCTTGCATGCGTTAGATTTTATGTTAAAATTACCTTTCGTACACATTTTCTTATTCCGAAGAAAAAATATATGTTATATGAAAACATCTGTAATAAGGATATACTAAAAAATTCCGGATCAAATTACGGTATAAAGTACCAACATGTTAGGTGCCTCATTAGTAAAATCTATTTTCCCATAAAATCCATCTGCACCGTAAAATATTGGACTGTAATTTTTACTGCAATATTCTATTAGAATGATTTAGTGCTTTCACAGTGATTATTACTGTGTAGATTAAGAAATATCAGATTTTTGTTCAGTAACATGTTCCGTTAAAAATTAATTTTACGGTTAAAAGCACCGGCTGACGAAATGCTGATGCTTTTTACCGTAATTTATTTCGGAATTTTTTGGCAGTGCCCGTATCAAGAGCACAAATGACGCTCTCCCTTTTTTATATTTTATTTTCAAATTTCAACTTCAAACGCTCTTTTCTATGATAATATAATGCAAACATAAAATATATTTTTTTGATACATTTTATAATTGAACAATTAAAACGAGTCCAAGCACAGAAAAACTATATAAAAGTCATATCAAGTCATGCATCATATGACAGCCGAATGAAAAATAACATAGTTGAAATAACTGTGTCATTTGAGTAAGTCATAAGCTATCATCGTGCTAATTGTAATTCTTCAACCAATCCGTCTTCTTTAGTAATGTGATATCTTTACCAATCCCCGCTTTAAGTACCGCCACACTTAAAAGATATTTTTTTCTGCCGAACTAAGTTTTTTTTTTTATTAGTTCTACAATATTCTTGTGCAATTATCTCTTTTTCGATGATGAATTAATCCTCAGAAAACAAAACTAAGACATCTAAAATTTTTAGGAAAATTGGTTTCATTTACCCTTCATTTCTTTTTAATAAAAGTAGCTTTCTCGGAAACTTTTTTTTTACCTCATTAGTTTCAGTTATAATTAATTACTTTAAAATCAGAGAAAATGTGAAAAACACAACAAATTATGTGCGGTATTTTAAATGATTAAATTTAAAACTGATTAAATAATATTCGAAGTACGATGATTTTAATATGTTTCTTGTACACTTTATTTTGTGTATTTATCTAGTTTTTATCATGAAATCTTGATTGCTCTAAAAAGCAAGTTCAGAATGGGCACATTTAAAAAGTTAGTGGTATCAGAATTAATTTAATTTTAGTGGAAAACATTTCTAAGAGTTTAAGTATGGAGATTTTTATTTAACATTTTTAGTGTATACTGTGGAAAAATCACTAGAAGTAAATAAGAAATATGTAATATAAAATGAGGGGCATTGAATAATTACATTTAAGATATGATTTGTTTTATTGATTATAATTTTTTCCAAATCTTCCAGATTTATAAATTTTTTAATTTTATATTTAGAATTATTTTATACATTATATGTTATAAATCTTTCTTGCATTTGTTTTGCGATTTTCTTACTTAACTAATCAAATTTAAGGATAAAATAATATTTAAAGATAACAGTTTAGATCTTATCTATTTTAGAAACTTAGTTTCATTTTATGCTTGGAAACGCTTTGTCAAATAGCTATGTTTAAGAGGTTAACTAATATTTAAATTAATTATGCCTGTAAATTTTGGGTATCCTTTGTTAAAGAAAATCTGCATGAAAAAAAAATTGATTATGGAGAGAAAATATTGCAAATTATATTATTCCATTTAAATCTGATTTAAACATTATGTCTTTCTGAAAATTTGTTTTACGATTTCTGTTAGAGCTATTGCATTGTAATATTGATTTAATCCTTAAAAATATTAGTTTTAAGCAAATTTAATTTAGAAACAAAAAAAAAAAAACGCTCACCAAATACCCTAAGACATTAAAACGCAGCTCCAAGCCCTTTATTTTTTAATTGCTTTAAACTTTTAATTATTAATCTTCTGAGCTTTACTTAAATAAATCTACTTTTCCTTTTTCAGGGATTTACCACAGCCGTCTTAAATTAGCAAACAAAAAGGAAGAAAAAAAAAGAGCATCAAATTTAAATCCCCCTCTTTCAAAGCTTATGTCAAAAATTTTAGTTACATGTACCAAACATGTTATGTCTAAAGCTAGGATAAAGCTTTTAATTTTTGATTACAGAATTGAACAGGAACCATTGAGCCTTAATGTAATCTACATAATAATTAAGCCAAGATAAATGCTTTGTTATCAGTTTGTTGGCATCTCAATTCATATTACGATTTATATGAAAATACGTTTTTGCACGTACTTAATTTTTTGTCTTAAATTTTTAAAATGCTTATCATTTCTTCATCGTAAAGTAAAGCTAATTTAGAGTCATGTTACAAGTTACTTAACTGAAGAAAAATAAAGAAATCATTCTACCATAATTCCAACTTAACGTTTAAATTTGCTGGAACTTTTAATTTAAATACGAAAAGATCTTGAAATAACTTTCAAAATTAAAACAATAATTTTATTTATTGGATTATAAAAAAAATATTAAGAACAAGTATAGTATATACACGAAGAAAAATCAAGTCTGGTATAATTACCGTACTGAGGATAATGATATTTCTGATTTTCAAAAAAAAAAACCGACACAATTCTGGTTATGAAACCAAAATACACGGTATTGAAATCACTCAATTACGGTAATTTTTCTGTTCATACGACAACAGTTTACCAGAAATTCTGATATTTAAAATTATATTTCTTATTAACACACATTAAGTAAAAATAAAAAAATACATTTTACCGAATTAATGGTTTTTCATACTATGCACTAAGGTATCAAGTGAAATTACCCAAATATCAAATTTTACCCACACATAAGAAAACTAAATTCTATTGTTAATTTTACTGAAATCATTACCAAAGTGCTTCGGTAAAAATTATCAATCATTTTGTGTTTCCGTTGAGCCAGAAATGTGCTAAATTTTGCTATATGCAGGTAGTTTTTACCATGCTTTTCTCTCGGTGTAATTTGAAAAATATCCAAAATTTAATGTTTTCCCACACAAATTTGTGATTCACAAAAAAATTTTTACTCAACTGAAATTTTTTTAAAAATTACTTAAGCTAAAATAATTTTTGTTTATAAAATCAACAAAATGGCCTCATAATGGGAACATAAGTAGCTGAAATTGCTGTTTAATTTTTTATTATGCTTACTTCAAAGTTATTTTCAGATAAATGTCAACCAAAATTAATTTCAAAGATAAACTGTGAATCTTTATTTTTTGACACAAAAATACAGTTTTGAAATGAAAGTATTTTCCTCCTGACTTAACTACGACATTAAAAAGTCGTCCCTTCAACTGATACTGAAATCAAAACCTAAGTTTAGCTTTAGTTACTAAATGTTGACAGAATAGAAGCAGAGATGCTCTGAGTTTCTCTCCATTGCAATTGGACCACACACAGGTTATGCATCACAGAATAGAGCTTTGTGGAACCCCCCGCTATCACTATCTTTAAAGATAAACTGTGAACCGATTATTGCACCTAATATCGCCTCTACGAATAAAAAAAATATCTGCATTTAGTTGTAAAACTAAATCTGAATTTTCCCACTAATAAAACTTAAGAAAGAGCGTTAAAAATATTTTAGGTATAATAACTTTAACTGTGTTCGCAAGCTTGAGAAAATTACTACCCAAAACAGATGGTAGATATTTATGGTAAACATAGCCCTCAATTTGAAAATGAGGAAAAAGGGAGCTACAAGCGGGTTGAATTACTGCGAAAATAATTTCGGCTAAAATAAAAGGATTAAAGAGATGGCTTTGGCTTTGTAATTTGCCGAAAGTTATTTCATTTAGCAGATTATTTTTATCAGAAACCATAGTTATGTTATTTTTATATTTTAATCGTTCCTCTAATCATTAGATCTTCTATTCATTAGATATTAATATATCTTTTACCGGCAGTAAAGATAAAAGCATAATTTTTTAGTGTTTTAAACGCTTATTTGACGATTTATAACTGAAAAGATATTTGATGTAAGATTTGTAATAAATAATAACAATGTTAATTAAAACCCTCAAGGAAGTAAATTAAATAGCTAATGAAATTCAATAGCTTGCATGTTCTGGTTAGTGCGTTCTAAAATAACCGGTTCAGCGCTATACCGCTATACCAGTGCCTTGAACTATATCCAAAAACCATGGTTCCTTGTTGAGTCGTAGCGTTGCTATCGTGAATAATAATGGCATATTACTTAATAAAGTTCGAATGGAATAATTTTGTTTTTGTTGAAGTTAAAGCCTTGTCTCTATAAATAAAAATTAAAAGAGATTAATTTTTCCGACAATATGGTTCAATTTGGCGCCATTAGAAGTTTGCAGAAAATATGTTCAATATTTTTATGATAGTGATGTATTTTATTCTAAAATATAGAATATTTTTTTTTAATACATATGCATTTTTGTTTAATAGGTACTGTTTCTCCTGTCAGTCAATGGCCAATGCGACTTCAATCAACAATGACGTCACCACAATGTGAACGCACTCCTTATCCCATGAATGTGAGTCATCCAACCACAAGCTCTCCACCGCAAAATAATAATGTTAGTCTTCCTTCTATATCATCATTATGTAACTCTTTATCGTCCAATAACATACCTGTTACGCAAGATACCGGTTACTCAGACAACAAGTACTTTTTGTGCTCTGGAGGAAGTAGTACTTTTGCTCAATAAAAAAATTGGTATTTTTAAAGAGAATGTACAAACTTTTCACATAATAGTATGATTGTAAATGACAGAAAAAATTGATAAAACTTATTTGAATTGTTTGCTCTCGTAAGTTTTTTGCAAATAGTGCTCTTTAACACTTATAATGTTCTTCAAGTAATGTTAGAGATAATCAAATCCAGTATAAATTGTAAATGGTTTTTCAAGAATTAATTGTAATCATTCAAAAATTAGCACTCATTTATTTTTTGCTTTTTATTGTAAAAAAATAGTGAATATTATGTGAATAACAAAATTAGTGAAAGTGTTGATTAAATAATTTAATTGCTTAATTTAAAGAGTTTTAAAAATAATTGTTTTGAAAAGAACGCATTTATTATTTATAATAAACAAAGGCTTTTGGCAAAAATCAAATATTTATATGTTATTCATATTTATGATGTTAGAATTTAAGCATTATAATCGGATTTTTTTAAAAAATAGAATTGAATTGAAATTAATTGATGTATAATAAAGAAATTAAATTTATAATAATTATTAATAAAATATGTATCGATTGATTTAGCTGTTAAAATATCGAAAACTGTAGTAGCACAATACTTTTTCATAGATAAGCATCATAATGTTTTTTCTAAATCTATCAAATATATACTTTCAAATAGTACTATATTTGTTTATTTATTAACTTTCACACAGTGTCCATTGCAACTATAGCTTTTTTTATTCGAGTTGGATTCTTACTAGAATTGATAAATAATGTAAAATATAAAAAAGAAAGCTTGAAAAAATTTACCCTTTTTTAAAAAATAATAAAATTATTTTTTTAATATTCAATGACGTCCCATTGGCATAAGAAGGTTATATAATATTGTGATTGATTTTGTTAAATTTGTGTTATTAGACTTAATAAATTAATCCAAAGAAGAGAAATTATGAGGTCCCATTTAAACTGAAATCAAATATTTCTGTCAAGTGTGAGAGAAAATACATTAAAAAATACAGAAAATTTATTGAATCTTGTATTGTTTGTTTACCAAATATTTTCAATGAAACTTTCGAAATTTAAGCAGGATTTTTTGATAATTTTTGTATTTTGGAAAAATACGCACATGCATTTTGAAAAATGTATATTCATATATAAATGGGAAAGAGGGGTAATACAGTATAGCTAAGAACAATTTTTAGTTGAGTACAATATATTATTCATGAAAAGTCATTGCTGTAATACTTTTTTCCATAAAGGTTTTTTTCTAGAAAAAGTCAAATCACCTGGTTTTAACCCATTCGTGAGGCAAAACCAGGTACACATATCACGGGAAATTTAGAAATGCTAAAAACTCAGTGAAAGGTTGCAGACATATCTATTTTATATGACATTTTAAGAAACTTATGCATGAAATTTACATGTGATGCAGTCAAGGCTGTACTGAAGGAAAGAAGAAAAGGGGCACCAATTCTCCCGGAGCCAAGAACTACTGAGGGCCCAACTAAAATTCTCTAAAAAACATGGCACTCATAATTTTTTTTAAAGAAAAAGAAAACTGTGGAAAATTTCTTCATACCTATATAAAAACTACGAATTTGTTTAAAAAGCCCTAAAAACTTCTACTAAATATGAAAATAAATCTTTTCGAAATAAGGGCCCGCAATAAACTTTGTCCTGAGGCCCGTAAAACCTTTGTCCATCCTTGAAGGTAAATGTCTTCTTCCTCCGTTCGCGGACCTGGCATAGACACGCATCGAAGGAGTACCAGGTCTAACCCAGAGAGCAGAGGTTATAGAAACGAAACAAAACCTAGCTACAATTAAACGGAATACTTTTTGTTTTTTAGATTATAAATCTTTAGTAAACAGATAAAAAGCTGAAGTGAAATTTTTTTTTATATCTCTAATGATCGATAAATAAGGATAGATTGAAAACAAGAGAACATTTGAAAGTTGACAGAGTAAAACGAATTGAACATCGAACATTTTAGAATTGACATACTGAATTCTGGATAACAAAACCAAAATATACGATATTTAAACCATTTATTTGGTAATTTTTCAGTTCATATAGTTTCAATTTACCAGAAATTCTGGTTTGCAGAACTATTATTCTAATTACGATCCATTTAGTAAAAATACAAAAAAAAAAAAAAATTTTAAACCCAATAAATGGTTATTTATGCCATGTTCTAAAGTATCATGAAGAAAATACCAAATTTTGTCTCACTTATTACCAAAAAGCATGGTAATACAACGATGTTTTATTGTTAATTCACCAAAAAAACACTTCTGAGGTCTTTGGTAAAAATTACTGAGCTTTTTGGTGTTCCTATAGAACCAGAAAGAAGATAAATCTAAAAGGTTCTTGTATCAGAAATGTATTTTTTTAAATCTTCCAATATTTGTTAAGATCTATTCTACAATTTTTTTTAAAATTTACTGTGCATTTATAATGTTTTTAACAATTGTTATCCAATCAAAAATGCACGATGAATGTACGATCTTGTTAAATAGTATAGTGTCTTAAATTAAAAAACTTTTTTTTCTATCGCCAATTTGTTTTTAATTTTTTGTTTAGGCAATGTATGATTATTGATATTTATTTACGTGTGAAATATTTATTTTTATTGTTTGACAAAGAATTTAGATCTCAAAACTATTACTTTCAAAGTATTTATGAATACACATCTATGAACAAAGAGCTATAGATGCATTTATCTACATAAAATTATAATGACTGTAAAGATTCTTCGTTTATTTGTTTTGTGTAATACTTGCCTAAGTTATATTACTTCTATTAATAAGGCTTTTAAATGTAGTAATATTGTACAGATTTGACTATTTTATTGATGTTGAATGTTGTTTTTATTCATAATTTTATGTTCTCCACTTAATGTTTGTTGTAATAGTATTTTGTGTACTACTTGTGACATGTTTTGGTAAGTAAATAAAATTGTCTTACAAAATAAGTTGAAAGATTTTTTCTCTTGGTTCAATAATTTTTAAACTCCAGAATATCTTACAATATATAAAAATCTAATAATGGCGTCGCAGTTTCCATTGTTGTCCAAGCATTTTTATTGGCCGAAAAATCTAATCACAGGATCCAAAATTTCCTCATTGATTTCCATATTGTTTAGGTTGTCATCAACATGAAATTAATAAAAGTCATAAAGATATTGTTTTTCTATAAGTATTTCTGCATCCTTAATTTAAATTATTATCCTGTACTGTTATTATTACACTTTTAATTCAAGAGTTTAAAACTAAGAGAATTTTTTTTTATTTTATTAGAATACGATTCTGTGCTGCATTTTAAGATACAGTAATTTAGAAATGTGGTTTAATCTAATAACCAAATTAACCTAATAACCTAATAATAAAATATTAAATTACGTCAATGAACTCATCAAATTTGTTTGAACAATATAATGTTATAACAATATGAAAGTAATTTATAAAATGATTACTTAGAAAAAAGACTTCTGTTCACTGATAGATCTAAATATTTATAATACTAATAAATAATAATATTTGGGCGTGAGAAGTGGCGGCACAAGCGTAAGCAAACAGAATTCCTTTTTGTACATAAATATTAAATAATAACTTTAACTTTAGCAGAAAAACTGTTTTTTACCCCAGGAAACAACAATTATTACGGAGCAATCATCGGGGTTGATGAGAGGCAGCGAACAAGGGGCTTAGCACCCTAGTTTATAAAACAAATGTACAGTGCGCACAAAAAAAAAAATGGACCACGTTGAATATCTTTTGATCTATTGATCAGATCTTTACTTTGTAGAAATGAATCTTTATGGTAGTATTTGAAATGCACTAATTAATTAGTGCAGATGATATATTAAGTTACGAAATCAAACACAAAAACGTACTTTGTATGAATAAACATAACTTTTTTTCGACGGATTCGGATTTTTAACCCTTAAAATATAAGGGTAGCCGCAATCAGGAAAATATGGTCACGATTGTTTGGTCAGGAGAGCTGTCGAAATTTCGAACCCCTTAATGCTAATTTTACTTTTTGTCTATTTCGCTTTATCAAGAACTTTTTAAGCGAACTGAAAATTTTTAACACATAATTATAAAATTCGTTGACCAAAAATAATTCTGAGCACAAAAAAAACAAAAAAACAAAAAAAAAATAATAATCCTTCGTAAATATTTATTATTTTCCATTATTTTATTTAAAAACAATCATAAAATTTTGAAATGTTAGTAAGCAATATTAGACATCATTTTAAAGAACATATTTTTATATGTCTAAATGCAAAATTTGGGGAAGATTGGTCGAATAGTTCCGAAGAAATTGAATTTTAAATAACTTTTTCAAGCTCTACTCAAAATTTCGTCTGTTGTAATTAATTAGCATATTAAAACCCTCGAGCTATTAAGATTGAGTCTATGAACGTAAGAATCCAATCATTAGATCAAAAGTTATTCAGGTGGTGATCCGCTAATTTTTTCTTCACACTGCACGTTCTTTGAATCATGAACTAATAACAATAAAATATACTAAAATGTGGTATAAACTTCTCTGTGTGTGATCGTATACTGAAGTTGATCTCAATGATCAAACTGGTTACGAAACAATTAAATGCCCACATTCTAGGTTGACCATTTGTTGAAGTGAACCTTCAAATTGTTCTCCCAAAGGTGATCAACTTGCACAGGTTTTGCTGTACTTTTGAATTAATCATCTGATTTTCACATGGTGACAATGACAAAGTGTCAATATAAGTTCCAGCTTGGATATTACGTTTAAAAAGCTCTAATAATTATTTAAGAAATTGGATACACACAATTCTTGTAAGAACACAAAATCTCCAAAAAATAATAAATAAATAAACTAAGAGAGAGAGAGACCATAATCATTTACATCAGAAATAATTATTAACTTATTTTAGGTGGTATTTTTAAATATCAACTATATATATATAGTAGATATCTACTATATATAACTATATCTACTGTTTTTATCTACTATATATAACTATATATATATATATATATAGTTATATATAGTAGTTATTCTTTTCATTGTTTGTTCAGTACCATGCTTGAGTACTTTCCTAACTCATTATATAATTAAAAAAGAGCTGGGTCATAATTTTCAAATGTATTTAATAAATGAAAAAATAAATACTTTTTAATTGTAAATAAAGAAAAGCATTATATGTATTTTCAATTCCCTTTAATATTTTTATCATTTTAATTTGTCTAAATTAACCAGTTATATCCAGATTTTTATGTTTGCTTATTTTTTAAATATTATAATTGCTTAAACTATTTTTGAGTCAAGTTGATGACATGGTTCTGTAAAAAGCTACGGATCAAATTACGGTTTAAAGAACCAACACTTAGGGTACATCCACTGTAAAATCCATTGTTTACCAGAACATATTATATAGTACAGTAATATTTATTGAATTAGAGCATTTCAATGATTTTTATGGTAATTAATGTAACGATTACGGTATATCAGATTTTTTGTTCCATAATATATTCCAAAGAATTTGGATTTTTTCGGGGAGAATTTCTGGTATTCTGAATGCCGGAACTTTTTAACGTAATTTTTCCGGAATTTTTTTGCATTGTACTTTTAAGCTAATATTAGAAAAATAACTTTAACTTTTAAGAATATTTAAATGGTTTTATTTAGTAATTTAATGATGAATAACCATTTAGTACTGTTACTGTAAATTTTATTTTTCTGTTTTCAATTATGTAAAAAAAAAAAAAAAAAAATCTTGAAAATTGAAGCTTCCGTTTGATAATAATTGGTGCTAGCTATTGCGACACAATAAAACGCCCATGAACAAAATTGTCCGATATGTTTTAATTTATGAAAAATTGAAATATAAGTATTAGTGACAAAATATTAAAAAAAGAATACAGAAAAAAAAAAACTTAAAAAGCTTTTAATAATATGGTAACAAATGTAAGAAGCTTTGTTTGTAAAATGAACGCTCACGACAGTCACTTTTAAAATTGTACATTTTTCGACTAGGATCTTAATTATGAAATGTGTCATTAAGGATTCAATCCTTATTGGGAAAGAGATATAATAATGTAATCTTCAAGAAAAAATTTATTAAACTTTTATAATTTTTAAAATTAAATTGAAAATAAGAATTAATATAGTACATCATAAGTTATAGACTAATTTTTTATAAACCCTAAATCAAATTAAACCCTCATTTAATTAATTTGAAAATTAATTTATTAGCCTTCCCATTCTCTTCCAAAGTTCTGGATTCAAATAACTAAGCCAGTCCTATAGATTTGTCATTTGAATTAAAATTAAGTCTTCAAAACAAAGTTCGAACAATAATATTCCTTTATCTACAGAAACCGTTACATTTTAAAATGCGCAAATATCCTGCGCGCCCTCCTTTGCAACTCAGTGTTGCAACATCTAGAAAGAGTTGCACAAAAATCTCAATATCTAGATAAATCTAGCTTTGCCCTTGACCATCTGTAACTGCTGAAATTGCATTCCCGTAGAATATCGTCTCTTCTGACAAAGGCTCGAGTATCTCCGCGCGTATTTAAGTAGTTCTCTCTCTATTTAGAACGAAATTTATTTCTTTTTTGTTTTCACAAAAACCAACCAGCAGCGAAGCAAAGAACAAAATAAAAGATCTTTGGACGGCGAGCCGATCCGGAAAGTTGTTGACTGATGTTAGCGGCCAAATCACCAATCCCAGTCCTTTGCCTAAGTTTAAAGGTCTTTTTCCTTTTTACTTTCGAAAACAAGAGAGGTTATTATTAGGCTTCAGCCTTAGCTGCTTTTAGGAAACCCTTACGTTTTTGTGAATTGGTTAATACTGATACCAGATGTTGTTGCCTTTTTTATTTTTTTCTTACGTGAGAAAGGGGTTACGACGCTATGCCATCTCTGGCGACGTCGATGAGCTGTTTACAGTATTACTTATACTTTTGGTATGTTGTGAGAAATAATTAGGAAAACAAGGTAGCAAGATGATTGGTTAGAAAATTCAGAAATGGTGAACGTGCTAATTGAGAGACAAATAAGATCCTCCCTTTTTCCAATTGCATTGCAAATGCTCCCTTAGAAATTATTTTCACTTTCATTTTAATTAAAACTAGCTAATTAATGAATAATTGGAAAGAAATATTTTTAGGGGGGAAGTATGTTTGGATAAGCAAGTTTTATAGTTCATTGCAATTTTTTAATTTATTTATTTGTTATTAATTTTTAGATTTGCGTAATTATTTGAAAGAAATGGTTTCCTCAATATTAGAAACAACAATGGTGAACTGAAACTTTTGAATATTTTGGTGAGCTGAAGCTTTTGAAAAAAATTGGAGTTTTGACTAAACTAAACTATTAAATACCGGAACTTAGGGTACAGAATCCATTTTACAGTAAATTTCAAATATACATAAGTGTAACATTTTGAAGATCTCATTTAAGTTCATAATATCATAGATTTCACTAACGGAATTCGAATGACAGAAAGTGTGATGAAACTTGATAAAAATTAAGATATTAATTTCAATCATAGTCCCTAAATTGTTTGTCTAATCACATTCGAAAAAATTTGAAAGAATTTAATGAGAAAGAATTTCATAAGAATTTTTTTTAAATCTAAAACTTTTCTCTTTATTTTTTACAAAACACTTGTATGCCTTAGAGTTTAGGTAAAATTTCCTGTCAAATACAACTTTTTATTCTGCCAAAAAATACTTGCTGAATGGAAACATTAGCAAGAAGGACACACTGTAAAAAATTCCATATCAAAGTACTGTATAAAGTACATTTTTTGTGTATCATCCATAAAATCCATCTTTACTTTAAAATATTATACAGTAATTTTTGCAATAATATTTATTTAATTAGAGTGATTCAATGATTTTTGATTTTGCGGTAATTATTACTGTAAAAATTACCGTTTATCAGATTTTTTTCCGTCACAAATAAGATCAATAAGAGATATAATCAGATTTTTTTTGCTCCGGTAAAAATGAGCTTTACAGTAAAAAGTACCTGCAACTTGAGGACTGGTACTTTTTACCGTCATTGAACCGAAATTTTTTGCAGTGTGCAGCATTGATCATTTATTTTGGAATTCACAGCTTTTCTCTCTACCCCCTTGTTAATTCAAAATTACAAATTAACATGTTTATTTAGAGGAACCAATAAAGCAACATGTTTATTTAGGGAAACTATGTTTTCATGTTCCTTCTCCGTATTCAAAATTATCATCTATGGAAATCAATTAGAATAATTGAAATGTGCTGTTCAATCCATAAAAATTTTAAAATTGCTGCGATATTCAAGCTGCAATAATTTTCCTTCTTTCATCTTTTTTTTTTATTTTCCTTTTGCAAATAATACAAAAATTAAGATTTTTTTTCTGCTACATTCTTAATTGATTATTTTCTGTAAAAAATAAAACTTCAATTGCAGCTTCTCTTCTTAAAATTTTTTTAAATTTCAATTTTTTAAAGCATGAAGTAAAATGTTTATTTTTGTCAGAAACACAAAATTTAAAAAATATTAATGCTATAGCTTTAATTAAAATTTTAAATTTTAAACGGCTCAGCGCATATTGAAATTTTGACAATTAAGCAAAATTATAAATTAATATTTTAAATAACTAGTAAAAAATAGATATATTGTACGATTAGAGAATAGAACTTCGATTAGTTGTCATGGAAACTAACAAAAAAAAATTCTTTTTTTTTTTTAAATATTGACTTAATGGATATTTAAATGAATTAGAATTTGCTTTTAATTTACAAATAAAGTTAATAAATTGATTCAATTTGTTATAGATCGGAATCATTTTGAAAAAATGAAAAATGATAAAATTTCTGATAAAAAATAATAAATAGAATTAATAATGATAATACAAATAAAAAAATAACAAATATGATAAGATTAATAACAAAAAAAGAAATATAATGAATTCATTTAATTTGTTAGGGGTAGGTGTCAGTTAAAACAAATGAAAGAAAAGGCGGATTATAAAAATTCTATTAAAAAATTTTGGCTCTTATATATAAAACAAAATAAAAAAAATGCATAAATTGCAGAACAGTTTGAAAAGAATCTCGTGGAATTTCGTAGAAAAGTTGAGGCGAACCTATCATATTTTTTCTCGGGTTAAGGTGTCCTCATAAAGTTTAGTCCTTAGTTCTGGTCGGATCGCCTTACATTTAAACGTATGAGAATCTTCGTGTGGCATTCATTGATTGTCAGTCACCGGAGAATCAAATTTATCGCCAGATTTGGCTAAGTTTTGCTCTGAGGTTTAAAATGTTGACTTTATGAGGGTTTCAAGAGATGTTAATTTAATTAAAATTGGGTATCCACCGCTTAATTGAATTATTTATCAATTTATTAATTATCAAAAATTATCAATTTGAAAAGAAATTTTATATCAACTAAATTGAAAATTATCACATTTGAATTAAATAACACCGGATTTTTTATTGAAATTTAAGATTCGTTAGCATAAAGGGCATTTAAGCTTTGGATTTGAAAACATTATGCCATTTTCAGAACTGCCTTTTCTTCAGTTTTATCTTTTTCTACTAGCCAGGGAGCAGTAAGTAACAAGATTAGTGAGTAACTAACATACATGTAAAAATATCTATAAAATTTCTGTAAAAAAAATGACATATCTGTAAAATTTCTATGGAAATGCAACCAAGTTTGAATTAAAGAGCAGAATCAAAAACATAGGAGGGGGCAAAAATTTGCCTAAATTCAAGATACCATCCCTCGAGGTTTTGCTCACTTAATATTAAGATTAAAAACAACAAGTAGCTTAAACATAGCTAGCCGTATTATTCATAGAATAGAGAACGCAGCTTCTTTTCTAACTGTTATTATTATTATTTATTATTATATTTTTCATTTTCCTTTCATTATGCTGAAAATAATGCTTTTTTTAAACTGTAGATATTAAAAGAAATACTCCTTTAGTTGCTATTTAAACATTTATTAATTAATTAATTATTCTTCTGAATAAAAATAAAATTTCCCAATGCTCACTCGGCTTATTATTTTTTTTATCTCAATATTAATTGAGTTAAAGCCTTTTGCTGATGAAAAAAATAAAAAGTGAGAAAAAAGCCGAAGTTGTGGCAAATTTTTATCGCATCTTAATGTTTTCGACTATGCTCTCTAATTTAAGCTTTGTTCCTTTTCGTGCTCTTCTCTATAAGACTACAACTATATAGTCGATGGTAAAGAAGGGGCTTATACCCTCATCTCTTCTATTTTTAGAAAAATAATTCATATTTGTTTAAGAGAAATAGGAAAACGACAGTACAATGAAAGCAATCTCGCCACCGGTAGCAGCGATGGCTCAGGCGATAGAGCATTCGCTTCCCAATGAGGTGACTAAGATTCGAAGCCCAGCGGTGACAAGTCGGTATGAATTCTGCTTCCGGTTCGCACGGATTATAATGCTGACGTAATATATCCTCAATGATAGACATATCATGGGTATGAATCCCCTTGCCATCGGGCTAACTATGGAAGGTTTTCATCTTCATGTGGTTTTCCTCCATTTTCCTCTCCATGCAAATGTGGGTTAGTTCTATCGAAAACTCCACCACAAGGGCTAGTTTGTTCCGATGCTTGATCCAGGACTTCTGGGTTGGGCTCAAAATCACAAGGCTACTGAATTGAACATTGTCGTTAATTCACAATGGTTGCCTGTTCAACGGCGGCTGCAAAATAAAATAAAAATTCTCTTTAGAATAGATCGGTCTCTGCTCCTGAAAACTTAGCGCTACCTGCTTAATCTTTGCCGCAACTAAAATAATAGGGGAGAGTGGGGTCAATTGTAACAGGGTACGTTTGTAGCAGAGAAAAAATTTCGAGTGTCAGGATCTAGATTTGGTTCCTAGGTGGCGCACAAGGTGTATTTAATAAATCTACATGTACACCCCTATGGCAACAATTTTTATGTACTTTTGAAAGAGTTACATCACAAAAGATATTTTCACGCTCCGTAAGTACTTTTTTTGATATTAGAATATTATATTGTAACAGAGTAATTTTGTTTAAACATATAAAAATTATTAACCGAATGTGTAAGTGGACACCTTAATTAACATTTCAAAAAAAAAGATTAGTTTTGTTAATTAACTAGCATTGTTCTTAACAAATGAAGCTAAAATGGCGTCTTGGGGACGATTGCAACAATAAGTAAAGGGACGATTGTAATAGCTGAAAGTAAATAATCTTATGTTTACAAACCATTACTTAACTCTTTAAGAACCACCAATAGTTTCCTATATCATTTATATTATGTTGCATGTGCATTATTTTATTTGTCACCTTTCACAGCATAAATTAAAATTTTTAACCCCTTAAAGTTAAAAGTTTAACCCTTTAGGTCTCTGCTCATTATTATTTTTACTCCTAAAATATCACTACTATTTTGATCAATAAAAAAATATATCACAACTATGATAATATGTATAATTAACTATGTTTTAGTTGAATTTATGAACTGTTACAATTGACCCCGTAAGTGGGTACAATTGTAACAAGTGCACGACTGTCAAAAATTGTTAATAACTGATATAATAACATTTAAAATAAGGTATTTATTTTTTTTCTAATAGAGGATAGTCTACTCTACTCCTCTGTCAATTAATACTAATAATATATTGGATTTTTTGTTAGTAATAGTTAAGTAAAAAATGTTACAATTGACCCCACTCTCCCCTACAAATGAAACTTTTGGCATCCTTTTTGGCAGGTTTTCAAACTCGCCAAGCTTCTGCTGACAAATGGGAAAAAATCAAAATGGGGACAAAATTTTACGTTTTCAGCGACGCTAATGGTGCCATAAAGTGTGCGTCCATGACGGAGTGTAAAGAGTTTTATCGCGCATACCCACCAAGATGATCCTTTTGAGTCTATGATCAGTTGAGTGATTAAAACAATTTTTAGGAGTTGGAATTCAGCAGTGGTGAGTGAGAAAAAAAATCAGAGAAAGACTTTATGAGTGCGGTAATTGCTCCCAATGTTTTACGATCTTTTTGCAGAATGTAAAGCATCTGTTTGATGTTAGGAAACGCCTTAATGAGGTACTTTGAAAAATGATATTTTTAAACCCTTCAAAATTAATTATGGCGAGAAGTGTATGGCGGTTAAGTTATTACAGTGGTCTGCAAAAGTTTTGAATTCGTAATTAGCTTCTGAATCATTACACAGTGCGTGACTTTCGCGAAGGAGTAAATTGATTCTGATATATTGCCTTTTAAGATAATTGCTGAGGTTTAAAAATTTGACAACCCAAAAATCTAATAATAACTCTAAAAATCAGTTTTTTTTCTTCATATAGTCGACTTAGGGATTGGCAAGAAAAGGAGCTAATATGGACAGCTTTCTATTATTATAACCGCCGTTAAACAGCCGACCCAATTTTTGATATTACGACTGCTAATGTTCAAAACCGTAGCCTTGTAAGTTTAAACCCAATCCAGAAGACAAACAAACTTCTGGATCAACTATCGGGAGAAATTTTTTCTTCGTGGAGTACATTTTGATGGAACTAAACCCCATTGGCGAGGAAAACCATGAAAATCTGCCACGATTAACCTGATGGCAAGGGAACTCTAACCTATCCCAGGTCAAAATTTTTAATTTTTTTCCAATTAAAAATTTACCATAATCTCGACCAACCATCTACCATAATCTCGACCAACCATAATCTCGAAAACCAACATAATCTCGATGGTATCGAATATAAGTAACCATCACCCCAATGTGGGAATTCGGACTGATTTTTGGTGCCCCAACATAAGAATAGTAACTTGTTTTGATG
Organism: Parasteatoda tepidariorum; assembly: GCF_043381705.1. Lineage (NCBI taxonomy): Eukaryota > Metazoa > Arthropoda > Arachnida > Araneae > Theridiidae > Parasteatoda > Parasteatoda tepidariorum. The sequence continues at coordinate 38,858,859 of NC_092207.1, read as the reverse complement.
GTTTGATGTTGAACTATCAGAAATGTTCATCATTGTTTCTTAGAAATTAAATGTTGGAACCATCATGCACCACCATCAATGATCCGTCTACCACTGAGGATATTTTGTCACTGTGGCAGGGGCTAGCCGACCAGCCATCGAACCAGGGTCACCTCATTGGAAGGCAAGCTGTCTTCTCCCTGAGCCACCACGGCTCAATGTGGACAACTTTTGACTTATTTATTTATTTTTTATATCTGTCCTTGAACAGCCGACCCTATTTTTGGGTTTACGACTACTTATGTTCAACTCCGTAGCCTTGTAATTTTGAACCAATCCAGAAGGCAAGGAAATTCTTGGATCAGTACCCCCAGAGGCATTGATTTGTTATGGGAGCATTGAAGACTTCGCGACTCGACAGATTTAACGTACATTCACCACTTACTACACATGGAGTCTTCGGCAGACGGGGATCTAACCCACGAACTCTTGGACATGGTAGCACCTCCCTACCAACCAGGATATCCCGGCCCTAATGTGGAAAATTTGAAAAATTCTGTCATTTATTTATCACTCAAAATTAATCTGCAAATAGTGGCTGATTGGCAAATTTCTATTACACTTTCATAAGCATGACAGCACATTTAATTGTTAAGCAGTAAAGATTTAAATATTTCAACAAACTCATAATTTTCCTTTTAATTACCACTTCAGACTGATTTTATTTATAGTTTTAAATAATAGAAGATATTATGTAATTAATATTTATTTTAAAGCTTGCTTTAATATTTATTTTTGATTTTCTTTTTATCACCTAACCGATTGTGAGTTAAAAGAACGAATAATTCCACAAGGTTAGAGTATAGACACATAATAAGATACCTGCAAGTGACGTCATCGTAGGTAAATTGTGGCACTTACCGAAGTCAATTAGGTTCGACACATACGCGTGACGTCTCTTACAGCATCCAATTAAACCTGATTTAAATCACGTGATTTGGCATAATATTTTCAATTCTTCTTGAATTGCAGGTACACAAATGTGGAAATTCTGTGGGTATGCAAATATTAAGCTTTATGTAATATATAAAAATGCATGTTAATTTGAAATACATCACTTACTAGGATATTTATTTTCAAAATTAGATTATTCTGCAAAGTATTTAAATGAACTTTTTCCACATTTTGGAATTCTATTTATTAGTTTTTTTTTAATAATTTAAAACTTAGTAAAAATTTGCGTTTAAAAAAATTTTACGTTTCTTTATATTCAAAATGTTGATTATTTATGATAATAGCAATTACCAATAAGAGAGTAAACCAATTTTATGACTAGGCCACACTTAATGCCGTTAATTGACTAAAGCAACGTTTTTAAAAACAAAAATGAAGAAAATATGCATTCAATTTAGCTTGCGTTCAATTCAAAATTAATACATGAGTTAAAATATTAATTAATAAAATATTAAACATCTTCAAAAAATTATTAAAAAACTGTCTTAGAAAATTTAAGAAAATTGTCCGCAGTAGACTTTTCTCTCATATTTGTTACAGTTAAATATCGAAATTAGTGAATTTCTACATCCTCCAGTAATGGATGATGATAATGAGGTAGTGACTTTGAATTTTTGAAAATATTTATACTTCAATATTTTTTTCTTACACAGTAGATGTAGATATTTAGCAAGCAATGATAGAAAAATTGTAAAGGAAAAATAATGTAATTTTTTTTAAATTCAACATACAGTACTGATTGTCGACATTTTCTGTGCATGAGCAAAATAATAGTATGAATGTCAGAATTTTGATTAATTAGCCCCAGAATTTCAGACATATATAAAAGCTAAACAGTGTGTGTCAGCATTCACTGGGTATAATTGACATTTACTGAATTTTTGACTTTCACAGTAATAAGCAATAGGAGGAATGAGCCTAGGAGCAATATAATGATATTACTGACTAAATTTCGACTGAATAATCCCTGATTTAAGAACTCCCTAACTTACGGACTCCATTTCACGAACGGACTATGTAAAAATCGACAAACGGTAAATGAAGAGAACATTTGCCAAATTTCGAACTTTTCGAGTGACTTAGTTAAATAAGATAATTGATGGGATAATATTAAATGAACTGCTGCTAACTACTTGTGTTCGCTTGTTCGAAGATCAGGAGAACTTGCTGGCTACGGTGACTATCGGTTATGCTTCGTATCGAGGAAGGTCAGGACAGTATGAGCACCATCCAGCCTTGTATTATTCTGCTGAAAAAGAAAATTAAAGAGGTATCGAAGATAGGGCAGAGTCATGCTTCGTAACACGTCCGAACTGTAACCATTGGCATTCAAAATGCCAGGAAAGTAAACAAAAGGGGATCAACTCACTGTCAATGATGAACCAATGGGACGATGTCGATGATTTTTATCATGTTGGTCATTGATCACACCACTGAAGATGTTCCGATCTTTGATGCAGCGTTAAGGGTATCACAAGCCTTTGTTGCACACTGGTGATCCATACTGCTGCAAATGTCTTGCAAGTGCGTTATGTAGTTGCGTCCCTAGTGAATTTGAGGATAAAATGCCTCTCATCTTCGCTGCTAGTAATGGGACATTTTGTCAATACGACGTTTCGTGTCAAAGTTCACGATGGACCCATCCATGACCTATTCTGTGGGCAGTTAAAGGATCTCGGCTAATAATAGCGTATATATTAAATCTTTTTGTCATTTCAAAACTCAAGTAAATTGTTTGAATAGAAGAATCTAGGTTTAGGTAAATAAGAGAAAATGAAAGTTGCATAACACTGGGAAATAAATACTTTGTTGCATATACAAATATCTGATCTTGCATATTTCGGGTGTGGGAATTTCAAATCTGAAACTAGTTTTGTTCTCAATTTACAGATTTTCAAAAAAAAATTATTAAAATTTTTAGACAATTTTTAATTAAAATATACAAGCATAAAATGTAAATCGAAATGTAAAAACGCTATAAATTACAGGGAAATAACATAAATGTTGCAAAAAACTTCAAGTGGAGTTAGGGGACAGCATCATAATTAAAACTTCATAAGAACCCATAACCGGTAACGCCACTCTAAGCTGCTGGAGGAGCTTTCATATTGTGATCTGTTCGTAATATGGAACACGAAGAAACAATTCATAATAAGAAAGCGTTCTCAGCGGCGTATGACGACATTTTTATCCTGATGTGCCTTAACTCCCCTAGAATTTTGTTGCAGCATTTATGTGTCTTCCTCCTATTATAACGTTCTTAAACTTATATATTTCGACAAAAAAAGTCATTTAAAAAATAACTGCAGCTTGGAGAAACAAACCAATAGCAGATTTGAAATCAGCGATACGAAAGTATCTAAGAAATGTTAAAAAATATCATACAACAGAGAGCAATGAAAACAAAATATTCTAAAGTGAAATCAACATTACAGGTGATAAAATATGAAAATTGAGGACACTTTTGCAATTCAAATAAATATAGTATAAATAGAAATAATTTAGAAATAGTACACTTTTTTGTTAAACTCTCGGTTCATGAAAAAACAATTTTACCAAGATATATTCAGATATTTGAATCGCAATTTTGAGTCGTCAAGAGAAATTTTTTATGAGCATTTATTAAATCTTTATGCCAAATGATTATTAATTATTTTATCTATCATGGAAGATAAATAATTCAACAGTTACAAATTGATGAGATTGTTACATTTAAGTCCGTACATTCAATGTTTAAATTTCATACCTGTATCTCGCCATGTCTTTAAACTCAAATTATATAAGGAATACATATTACAGAGTTTAATTGCATTTTATTGTATTTCATTATCTTACAATAGTTTAATTAACATCACAGTTTTTGAATGTATATAATAGTTAAGTTATTGTAACTTTATTTTATAATATCTTAAAGTTAATATCTCTTTAGTTGTATAAATTTATTACTATAAAACAGTGTAGTTTTATTTTATCTGGAACTTTTCTTCAAGTATCCAGAAGTCTTTTTTTCAGCGAATTTCAAGTTGGTTTAAGTCCGTAATTCGGATCCGTATTTTTCTCTCGTTGGAATTCAAAAAATATCTACTGGAAAGGGTTGCAGTTAGATTTTAATTTAAAATAGCTTTCTGAAATAATAATGTAAACGTTGGACATACTTTAACTGAGGAACGATAAGTCGGAGTAAATCAGTTAAGCATAAAATTGGGTTTAAGACTGTGAAACCACAATTTTATTTGGAAATTATAAATGAAACTACAGATGGGCTTTCGAAAAATAGTGAAAGGATTTAACTTTTCTACTCAATTGATCTACTAGAGATAGTTCCTGTCAAAAAAAAAAAAAATCTTTCCCGAAATTTACCTTTGCAGGTAAATGAGAGTCTAGCCCTTTTTATTAAAAGTTTGTTTTCTTTAATTTTATTTGAGGCTTAGTTCTTAATTCTGCTTAAATTTGTTGCATTGAGTACGTGACAGCGTTTGTGCTTTGCGCAGTATAACCTCCCTTTTGTCCTTAAATTTAATACTTTAGTAAAAGCTATAGTAGTAACTTTTCGTGTCAAATTCTGTTTCACCTTCAATGGTTTAAAGTACAGAATTAAGTTATTTCGGGTAAACTCCGAGTAAATGATGAAGTTCCAAATTCAAAATTTTTACGAATTTTGGCATAATTACTCACCCACCGCGTAATCCTGACTAATTCTGCCCTAATTTGTTTGCATTTTGACATTTTGAAAACATCTAAACAAACTCAATACCTCAAAATATTATACTTCCAATTTAAAATTACCAATGGAGATGTGAAACAGAGTTTATCATAAAACATTTCTTCCCCTTTATACCGTCTGTTGATAATATTTCTCACACATAATGTTTTACGAAGTGTTGTATTAATTAGTTCCGTGTTGTATGAATTAATTCATTATTAATGAATTCGTAATGAAGTAATGCACACGCTGTGACATTAAATTTTCTTGTGATTATATATTTTATATTTTAGTACGTGTTAATCAATATATGACTAAAATTCATGCTAGATTTAATCATTTAACATGAATTAACGAAACACGAATGCACTAAATCGAGAATACTGTCGGTGTTCCAACTTTTATAATTTATAGACGTCCTCTTAAATAATCATCCCCACAAAATAGCTTGCTTTGCGTCTGTTGAAATATTTCTCATAAATATTGTTTTGCGCATTTTTGTATTAATTAGATCAGTGTTGTAATAATTAATTAATTAATAATTAATGCACACACTGTAACATTAGCATCAAAGTTACTTGTTATTAAATATTTTCTATTATAGTGCGTTTTAGTCGAAATGTGACTAAAATTCATGTCAGATTTAATCATTTAACATGAATTAACGAAGCACGAATGCTCTAATCCGAGAATACTATCGGTGCTCAGACTTTTATAATCTATTAACGTCCTCTTAAATAATTATTCCCACAAAGTAGCGAATACTTTGAGAAATTTTACCTTTATGCATTTATGTATAATGTATATTATGTATTATGTATATTATGTATTATGTATATTATGTATTATGTATATTATGTATACTTACTCGAAATAGATAATAATATCTTTCTTTCTTTTTTCAGCATTTATGGTAAAGAGTCACAAATTTGCATATAAAATATCTAAATGAGGCTCTGTTTTCAAAGTAGCTGTCTTTAATATAAAACTTTCGTGTTTTCAATTCTTAACGCAAGGGTCGTCCTTCAGGAATGGAGATCCCCTTTTACCTCGTAACTTACGCCAAGAGACAAGAAAAAAACGTGGGTGGTGTACGTCGGCCCCCAACGTCGATCCCGTTATTCCAAGCGTCTGGACAGCATACGGACTCATCTCGAATTTCGCAAGTTTCGTCTTAAACTCATCTCGAATTACGTTAAGTTGGTCATAAACTAGAAGTATCGAGATATGTAACAACGTAACGAGCTTTGTCTGCGAAAATGCACAAATACTTAGGATATCTTTCCATGAAGAATACCGAAGTTATAAATTAAGGGTACTTGCGTTAAAAAGGGGAGTTTCTTTTACATTTAAAGGGATACTATGCAAGAGCAGATTACTGATTAAGTGATTTCTTTGCCTTTTTTTTCTGCTAGTAAATTTTTTAAGCATTTATAGTTTAAGTTGAAATAATACTAAATTTGTGTTTCCACCAAATAAAAATTTCTTAGATATTTTCAAAAAATTAAAAAAGATGCAATATGAATCTGTTTAATTTCATTAAATCTTATTGCTTATTGTTCATTTATTCATTTTATTCATTAAAAATAAACTGTTGAATTGTTGAACTGCATGAAATGTTATTGCTTATTGCTAATTAATTCATTTTGTTCATTTGAAAAGGGTTGTTAAACTCTTAAACTTCTTTGAATGTTATTGCGTTTTGTACATTCATTTGTATTGTTTATTGAAGAAGAAAACCATTATAAGACTGTGTACCATTACAAAACTCAATAGTGCAGTATGCATGGATTTGCAAACTTTTTCTTTTGAGCATATGTTTCAACTTCTAAAACTGATAACCCAAACTTTTATTTATTGTTTAACTTTTGGTAAAATGCACGGAAAATATTATTTTGAGCTTTTTAACTCATTAAATATTATTGCTTATTAATCAGTTGTTCATTTTGTTTAATAAAGAATAAACTTGTAGAATTTTTAAACAAATTACTTATTTTTTTTATTATTATTAAATAGAGTGTGTCCGTTTGCAAAATTTTCTTTCCCTTAAACTTCTATAACAGATAAAAGTACAGTATATTTTGTATTAGTGCACATATAAGTAGAATAAGCTTCCGCGAAATTTAAAACAGAGCTGGCCTTATAACTTCTATATTCATTCAATTTGATAAAAATAAAAAAATTTAAAAATTAAAAAAATAAAAATTCTGGGTGCATGTTACAATTACCGTAGGATGGGGTTACTTATGCCTTTCTCAGCAATAAGATATTATTTTTTACCGTAGTCAATCAATATTGAAAAAATGTTTAGATTTAAAAAAATAAAAGTTTTCTTAATTAATAGGATTCGAGGGTGTAGTAAGTGGTGACTGATGCACGTTAAATCTGTCGAGTCGCAAAGTCTTCCATGTTTCCATAACAAATTAATACCTCTGGGTACTAATCTAGAAGTTTCCTTGTCTTCTAGACTGGTTCAGAATTACAAGGCTACGGAGTTGAACATTGGCAGTAAGTCCAAAATTGGATTGGCTCTTCAACGACAGATATAAAACTAATTGGATTGGTCCGGGATAGCCTGGTTGGTAGGCAGTTGGACTCATGTTCGTGAGAACGGGAGTTCGAATCCAGCCGGATGAAGAATCCCCGTGTATAGTGACGGGTGCACGTTAAGTCTATCGAGGTCTTAAAATCCTCCTAGTTCCCTTAACAAATCAATACCTCTGGTTGCACTGATCCAGGAGTTCCCTTGTCTTCTGGATTGGGTTCAAAAATTACAAGGGTACGGAGTTGAGCATGGGTCATCGTAAACTCAAAATGCGAGTCGGCTTTTAAATGATGGTACTTATTTAACAGCCAACAAATTTAATCAACAAAAAGGATCAACAAAATTGATTGGAGTATTATTAGTTTATTTCGCTTGAACTACTCGATTTTTAACACAAAAATAAACTATAACAGCACTGGAAATCAAAATTTTCTATCCGTTTGATGTTTAATTTTGAAAATGTCTTAAGATACTAAAAAAAATTTAACTAATTATATTATACATGAATTTTTAATTTTTGATGGAGGAAATGAGCTCTTTCACTAATAAATTGGAATGGTCAAAATAAGTTGGGAATCACTGCTTTAGAAAATTTATATGCTGTGGTCATTGCATCGGAAATTTTGTAAACACCGTCGATTTTTGAAATTTCCAACTGTGTACTCTACCCTTACACTGAGAAAAAAAGTATGGTCAGAAATCTCAGAATATTGTAAAATCTAAAGTGCAATATAGAATATTGTAATTTTGTAATATAAATTGTAATAGTAAATAGAATATTGTAATTTTGGCTGTATGGAAACGCAAAAAAGCTCAGTAATTTTTACCGAAGCGCTTTTGGTAATGAATTTGTTGAAATTAACAATAAAGTATAGTTTCGAAATATGTGATATTTGATAAATGTGGCGAAGGTTGGTAATTTTATCATGATACCTTAGAGTATGGCATTAGAACCATTTATTCGGTTAAATTTACTTTTCAGTTTTGTGCTTTTTACCAAATGTGTGGTAGCAAGAACAGTAATTTTAAAAACCAGAATTTTCGGTAAATCGTTACCGTATGAACGGAAAAATTACCAAATGGATGGTTTAAACACGGGATATTTTGGTTTTCTTAACCAAAATTATGTTTTTGTTTTTTTACCAGAATTGTGACTACCATACAATACTGTAACTTTACCAGAATTTATTCTTCGTATAGAACAGTAAAGGTGAGGGAAAAAAATAGAGTTACTAAATATGCAATCTATGCATTAAATAAAATAAAGAATTTGTTTATGTGTCTGTATACCAGATTGAAGGTAAACGGTAAATTCTCAGAATACGAAATTCAGTGTTAAGCTAATTGAGTACAATTGTAAACAAATGACGAGGCCCGATTTTCTATTTTTAATTAAATTTTTTAATTCAAAGATATTTAAGAAATGTACTTTTTCATTAGTTTAACAGAAGCCATTGTTTTAAATTAAATTAGGGTCTATTCAGTTTTGCCAAAAAATTAATTTCATCATTAAGGTTTGCTAGATTATAGCTCTAATCGAAAATTTTTTTGATTTCGCGTTCTGTGGTTGAATTAGTTTTTATTCGTTGTGCCAGGTAATCTAAAAGATCTTGATAGCATAGGTGGTCTACCCATTTGTTTAGTTTGTTCATTGTTATGTTTTTAAAACTAAATAGAACTAAATGATTTGAATCAAACTGTAATCATAATAAAAAAACAGGTATTGTATTGAAAAGCGAAACTAATGGTTAAATGGTACAAATTAGTTGAGAATAAACGTAAAAGAGAAGCCAATATAATTATTTGACGCCAATAATAGCTAAATTTAAGGAAAAATAAACTACGTACAAAAACCTAAATTATTAGAGGTACTAATTCATTTAAGAGAGCGCGAAAAGTCGTCAATCTATTATTGACCTCAATGATGTTTAACTAATGTTTGTAATAGGTTCTAATTTTTTTATTATTAAACAGCCCACCCAATTTTGAATTTACAACTACCAATGTTTATCTCCATATCCTTTGAATTTTGAATTGAATCCAGAAGAAAAGGAAACCTTACGTTAGTGTTACGTTTTGAAATAAGAATTGGATAGGTTTTGTATAATGGAGAGTTGGGTGAAAGCGTTTTTATTTGTCTCCAAATAACTTTTGACTTATACAATGGAACTCGAGTTTATGTTTTAGAAATATGTTGAAATTTTGTATTTTTCTTTTAAGAATTTTTGTTTAATAAAATATAGGAGTGGAAGAAATAGGGTATATTTCTTGCCGTACTCAACACCCTGGATCAAGTATTGGGAGAAATTTGACTTTTTATAGGTTATTCATTGTAGATCCTTTTTGAACCCCTAGCATCCAAAATATTAGACATTTCCTATAATTTTTTTCACTTAATAACTGTTTGTATTCCTCTTAAAAAGCGATTGTTTGTGTAAAAATATAATCCACGTATTTATTTCTCTCATACGAAACATCGAAAACGCTGGTATTTTTCTATCTAAACTGACAACATAATAGTCAGGGTTAAATAGTTCATTTTGTTGGGTTTTCTGCAGCAACAGTTTAAGTAATAATTAAATAATTAATTAGTTATATGTTAAGTACTTGTTTAGATTCATTTTGTAAGATTGTCTTCGGCAATAATGTAATAAGTGTTAAATAGGTAATTGTTTAAGTAGTGTCGAATAGTTAGTTTTGTGTTAGGTATTTATTTAGAATAATTTTATATTTTTATTGAAATAATGTAAACCATGTAATTATTTTCTTATTTTTGATCCTTTCTGAAATGGTTGTAAAAATATTAAACATCAGCCGTGCTTTAGTGCCGCATACCTCACCCGTTATTGGTGACGGAGCTTACTTATTTCACGAAATACCATATATATTATACGGTATTTAAGTTGTGGCTCGAGAGGTGTGTAAGGAAGTAGTACTGCACGGTATTGGGATGATTTTTTTTAATCAGAAATCACGATAGAAATGGAAATAATTTTAATACTTCCATTGCCTACTGTCTCGGACTTACAACTATGATGGTTTGTATAATTTTGGACTGTCTTTAAATTCTTGCAAAAATTCAATGCATAGAGAACAATGACAATATCGCGGACAGCTCTTGAAAATGTTTGAAATTAAAATCAAAATACTTCCGCGCTTGTAAATTGGTTTTACTCTAGTAGACTCGAATTTTTAATTACAATTAAAAAGATAATAAAGGGGATAAATTTGATTCAATTAATTTTGGACAGTTTCATGGAAAATAAATATTTTATTACTTGATTCTAATGAATTTTGTTTCATGACCAAAATGTGAAAAATACACTCTAAAATTATCCTACAATGCGTTAAAAATGCTGTAAAGTTTATAATTTTTTAAGCTATAATTAAAAATAATAACTAATTAATCAATTGAATTTTAAAAACAATTATTTTGGCATTCATGAGCATACTTTCTGTATAAAATATTCTGGGTATAGACAACGAATACATGAAGAAAAGAAAAAGCAGTTAAATGTAACAAATAGCTAAATCAGCTAATCAGTGAATTAAAGAAATAGTGAATCAATTAATGGATGAAGTTTATAATTAGCGTTGTGACAGTCGATACCCACACTAATTTACGTAATTGTTGGGAAATTTCTCTCTTTTTCTTTTCATTTCTAGGTAGTTTTTTCAGTGATCCTTACTTTCAGTGAGTTTCATTTTTCAGTGAGTTTCCTTTCTTCGTAGTACTCGATAATTTTTTTTCCTTTTTTGATAGTTTCTAATTAATGTTCTCTTTTGGTAATTTCTCATTATTTTTTCCATTAATTGTTTCTCTTTCCTTGAAAGTTTCTTAGTGATTGTTTTCTTTTTTAGGTAGACTCTCATTATTTTTTTTCTTTTCTTGGTAGTTTCTCATTAATTAGTTTCCTTTCTTTCTAATTTCTCATTTAGTTTGTTTTTTGCTAGTTTCTCATTAATTAGTTATTTTTCTTTCTAGTTTCTCATTGATTTTATTAGAAGGGATGAGAATTTTTTTGGTAAGTCTCTAATATTTCTTTCTTTTTTTTGGTAGTTTCTCATTAATTAGTCTCTTTTCTTTCTAGTTTCTCATTATTTAGTTTTTTTTTCTTTCTAGTTTCTCATTGATTAGTTTTTACCCTTTCTTTCTAGTTTCTCATTGATTTTATTAGAAGGGATGAGAATTTTCTTGGTAGTCTCTCATTTTTTTTTCTTTTCTTGGCAGTTTCTCGTTAATTAATCTCTTTTCTTTCCAGTTTCTCATTAATTAGTTTCTTTTTTCCTAGTTTCTCATTGATTAGTTTTTTCTCTCCTTTCTTTCTAGTTTCTCATTGATTTTATTAGAAGGGATGAGAATTTCTTTGGAAGTCTCTCATTTGTTTTTCTTTTCTTGGTAGTTTCTCATGAATTAGTTTCGTTTCTTTCTAGTTTCTCATTGATTTTATTAGAAAGAATGAATGTAAAATATTATGATATCGTAGAAGATTATTATCTTACTATTATTACGTATTGTTTAGTATTATCCTCATCTTTCTCATATTTACGATAAATTACAACTTTTGCTATATTCACCCTTTCAATGAAAAAATAATATAATTTTTCAAGAACATATAATTGTTTACACATTGTTTGACATTAATTGCAGGGGAAGTCCTGTAGAAGACCTCCAGTCATTTACAGTTTACTGCAATTTTCACTGCTCCAAACCAATTATGCTGGCATGCTGTTGAACATCAAGCGTATCTAATATACCCTTGTGGTTTGGGGTTGACGCAATTCTTCGATGACAAGAAGAGACTTCCATATGATGACGTGCTCCCTCGTATTTTCTACACCATCCTCGATTAATGTGAAATTCTGTCTCCTTGGTTCTCGTTGACAGATCGAGAAGGTCCGTGAGGTTATCTGATAATAGAGGCTTTATCGCCAACTTTTTCCATTCATCTGATGAGAAATTTTTTTTTCTTCTTGAGGTACAAAATAAACGCCAAAAAATCATTATTCATTTCGCCAAAGATATACAGAATAAGTTTTATATCTTTCGAAGAAACGGAGGATTGTGGAATGTAGATTTTCGGATGACAGATGTGAGAAACATAATAGTGGATTTGTTATGCGAACATTGTGATGTACTGAAATTTAATATTCTAGGAAATTTAATTTAATTTTTATAATCGAAATATATTTTGTTAATTTCAATAGCTATTTAATTCTTACAAATTCGCTCTTACATTTTGTCAATCTAAATACTGTAATTTTTATATATTATAAAAATTATTTTATTAAACTATATTATTAAAAAACTATATTATTAAAAAACTATATTATTAAAAAACTATATTATACTAATAAAATTTATATATTTCCTTTGTAATGAAAACATGGCTGCAAGAAGCAAGAAAGCATCTTGAAATTGTTCTGAAATCACGCAAACCAAAACTTTTACTATAAAAATAGAATTTGATAATTTAAATAAAACTAATAATGTATTTCTTATTCAACATCTGTAAAAGTGAAATTCCGGCATACTCTCTCCAATTTTTTCACTAATATGATTAGCAGAGCTGAGGAGTCGGAAGTTACTGTGGAGTCAATAAAGTTAGACATCTACTCAATCATCTACTCCCGACTTATTCCTAATAACTTCCACTGCATCCCACACGAAGAGAAGAAATTCTGGTAAAATTATCGTTCTGTACAATAAGGACATTTTTATTATATATATATATATTGATACATTTGATAATTTTTCCGTTCATATGGTAACAGTTTTCAAAAATTCTAGTTTTTAAGATTATAGCTCTAACACATGATTACTACCTCCAACGGTTTCCTGATTTAAATTGAGACTGTGTTGGAATCGTTTGCTCAAATATTGTCCTTTGATAATCATTCAGGAATCAGAGCCAAAAACAAAAAATCGGCTCCAAATGCTAATGAGTGTAGCTCTACTGAGATGTTAGGCATCAAATTACATGCGTAAACAGGTTCGTGTTCCCTATACCGAGAACGACCTTTAAACGAAGTTTAATTACAGATATCACACATTAGAGAATAGTCCAATGATACATCAGAGGTCCTGGCGGGATTCGAACCCGCTACCTCTATACCCAAAAGCGTTTTTCGGTAGAACCATGCTTCTTCGACACTGTGACCCTAAACTCATCATTTTATCTTCCATTTTCTGCTATAAATAATAAAAGTGAGTATCATAGACAATTCTACCATCAGTATGTGTTTACATTCTGCATGAGTGTGGCTTTTTAATTAAACGGTGCAGCTATTTGAAAGAAAATGCCTGTTTCAACATTGGATGCAGGAACAAGAGTATATTCTTTTGCAAAGGCAGAAAGTACCACTATTGCTCAAAATATTAAAGAAGCAATTTTAGCTATTGGTAATTTTTTTTAAAAGTTTTTTTGCAATAAAGGGACTTTTAACTTATCTTTTTAACTCTGCATGATACTTATAAAAGCTTTATATTTCTACATATTATTAATAAATAAACGCTTGCTACTTCTGTATATTAAGTAAAACTTGCTATTTCTGCAGATTAATTTATTAAATATTGATATTTCTGCACATTTGCTTATTAAAGCGTGATATATCTGTCTATTAATTTATTATTTTGAATTTTTGCACATAAATAGTATATTAAAGCTTCATATTTCTGCATATTAATTCATTAAAGCTTGTTATTTCGTCATATAAATTCCTTAAAGTTTGATATTTCTGTATATTTAACTAAGTAAGGCTTGATATTTCTGTATATAAATTTTTTAAAGCTTGATATTTCCACATTTTAATTTATCTAAGCTTGATGATTCTGCACATTCCCACGCGGTTTCATTTGAAAATGCTTTTTTTTAAATTCTTTTTAAAAAAGAAGAAGTTTTTATTGCTTTTTAATGTTGAGAATAATTTCTTTGAACAAGTGAGATGCGTAATTTTTAAAAAAATTGGATATAAAACTGAAAAATATTAAGCCAATGCCAAATAATAAAATGGTAAAGTTGACGTTTCCATCTTACTAATTTCCTCAACGAGGACATAATATTGCTATTTTTTATTTACGATTAGAATGAAATTGCATTTTATGTCACAACATAGTTGAAAAAATAATTTTTAAAAAATACTTTCGTGAAAAAAATTTTTTTATTATACAAAACCATTATGTGCAATATATATACATATCTCACATGCACACTTGCGCATGTATAAAAGTGATATGACTATATCAATTTTCATGAACTAGGAAACTGTTCTACGAGATTCACAAAACTCATCTGAATTTTGCTTTAATTATCAACTTAGCTAAATAAATATTTTGTTTTGTAACTTATAAATTAAAAGATAACTTATCAATAATTTGCTTATTAACATGCTGAAAAAAAAGTATGATCAAAATTATCAAAATATGGTAAAATTTTCTGCTTTTTTGGCTCTATGAAAACATCGAAAAGCTCAGCAATATCTACCGAAACACTTTGGTATTGATTTCGGTAAAATTAAAATTAAATATAGTTGTATCCCATATTATAACATATGGGATAAAATTTGGTAAATGTGGTAAAATTTGCTAATTTCATCATGATGTAGTAAATATGTGTGGTGATAAGAACTATAATTTGAAACCTAGAAAACCAGAATTTCTGGAAAATTGTTACCATGTGGACGGAAAAACATCAAACGAATACCATATATTTAGGTTCTTATTACCAGAAGTATAATTTTCTTTTACCAGAATCGTCATTTCCGTACAAAAAGGCAATTTTACCAGTATTTTTTCTCTATTTATCTATTTTTCAAAAGTTACAATAATTTTCTGTGTTCTTTTTCAATAATTCAATTAAATATCGGATCAAAAACGTTTAAATGTCATAAATTAAATTTGTGGTAAGTTATAATTTAAATAATTGTCTTGATATTCATTTGTATAATATTTTTATTTAAATAATTATGCCTATCAGCCGAAATCCTTTTCGTAAAATTATTATTTTTTTCTTTTGACCTTTATTACTTAACTTTTAACTAACCAGTGTCGAAATCAGGTAACATTTCCAACTCCGAGTTCAACAAAATTTTCTTCAACTTGGTCACCACCGAACGTCAACCAGCATCTCCTAGAAGAGAGAAGACCTCGACACGGACAATTTAGTAGTCCGACGTAACGAGCATAAACTGCGCAGTGGGGTTTTTTTGGAAAGATGCCACTACGTTCTGCCTACTAATCTGAGCAGTGGGTGAAAATACGAAAGATGTCATCACATTTGGACTACTAAAGGATCAAATTTCTTGTTTGTGGTAGCCAGTGCCTTCTTTCTTTTAGGAGGTATTGCTTCAACCTGATTCTGAAGCCAGTGTGCAATTGGTACTGATGTTTACGGTAATTCAAAGGAAACTATGCCCGATACGATAGAACAAATATTTTAGATGTGATTTAACCTTCATGTTCAAACTGCGCAATTTTGCACATAAAGCTATGTACACGTCTGGCATAACAATTTGAAAAATAAAGTGATTTTAAGTTGTTGTGCATTTGTAATTACACTGAATAATATGACATCTAATACCAGTTGATACAACAAACAGGTTATCTTTTGCTTTATAGATACATGAACTATTGTTTTTTGTGTGCTATTTCTATGCATAAAAAGTGCTGTTTTTAACTTTAGCTTATTTACACGCCTAGCATTGTTATCTTTCGCTTTATAAATACATGAAGTATTGTTTCTAGTGTATAAAAATTGCGAATCGAATGAATGAAACCAAACACACTACTCGATCGGATAAAAAAATCGGTTACAAGAGGTATGTATGTATGTACAAGTTACAAGAGGTATGTATAAATAGTATTATTTTTATTTATACCTATATATCATGCAGAATAGGTAGCTCAAAAATTGTCTAAATGCAAGCAACAAGATTGAAAGAAAAGTTCGAATATTTTATCCCCTCTTCTTCGTAAATAGTAAAAAGTAAATAGTAAAAGTAAAAGTATAAGTTTATACATCCTGTGTAGGAAAGAGAGAGGAAGAGAGTTTGAAACAGGAAGAAAATCAAGCATATTCATTCGCTATTTATAATTTATCGATTCTTGCAAGAATAAATTCCCCACATCAGTTTAAAAATTAATATTAACAAAGATTTGTTTTAATTAGTAAGATAATTTTTTTAAAAAAATCGAAAATGAACATTGAAAAAAAAAAAAAAAAAAAAAAAAAAAAAAAAAAAAAAAAAAAAAAAAAAATTAGGATCTAGCTTCAATCCATTAGTTACCACTATACCTCTATGACGATCTCCCAGAAACACTTTTTTAGGACCTTTACTTGTCATGAATTATTTTTAAACTTTCTATTAAAAATATATCCACGATAGTAAATATTCGGTTTAAAACGTAATGATTTTTATACTCAAATTCTACTTAAATTTAATTTTCGTAATTTCTAAAAGAAAAGGGATGGTAAATTTATTTAGTAATAATTTAATTTGCATACAGCAAATTACAGTTACTAGAACATTTTTTTCTAGAAATTGTGCAGTTAAATTTTAATTTAAACAATGCATTTTAAAACAATCAAATATCTGACATCAATAAGAAATGTTTCAGCAATTATTATGAATAAAAAAAAATCATGTATGTTTACAATTCAATATTAAAATTATCTATATAAAATTTTACTCATATTCGGCTACCTATAATATTGCGTAGATCGTATTTTGTAGTTAAACATATATAATTTTAGTCTCACTTTCTACTGTTACTTTAAGATTCATAGGGATTAATTTTTAAAACTCTATTCCTTGATACGTGTAGATGGCAGCACTAGAAAAGAACGTGGGATTACTTTTCAAATAATTCTAGTAAATAGCAACACCAAAGTTGCGATTGTATTTTGAGTTAAAATTAATCTTCTAGATGGCAGCACTAAAGTAATAATTCAAATTAATCTAGCGTGGAAAGGAACTAAAATGTAGATGGCAGTATTAAATATTGTCTTTCCCTTGATTAAATCTCGAGAAACAAAAGAAGGAGACATTAAAGTAATTAAGAAGATAAACTTGTATTCTTCTGTTCCATATTTAATTTAAATCAGAATTTTTCAAGTAGAAAAAAAAAATGAAAAATATACGTAACTAAATAAATAATTTTTAAGGTAATCAGATGGCGATGTAAATTATTTCAGCTAAAATTTAATTTATAGGATTGGGCAAACCAAACAACTTTAGAAAATTGTACTGTCTTCTTCAATTGATAAACTCTGTTCTTGTAATAAAAACCTAGATTCAAGAAATCAAAACAAAGAAACACGGAGAGAAAAAAAATAACATATATTTTTCGAATTAAAATATGACTGTGAAAAAATTTCTATTGGTCAACTGATTTTCCAATAACATTTTATTTGTTATGTAATAATCTAAATCTAATTTTTAATGTAATGCTTAAAAAAATTCATAAATAAGTAAATAAGCATATAAAATCAACATTTAATTAAAAAAAAAACAACAGTATACACATTTTTTAATAAGGTAAGAAAATTTTATTAGTTAAGTTGACTGTTATCTGTTAATTTAAAATTTGGATAATGGGAAATCGATAATTTTAGTCCGACATACCAGCATACTATTACATACAACATAGCGTTAAAAAATAATAATAACATCATCAAATTAACGAAAAGAAAACAATAAAACATTAAAAAAAAGCTTTAAAACCACGTTTTTCAAGTGGAATATAAAGGAACAAATAACTTAATACTAAAAGCAGTAAGCTCATTGTTTTCGTAAAAAATTTTTATCTCTATCTGAAATCAACATTTAATTGATGACGTAACGCTTACGATGTCTTTATTTCGAAACTGGACAAAAATAAATAAATTTCCCCTTTTAAATCTGGTCATTAAGTCTATCGGGGTGCATTTGCCCATTTTCTAAAAGATAAATAAAATAAAAATAATAAATAAATAAAAATTGAGGCGAAAACAGTTTCTTATAAGACTTTGACTAAGCTATAAATAATCAGGGCTGTTGAAAGTAATGTTTGCAAGATTAAGGCAGAAAAGCTTTCATTTATTGATAGTTTATCAGTGTAAAAATAATTTATTTAGGAAATAACTGAGGAATATTGTGATAATTATTAGGGGGACCGGAAAGTAATGTATTTTCAGTGCATTTGATATTTGTTATCAAGATTTTATTTTTAATCAGTAATGTACTCATCCTCGTTAGCAACAACCTTTCAATGCCGGATCGAAAATTAATCGAAATGGATCGAAAAAAATTAATTGGTTTTTAAGACTAACGAATATTTTATGGGCCGAAACGACATTACTTTCCGGAACCCCCTAATATTATTTTTATTTGGGTAAAATATATATAAATTGAAATGTTTGTGAAAATTTCATGCCTCTTTTTTTTTTTTTTTCTTTTTCTTTTTTGTAGGGAAATGTAACTCTGGGGTCTTCAGAAAAAATGTGGCTACTTTGTCTGCATCGCACTTAATGACTTATGATTAGTGGTGTGCGATACGAAATCAAGCAAGGAGGAAAATCCTACCAATTCTACGTATAGTTTAATCAGTTCTGATTAAAAGAGAGAGAGGGAGAGAGAAAAATCAATGGAAATGAAGCAAAATGCTTGAATTCGTGAAATATTACTCAACTTGCAAACAGGAGACCTTATAGGTCTGAAATATTTCAGGTATTACTTGGTAAAATTTGTAACGACACTTGTAACGTTGACGACTTGGAGATTTTCCATCTAAAGAGCTAAAGACAAAAGGAATATGCACAATGTCTACTTTTTTTTAAATACAAGAGGATGAATCCAGTATTTCTCTGTTAGACACGTTGTTTTCAATACTCCATCCCCGAGGTAATGACGCGATTATTCCTTTTTATAAAATTTCTCACGATTGTTTAATACTGCATTATTATAATACATATTTACATCGAACTCTCTTTTTTTTTTCTTCTTTCAATACTATTGTTAATAATTACCTGTTAAAAGTCTGTAACGAGAATATAAAAATTTAAGAGTAACCGATGCAAGTATAATTTTTAAAAATAATGTATAGTTATTCCTTAATTTTTGAAAATTTTCAAGTATATTACTGCTATTTTTACTGCGATAATGTGACGTTTCACAGATATCAAATTTAAATTTTAATAAAAACATCAGTTAAGCACGGTTACCCCGGGTGTATAGGTAAATTTTCCTATTAGGTCTGAGCGAGCAAGCAATGAAGAAACGCTATGTATCAACAATTCTACCCAAATAAAAAAAAACAATTCTTCATAGATAAAAAAAAAACAATTCTACTCAGATAAAAAAAAAAAAACTCTACACAGANTATTTTTTTCTGTTAATGTACAAATATTTTTCCGATGTGTTTTGGATATTCCTTCTCTAATAAAAAGAGATACCATTTTGTTTTCGGTTGTACAAGAAAGAAGATCAAGCATTTTTCTTTTTTAAATTTAATAAGCCACATTAAAGAAGGAACGTTGCAATGCTACACGCTACATTAACGACGTCTCCAGAGTAACTGAATGACGGTTCATATGGAAATCGCAGGTAAGCGTCTCATACAACAACGCCCCCTATAGTTCGTTGCGATCGCGAATAACGAGAATATAAAAACTTAAGAGTAACCGATACAATTATATTTTTTTAAAATAAAGTATATTTATTCATTAATTTTAGAAATTTTTCAAGCTTATTACTGCTATTTTTACTGCCCTAATGTGACATTTCCCAAATATCAAATTTAAATTTTAATAAAAAGTAATATCCGTTAAGCACGGTTGCCCCGGGTGTCTGCCTATTAGGTCTTTAAATTTTTACTGAACGCGAAAGCGATGAAGATATATTTAAAAGCTATATATCAAAAATTCTACACAGATAAAAAACCATTTTACACAGATAAAAAAAAACAAATTCCACACAGATAAAAAAAGCAATTCTACTTAGATAAAAAAAAAAAAACAATTCTACGCAGATAAAAAAAAATTTTGGTAAAATTATCATCCTTGTAATAATGTTACTGGTAAGAAAAATTAATAAATAGAAAATAGAAAAATACACATAATTTTAATAATAAAACCAAAGTATACTATTTATAGCTCAGTCATTTGACGATATTTCCTTTCGTTTGGTAACGGTTTATCGGTAATTCAGCATTTCAAGATTATAGATTTTACAAAATTATAATTTGTAGTTGAATACCCGTTCTGAAAAAGGGGTGAAAATTTTAAGTGAACAATAAATCAGTACTGAATCACGCTACGAAATCATGCACAAAATTGAAAAACATATGCTAACATAATTAATAAAGCTAAAATTATTCCATTTTTTAAAAACTGTATTATTATTTTTAGGTGCTCAATATTATTTTAAACATAACACGTTTTTAGTAGTTCATCCCCAAAATAATTATTAACGGCATTCACTTTCTTTTGAAATAATGTTATAACTCGAGCCCAACTCATGATTATTAACCACAATTAAGGGATAGTTTCTTGCACTTACCCCTTTTGAAGACCCGTAAAAACCTCTTCTATATTAAAACTGCGCAGTATTCATGCAGTTTTAATAGATACTGAACACATTAATTTTACCTAAATTAGTATATTTGGTATTGA
Source organism: Parasteatoda tepidariorum (assembly GCF_043381705.1). NCBI lineage: Eukaryota > Metazoa > Arthropoda > Arachnida > Araneae > Theridiidae > Parasteatoda > Parasteatoda tepidariorum. The sequence continues at coordinate 38,837,969 of NC_092207.1, read as the reverse complement.
TTAAACTACACTTACCACAATACCTAAAGTGCCTATTACCAAAATTAATTAAGTACCGTTAGCGTCAATAATATAGTATGGCGCTTTTTATGTTACTCATGAGCGAATTAGTATCATTTCTCCATTAATTTCGCTTTTTAGTACATAGCTCCTAGTTTTATTTTAATTAGTACCAATTACCAAAATTAATTAAGCATCTTTGGTTTCAATAATAGTGTGGGTAGTTTCTGCTTTTCACCTAAACGAATTAGTACTATTTCTCCATTAATTTTGCTTTTTAGAACATAGCTCATTTTTTATTTTAGCTTGTAGATATTAATTAATTAAGCATCATAGACATCTATAATAGTGTGGAGATATATAACATTATCCTAGTTATAGTCTGTTAAGCTCGGTTTTCAGTATATAACTTTTTTTGTATCATATACCAATGATTTTAAATTATTTAGTTCTTAGAAATACGTTTCAAAAGCATAATGGGATCACTGCAAGTGACGTAGTGTGCGATCTCCTCCTGATTGGTTGTTGAAACGTGATATTGTTCACGTTAGGAACTATTCTTTCCATTCTAATTCGAGTAAACAAGCCTCTCAAACATCGATTTTCTTACGTGACACATTCGATATTGTTCTACAATGATTTAAATTTCTTCTCTACGTATTTTCTTACTTATCTCTAAGACAGGCACGATGTCATGCAAAACATATAAGGAAAAAAAAACTTATTAGACACCGAAGTACATAAAACAGAAATATATCACGATTACAATAACATACATAAGCAAATAATAATTCTGAGTTAAGCAAAAGACGTAGACAAGAAAGAATTATATTTTAACAAGTTCGATGTGTGATAATGGTGTTATATTCAAACTTCAAGTTAATTACCATTATAAATTATGTTCAGAAACTTAGTTCGACTTTAACACGCCATCTTGTTTATAAATGATCAGCTGGTGCTGAGGTCCCAATCGATACGAATTCCGCATCCAGCTTGCACCAACCACAGTGCTGACGTGAAATATCCTCAGTGGTAGACGGATCATGGGTTAGAGTCCACTTGCCGTCAGGCTAAAAGTGGGAGGTCCTCCTGGTCCTCCACTCCATGTAACTCTAATGCGAGTTAGCTCCATCAAAAAGTCCTCCACGAAGGCAAATTTCTCCCAATACTCGATCCAGGAGTTCCCTTGTCTTATGGATTGGGTTCAAAATTACAAGGCTGCGGAATTGAACATTAGTAGTCTTAAACCCATAAAATTGGTTCGGCTGCTCAACGACTGCTATATAATAAAGTAAAATAACAGCTCAGCAAGCCGCGATGGCTCAGGGGATAGAACGTTTGCCTTCCAATGAGGCGAATCGGGTTCGAATCCCAGTGGATACGAACTCCGCATCCGGCTTGCACCGACCACAGTGTTGACGTGAAATATTCTCAGTGGTAGACGGATCATGGGTTAGAGTCCCCTTGCCATCAGGCTAACCGTGGGAGGTTCTCGTGGTCTTCCTCTCCATGTAACGCAAATGTTGGTTAGTTACATCAAAACGTCCTCCACGAGACAAATTTTCTCTAATACATGATCAAGGAGTTCCCTTGTCTTCTCGATAGGGTTCAAAATTACAAGGCTACGGAGTTGAACATTAGAAGTCGCAAGCCCAAAAATTGGGTCAGCTGTACAACGATGTTTATATAAGAAAATGCATATTAAAAATTAAGCCTAAAATCCGAGATGGCTGGGGAAGAGAAATATAATATCAAATCGAGAAAAAAAATTGAAAATATTCCTGTCTGATAGTTTGAAATTAATTTTTGCAAGATTTTACGGGTGATTTTATCTAACAAAATTGCGAATTACATTTTTCCACCAATCTTTTGATTGTTTATGAGAAATAGGGAATTTCTTACAAAACCATTGCCATGGAATCCATTACATTACCATTGCCGTAAAATCCTGCACAAAAATAACGCAATAAAATATTAACCTAAAATTGAAGATTGTAGGGGCCATTCAGAAATATATATGTCTAAAAACTCAGTGGCGCAACAGCCCATAGGGGTCCAAGGCCATCTCAGTTGTCTTGACCTTGGGCTCTGCGGTGCAGAGCAGATGTTCCGGTCAGGTGGTCAGCCGAACGCGGAACCCCCAGTGTTTAGTTCCCAATCATGCTTGGTACTCATTTATCGACCCACTGACGGGATGAATGGCTGAGACAACCTTGCGCGGCCCGAGGATCGAACCCAGGACCTGTGGCACGGGAGCGCGAAGCGCTATTACTCAGCCACCGGGCGTCAATATATATATCAGATCGAAAAAAATAAATAAATCGCAACTAGTCGTACCTAATTGTTATAGGTAAAGTTTTGCTAGATTTTACGAGTGACATTATATGACAAGACTGAAAATTATTTTTTTTCTAACAATTTTAAAGATTGTTTATGAGAAGTAGAGAATTTCTTACAGACCTAAATCTCCACAAAAATAAATGCAAGAAAGTCACAAATTAACTTTTTTAAATCCACCCAAAAGCAAACACGATCCTTTCTCATCACTCTCATCGCAGAATCATTCTTTACTCATCTCCAACATCATTATCGATGATCATCCTCCTCCCTAATGATCCCGATATCCTTGTCACGCATCCCGGATGAGAAGATTAATCTGGAAAGATGGAGCACCGAGGTGTGAAAAGCGATGAGGAAAAAAGATCTCCGACATTGTCTAGGAAAGTGTCAAACGGACAACCAAGAGAAATGGATGAGGCAGACAACAGCATCCACCAGAAACAATGTGTTTCCACGAAAAGATTTGGATGTTTTCATCTTGTTTATAAGTTTTCTATTGTTGCCAGCATTTCTTGATTGTGTCGACTTCTAAAAATAACTTCGACGTTGGTGTTTGGCAGATGGCTCATTCATATGTTTGTTGGTGCGTTTGATAGACAAGATTAATTTAGATCATTCGTAAAATTGCTGGTGGAGCTTAAAAGTTTTCTAATTTTGTTTCATTTTATTTCAATAACTTGAGTTTCTAAATTAATGGCAGAAAAATAGAAGGAAGGACCTGTTTATCGTTTTAGACCTTGACAACTCGGGTAGACTGTTTGCTTATGAATCAATCGATGCAAGTTCAAATCTTGGCAATAACCGTTTGAATCGTTTTATGTTTTTGGCTTTCATTAGTCACTAATCAACTGTCACAAATTACCCAATTTTAAACAAATCATAGAATATAATCCCAGAGAAGTCGGGCTCGTTGTTTCATACGTTGAAGCTTTCTTTGTTTCATACTGGGGTTAGCGTCAGAGTTATAACATTAACTATTCATTGTAACTGGAATAGGTCCTAATTATAGTAATAAGTTTTCAACGAAGGCGAATTTGACCCGATGTCTGATTCAAGAGTAAAAATAACACCGGTCCGATATATATATACTCATGGACAAAAAAAATTAGCGCACCAAGAAGGAGTCGTCAAAATGAAACGAAATTTTACACACCTAATGACTACTTTGATATAAGTAAATGATTAGAAAATCAAAGAAAAACGATAATCTTTGATTTTTAATCATTTACTTATATCAAAATAGTCATTACGTATGTAAAATTTCGTTTCATTTTGTCCACTTCTTCTTGCTGCGCTAATTTTTTTTGTCCATGAGTGTACATATATATATATATATTTGCTTTACCGATGGACAGTAGCCAACAAAGAATGAAATAGGGTGCAAGCTGTTTAAAATAGCGATAGCTACATAGATATCGTTATTTTAAACGATCCGATGATCCGACAGATAAAAAAAATAAAATAGAAATTTTTGAATTTTTCTTCAAAAAAATTTTATAAACATACATGAAACAGAATTTGAAGTATAACAAAGTTCATTTTTATTTTGATCTGCTAACGAATCTATTTTTGAATCTATTTTTAACAGTTTGTACCTTGAACAGTTTATAAATAGTTTAAATAGTTGTCTTGGTTACAGCATTATCTGTGGTGCAAAATGCATAAACCTATGAACCAAATTGGGTTCATTTTTTCAGGAGAATCCGAATCTGCAATAAAAAAAAGTAGGAGTTCTCATTTAAGATTACAAAATTTCCGCAAACTCTGAATGCATATATTTTACTTTTTTCTGTCCGTCAGTCATTTTTCCAGTTATTTGAACGTTTTAAAGATTTTTTTTACGCTTTGTATAGATAAAAATGTAGAAAATACTTTGTGAAATTTAATATAAATACTTGTTTTTGCTTAATTTCATACAGGCAAATTTATTTCTTAGTAACTAAGTGTAAAAATTTGTAATGGAACGTGGAAATACACTTAGTATCATATTCTTTTTCGAAGAGGATTTCTCTACAACTTTTCCTTGAACAACGTATGCTTGGGAAAAAATTTCCTTAAAAATAAAGGAAAGTTTCCTTGTAAGTCTTGTCTTTAATAACTGCAATAATATTAAAAATATAAAATTTTGCAAAAAAAGACCTATATAAAAATTTTCATTTCAAAAAAATTGGAAGAACTGAGATATGTCTTCCATTTCCCTAAAAAGGAAAGAAAATAAAGGCATTTTTAATATGAAATAAATTTAAAAATTACAATGTACTGATACCTTACGTTACGATCACAAATGATAAAAGTATCGCCAAGGGAATGAATATTTAAAGAATTGATAAATCTCTTCTATTGTTATTTAATAAATTTAGCAAGAGATGGCAGCACCATATTTCAATACAATTCTTTTTCACTTCACTTCTTTTTCTTCTTTAATTCGCTTCCTCACTTCATCACCTCCAGGAATCCGGCTGGGTATATTTTTAGGATGAGTCGCGTTTAAAGGATGATTAATGAGGAGTGCTTTCCATGCAGTTATAAATGGGACTCGGGATAATTTGTCTTGCTTCTTTCTTCGACGCCTTTTTACATCGCTTGTTTTATATGTGGAAGAACACGAAAAAGACGGATTCGTTTTCGAGGAATTATTACAAAAAATCCCCCCACTCTAGATAACCGTATAGGGTTTCAATTGGTAGACAGCAGATATGTGAGGCAATTCGTCTTAACCATAATTATGGAAAAGAGTAGATGTAATTTTGGAGTGTTATCTCTGTTGTCTACATGAGTGTTAAGTGTACTTTCAAAAAAATAAAAATCTCTCTAAATCGGATATTTTTTTTTTAAATGTTAATTTGTTCTTTTAGGTAGTTATTTATTAAACGGTTGTCAAGTTGCTAGTAAATTAACGTTAAACATCATTCAGTAAGAAAAAGACATTCAGGAATTTCTATTTTTAATCGAATTCGTAAATATTTTGTTTTCAAGTTCAGTGCACGAAATGAAAGAAAAAAGTAATTCTGGAATAACTTTTGATTTAATTATCGTATAGACGGCAGATATGTGAATCAATTTGTCATAATTATACTTATAGAAAAGAAGAGATGTAATTTTGGAGTTTTATTTCTGTTGTCTACATGAGTGTTCAGTGTACTTTCAGGAAAAAATTCTTAAAATGTCAATTTGTTTTACTAGACAGTTAACTATTGCTAAATTGTCAGTAAGTTGCAGTTAAACATCATTCAGTGATAAAGATACACAGGAATTTCTATTTTTAATCAAATTAATAAACGTTTTATTTTCAAGTACAGTGCACGAAATAAAAGAAAAAGTAATTTCTGAATAACTTTTCGTCTAATTATTGTCTAGAGAGCAGATAGGTGAAGCAATTCGTCTTAATTATAATTATAGGCAAGAAGAGATGTAATTTTGGAGTTTCATTTCTGTTGTCTACATGAGTGTTAATTGTACTTTCAGAAAAAAGTTCTTAAAATGTTAATTTGTTTTATTAGACAGTTAACTATTGCTAAATTGTCAGTAAGTTGCAGTTAAACATCATTCAATGATAAAGATACACAGAAATTTCTATTTTTAATCAAATTAATAAGCGTTTTATTTTCAAGTACAGTGCCCGAAATAAAAGAAAAAAGTAATTTCTGAATAACTTTTTATCTAATGATCGTATAGATATCAGATGTGTGAAGCAATTCGCCTTAATCATGATTATAGAAAAGAAGAGATGTAATTTTGGAGTATTATCTCTGCTGTCTACATGAGTGCTAAATGCACTTTCAGAAAAAGAATTCACTCTAAATGAAGAAGAAAAAAATTTGTTAATTTGTACTTCGATGTAGATTTTAATGTTGTTTAACTGTATGTAAGTTTTATTTAATCATTATTCAATGACAAAGATATACGGGAATTTGTACTGTTAATCGAGTTCATAAATAATTTGCTTTTATGCACAGTGCACAAAATAAAACAAAAAAGGTAATACTTAATAACTTTGGATCTAATGTTCGGTTGCATACACTGCTATACAATCTTAATAGTTCGAAAGTTGATCTTAAATGTGTTTATTAGCCCACTGACTTACTAATATAAGCACCAGAAAGAGTTAAGCACCATTTAATATATCTGTTTATCGGATTAGATTCAGCCCGTTAAATCCAAATTTAATGAAATTGAATAACTGTTCGAACATTATTAGATATTTATTTAAAAAAATTTATAATATATTATTATAAATATATTAACAATATATTATTATAAGTATTGTATTATTATAAGTATTGTAAATAATATATCTATTCACAATATTCTTACATGGGTTTAAGCTTTGCAAAGTACAAAGTATTAACAAAGATGATAAAGTATTTCAATTGAATACAATATAAAAGAAAAAAACTAGCTTAAAAATTATTATTTGTATATTATTATATTAGAATATAATAAGAGTAATTAGTAAAATTTAGAACAATTTTAGAACTGCTGAAGAGTAAGTACAACTCATTCTGTTAAATACAGTGCAGAATGTTCATTTTCGTAAACTTTTTATACATTAGTTAATTTTTAATGACCTTTATGTCATAATTAATCTTCAGATGTTAAATATTTAAAAAAAAACATGTCTAATATTAGAACATACATAACGAAAAAATAATTGGGTATTTCAAAACTCGCAATGAACAACTTTTTTTATTAGAGGTATAAATTAGCAAACTTCACTTGATCTTACCTTCAAAATCTCTGACAAAATTGAATCGTCAGTAGTTTAATTTATATCTGTTACTTCCGCTAAACTAATGTGAAAATTTCTTTTTCTGAATATCTCTGAATTAAATATATAATTAAGAAACCGAAAATTAGGCGTCATAATTTGTTACAATTATTTAGCTTACAATACACTTAGCTTCATGTCGAATATTGTATATTTAGTGACTGCGGTATACCAGGAATCAGAAACGCAAACATATACACACACAAATGCTTTATTTTACTGTATATATATATATAT
>NC_092207.1:38780696-38830315 GCF_043381705.1 Parasteatoda tepidariorum | reverse complement strand
TATATATATATATAAAGTTCTTTTAAGTCAACTTCAAATTAAATTTTGTACATTATTTAACTTCATACAACTATTTAATTACGAACTAATCATTATTTTATCACATCAAATTCGATTGAAACGGTTGAATCGAATCAGACGTTAAATTTCAATCATTATTAATTAGGTGTTATTTTTTTCTAGTGCTTCTTTCTGGAGTCCTTTTTGATTTTTTTTTTTTACGCAGCGAAATACACAAAAATTCAAATAAGCGTTGAAGAGTCAATAACGTACGAAAGCACTTGTAACAAAACTATTGGTGTTTGGTAACCAGCGAATGGTGACTTCCTAGTTATTATTAAACTACTATTATTACCAGCGTTTGTAAATTTCCACCATATTTTTTAGTAAGTTGACAATCACAACCCTTTAAATAAATAGCTGATGCACAATTTTTTTTTGTTACTTCACGCATTCTGTCTCACTTTTCCACCGCAATCCATGAGTAAATAAAAAATAGTAGCTCCTGTTTCCTTTGTAGTTTTAAATCTGTTAGATAAATAAAAGTCCTGCCTGATGGAGTGTTAAAATATTTCATTTCAAGTAGTTTTGTCCAGGTGTGTTTGGTCAGTGACTATTCATAATGTGTTGCCATGTATGACTTTTTTTTCCAAAAGACTGGTCTACTGGGTCAAGTGACGGGTCAAGAGTCGCGAAAAGAATAGCTACTGCAAATCGCAGATTGATTTTATATAAAAGTCAGATTTTGTTTAGAAAGCCGACTGAAGTGGAAATTTTAGATTTAGTATATTGGAAATGATCCACAAACTATCCATTGCACTAATGATCCGTTGCAAATTTTTTTTTTTTTACTGTGGATTGTTTTTTAAATTGATGGGGTGAGTGTACAGTGCGCAAAAAATTACTGCAATATTTGTTTTAGTTTGACTCTCTGGCAACAAATAAGACAATTACTCTAATGTTCTCATTTCATCCAACTGAAGAAGAACATTGTGCAAAACAAAATAAAAAATCAAAAAAGAGAAAAAGTCGTATTTTTAAAATATGATTTCTCAGAAACATTGTATAACTTAAAATTCGAAATATCTTTGACTATTAATAATTAAAATATGTAAAAAAAATAATAAATATTTGCTTAAGTTATATTTTGCACAACTTATCTTTGGATAAAGAAATTTATATTTGTGTACAAAATTTTTCAATTCACGTAAGAAATTCTTGTGATATTGTGAGATACGCAAAAAGTAAAATTAATATTTAGGGATCCAAACTTTGGATAGCTCTCCCTACCAAATAATTGAGACCCTTTTTCCCAGATTGCGACTACCCCCTATATTTTGAGGGTTAGAAATCCTGATCTGTCTCACAAAAGGTAGATTTATTCAGAGAAAGTACTATTTTATGTCTGATTTCGTAGGTGAATGAAGTGAGAATTTCAGAGTAATTATTTTAGTCTTTGTCTGAGAGGCAAACTAAAACAAATATTGCAGTTAAAGTGCGATAGCATGTATGGTAGATTGAAAGTTTCCAAGTCAACGTCAAGTGAGAGTTACGATTCAAAAATTGAATGTTTATAACAAGTTAAAAATTACTGGTCTTCCGCTACTGCGGTATTTATTTTTGAAGGAATATTTATTTATTATTATTTTTTTTCCTGCTGTTTGAAGGAGCAAAATAAATTGAAAAAAAGTCAAAATGGAATAGATTTTTATCTTTTTTCTTATACCAATACAATAAAGTGAAAAAAAAAAGAAAATCATTTCACCTTATTTCCTTCTCAACATTTTATGTCTATAAAGCAAGCATCTGAGGGGTTTTACGAGCCGAATCGAATCAGATATAATACTTAAATAATTATTAATAAAATGAGTTTTACTGGATTTTTTTTTCAGTGATTTTTTTCTGTTCTTTTTCTTACTCGGCTTTTTTTCCGTGATTCTTATTCACGAAGTAAAATGAATTTTACTAAAAAAAAAAAATGTTAGCTAAATATTTTGAAGTATTAATCCAAAGATTTTGTATTTCGCTCTGACAACGATAAATAATTTAAAGTACAGGAACAGATATACTTTTAGCCATTCTTATTTGTGGTCTTCACATTAACGTGTTTTCAGCTAAATTTTATTACATTCTTTCATATTTATATTACTTATTTAAAAGAGTTCTTCCTTCTGATTTAAATTCAATGGCTAGTTTCTATATACTGGAGAAACTCTAATCACCAAAGCAAATGAAAGTATGCTTTGAAACACGTGTTTGTGTCCTTCAACATTTGACATCTCGGTATAAACACTTGTTTTATGTTTCCTGTTTTTAAATAACTTTTTAACGATCATGGGATTGAGGGGTTTCGAAGACTTCCGTTAACCTTTAACCCCTTTGAAAGGGTAGAATTTTCAATAAAACACTAGACTGTCCAGCTAAGATTACCCGTCCATACATGAAATTGGATACATTCCGTCAACCTCCTCGACCAGCTGGACTTCACAGGTGCTTCCATCGCGAAAGGAAACTTTGGTATATGGAGATAACAAGGAAAATGAAGCATCTGTATCTACCCAAGTAAAATGGTTCCTGCAGAATATATTAGGCAAAACTGTAAAAATAATTCAAATTATTTTCGTTGGTATTATGTTAGGTGGACCGGAAAGTAATGTCGTTTCGGCGCATTAAATATTCGTTAGTCTAAAAAACCAATTTTTTTTTCTCGATCCATTTTGATTCATTTTCGATCAGGCATTGAAAGGTTGCTAACGAGGCTTGCTTGAAAAGCTTGCTAACGAGGGTGAATACATTATTGATTAGAAATAAAATTTTCATAACAAATATCAAATGCACCGAAGCGACATTACTTTCCGGTCCATTTATCATGTATCATATATACACTATTCACATTTATCATATACACACTAATATTAAATTAATGACATAGTTTAAAAAAATAAATAATATTTTCGGCAAAAACAGTAACGATTTGAAAGGATTCTTAACCAAGGGAGAAACTTTTTTCGCGAATTCCTTGTCACCTCTAAAATTAATTTCAAATATTGACAATAAATTTTCAAAATATCAAAATGAAAACAAATTATGATATGATAACTTAGGATTATGCAATGGGGAAATTCTTTTCTAATAATTTTCTCTCATTCCCTCAAGAGGACGCAATACCGTAGGAGAAACGTTTCATGGCAAATTCGGCATCACCTCCATTGGTGTTTTAAATTTTAAAGAAAAGGGTAAACAGGAAAACCTAGAATAAACCCTGAAGTGCCAAATGTGGCAAAAAAATATTTTCAAAACATCAAAATGCCAAAAAAATTATTACAGGAATGAATTGTTACTGTACACCAGTGTTTCCCAAAGTGTGGCACACGTACCCCCAGGGGTAAGGAAACAGTTCAGCGGGGGTACGCGTTCTTATGCGAAATATCTTGCAACAAACGAAAATGTAAAAATTTTTTATTTAAAAACAAAGCTAGAAAGGAAAATTTACGATTATGTATTTTTCAATTGGCTAATTTTTGCAGAGTTCCAGTTAATAATTAGATGAAAATTTACGATTATATATTTTTCAATTAGCTAATTTTTGCAGAGTTCCAGTTAATAATTAGTGATGTCAACAGTCAGTTGTGATTTTTAACTTCAGTGCAATTTTTTTATAGTAAAAAATACATTGATTTTTTTTATGAGTGGTACACAGCATTACGAAAAATTTAGAAAGGGTACACAAAAGTTATAAGTTTGGGAAACACTGCTGTATGCCTTGACTACCAACCTACTTAATCATAAAGCAGTTTTTAAGGTCGTCAAAAAATTCTTGGAAAATAATTTGTTTTTAACTTTTTGTTTCTACTGTCGCTTTTTTGCGCAATTTTAGATGGTTAAAATGCACTTATATTTCGAAGTTCCACAGAAAAATTGCTATCTACTGTTCCATAATTGTCGATAATGTCGTTTTATAAATTCTTCCTTTCTCCTCATATAAGTATCGATATCAATAAAACCATCCCACCATTTTATCAACATCATTTAAGAAAAAAGTAAATAAATAAAAACAAATTCCAAACGCGCAAAATGCTCGGCTAGACAGCACTCAGCATTATTTTGTAACATCTGGAGCTACAAGTGAAATTCTTCTTACTCAAAACCTATTCCCTTTCTAACATTTAAAGAAAGAAAAAAAAAGATGACCCTTTAAATTCCAATCCAATCTAGACTACCAGCAACAAATAGTTTTGATTCAATAGAATGCTTCTGTTACGTTAATGGCAAATTTTAAGCTGGACGAATTCACAAAGCTCGCTTTAAGTATCTGGGAAAGATAAACTTTATCCAGAGAAAGAAATCTAATCCAGTTCTGAAAAGAACTGTGATAAAAAGGCCAGCATATAGCTCTAAATGACCATGGAGAGATTTTACTGACAGATCTTTTGTAGTGTGCCACAATAGAACCTGCCACTCCTCCTTGTTGTTGGCATTCTTCTACAAGTGAGGCCTCGTGCAAGCCGTCACAAAGACCTACGTCCGAGTCTATTGAAATCGAATAAATGAAGGCATTTCTCAGGTGGTAAGAGTCAGTTTATGCCTTTTTCTCTCTTTAAAAAAGACTTCATGATTTTTTGACGGAATAACCCTTTCGAGAATGTAGAAAATGACGAACGTGCAGAGGTTAAGAAAGAGTTCTTGAAGAGTGGTTTGGTTAAACGTTTCGTCACAATTTAAATTTGAAATTTTTTTTTGAAGATTTTCTCTGCAAAAATAAATAAATAAAAAAAAACGCCATTATTATTTGAAGGAATAACTCTTTCGATGATGTTAGTTAGGGAACAATGGCAATAGAGATTAGAGGTGACTTGGTGAAGAATTTTTAAACTTTTTGCGAAAGTTGTCATTTTAATACAAATAGATTTTTTCATGTATATTTTTTTTGCGTATTTGAATTGAATTTTTCTAACGTTTTCTTTCAAGAAGTATGGCGTCATGGTTTGTCTTTGGCATTATCTTTTCAATTTACCCTTGATTACCTTTGTTAGTTGGAAATTAATGGCTGTGGAAATTAAAGAAAATGTGGCGATGAATGTTTTTTGCCAAACTTTTTCGTTTTAATATGAGTTTGAAAATTGTCTTCCTTCTTTGAAAATATGATGTCGTAACATTTAAAGAGGTATTTTCGATGATGTAAGTGTAGGAGTATAATGTCTACTGGTAAGATTTAAACATAGAGTTCAGATAGTAGTATTTCAACTCTATGGATTTAACTTTTTTTTTTCTTTTTCGTGTGCATTTTCGCCCAAATTTAATTTGACAGTATAATCATTTAGAAAATGTTAGTTTGAAAACAATGCTGATAATAAGAGAAAAGTTAACTAGGATTTAAAAAAAAAAAATTGTCTGGCGTTTTCTAGTTTAAAAATTGTGCTTCATCTTTGAAAATCTGATGTTGTGATATTTAAAGACATAATTTCGATGATGTCAGTGTAGGAGCATAATGTCTAAAGGTTAAATTCAACTTAATATGCTTTTTTCTTTTCGTTTTTGCATACCTTTTCGCCCAAATTTAATTTGACGGCATATACCTTTCAAAGATGTTAGCTTGAGAACAAGGGCTGTGCAGGAAGAAGAAGGTTTGGCGATTAATTTTTTGGAATATTTTTGTCTTATTATGAGTCTAAAAATTGCCTTCCTTCTCTGAAAATATGATGTCGTGATATTTAAAGACGCAATTTCGATCGTCTCAGTGTAGAAGTATAGTTTTAAAGATGTCAAATAAAGCATAATATGTTTGTTTGTTTTTCGCATAAATTTTTAACATTTTTGTATAAATTTAATTTGATGACATAATCCTTTAGATGATATTAATTTGAGAATGAGAAAACTATGATATGAATTTTTTGAAAATCTTTTGTTAGCGTTTTCCTCTCAGTAAATTTACGCAAATATTTGTTTTCTTCGTAAATGTAAATGGAGTACCTTGTTATGCTTTGATTTTTAATCATAACGATTATAATAATTTCGATGTTGTTAATTGAAGCAAAACAGTTGTAAGTTTAAGTAGGCAGATTATCTTTTTAAATAATATTTTTATACATATGATTTTGTTTCAATTTAAACTTTACAAATTTCAATATTCAATATTTTCTCTGAAAAAAAAATATCAATATATTTGTCACCTTGACCTTTTAGATGTTGTTGCTGTCTAGATGTTGTTAACATTTATTTAAAACATTCGCTGTAAAATGTCAAATAATAATTTTAGTTGTACAACTCTTTTTGAAATTGGTGAAGCAATAAAATTTCGTTTCACTTTTATTAAATTTTTTAATTAGACATAAGACATATTTAACCCTTTGGTCGAAAATTGTAGTTATTTCGCATAATTTCCTACCGACATACAAAATAATGCTAATTATTATAATAACACTTGACCATATATTTCCATAGAAAAATGGTTGATCATCGGAGAAATTTTTCATATAAACTTGCCCAAGGGCGAAGGTTAGAAAGTTGAATAATGAATGTGATTTAAAGAAAGTTTTCAATTGATAATTTAGTGTCTAGCTAAATTCTTTAGTTTCCAGTTCCAGAGAAAAAAAAACTTCCCGAAACAAACTTTCTGGGATGCTTTTCCCTTTACAATTCACTCTTAAATAGTTTCCAAAAAGCTACGCCGTTTGAAAAAATTCTAAAAACCGATATTTATTAATCCAGGGACGAGGCCTGGAAAAGGAAGTAAGGAAATTAAATCAACGGCTTACCATCCTCGAGGGCACTTTTTCGGGAAAATTATCCCTCTTTCCTGCACAAAGTCAATCAAGGCATTGGCGCGAAAAGTTCCCGATGTTCTTTTCTTCTCTGACCCCCCTTTTCCCCGTCAACAAACCCCACAGTGTTAAGGTAATTAACCGTTTTCCCGCCGAACAATCCGATAAATTCGAGATGAGTTGAGGTGTCTAGGCGAGAAAATATCTCCTGGACGCATTTGTTCATTATCATACAGCAAGAGTGAGAACAGTGAGCAATGCTGGAAAGCGTGCACAAGAGGCGTGGGATAGAGGCAGTTTTAATTACGGATTCCTGTTCGATTGGACGTAGCCTCGGGTGGCTTTTTGGGGTTGTTGGAAAGGGATAAAGTTGGCGTTAAAACTGAAAAGTCAGCCAATGACTTGTAGCCAAATTATGAGAAAAAGTTAAGTAAATAGTTAAGTTATGGCTATTAATAGCATAATAAGTGGAATAACGAGGACCAGTAACAGCAGAAATATTACACAGTGATCAATAAGTGATACAGTGATCTATGTTTCTTAACAGACAATTTGAGCCGATATGTTACAAATGTAATCAAAAATAGAGTAACTTGTAATGCAACCAGAAAATAATCAAAGTAAGAAAATAGAATAATCGAAGTGAAGGAAAGTAATAATTTCGAAGTAATTAGAACGAATAAAACCATTACGTTTTTTACTGATATTTACACCATTGGGAATAAAGTGTTGAAGATTACATATTTTCTTAAATTATCCAAAATATGTTGTAAAATGGAAAACGAAGAGAATTATTAGAAAATGTCTTGCAGCAAAATTGAGGAGGAGGAAAATTAAGATAAGCAGACTGTTTTAAACTATGACAATCAATGAAATAGAAGCAAAACCTCCTTTTTTAAATGCGAAAATTGCACAGCAATAATTTACAGGTCGTTTGACTGATATGCCACATGGCACATAACAAAAGTTAGGGTCATGCTTGGTTTTAAAATTGTCCAAAATGTTTCAAATGATTTGATAGAATTCGTAAAAGAAGCACTGTAGAAATTTCTGAGGCATTCCTAAATCCCTGAATATTTGTAAGCATTATTAAGAATATATGTAGAAACTACCACGCCATAATTATTCATACTGATCAGAGGCTGCAATCCTTAAAAGGTAAATTCTGGCATAAACCAGAGGTGTATACTTTGCGCAATCATTTTTATGATGAGTAAAGGAAAACGGAGATTAGGTAGAATTTAACAGAGTATCTCTCTGACCTTGATTTTGTAGAGAATCTATGCAGGCAGACTTAGAGTACTCTTAAACAACGCTAACAGATGGAAACATTTTGAACAACGGAGCAAAGAAAATGGGTATTGAAAGTAAACCAAAAGAAGACTAAAATTATGGAAATTAATGCAAAACAAACAATTGACGGTATTGTACCAATTTGCGATCTACCTGTGTAGTCACATTACGAATTAATAGGTGGCGCTGCTATAGCATATTGTGGAAGAGTATACCAGGCAGTGGCACTTACTTTCAGTGTAGGGTATACCGGGCAGTGGTACTTAATCATAAAAAATATCACTGTAGGGTATACCGGTTAAATGTACACCGGGCAGTGGCACTAAATGTGCAGAACTGAAAGAAAATTCAACTCTTAAAACAATATATGTCTATCACACATGTAGATTGCATATTATGATATTACCTAATAGACATATATCTACCTCTATAATCAAATCATAAGTAATATGAAGTTAATAGCTCTACTTATTTAGCTTGTGAGTCAGTAATAAGAGAAAAATTGATAAAGACATTTTAATGAAGTTAGATGAAGACCCATTAGTTTTCTTACACAATGCATTTTCTAGAAGAACAGAAATATCTCTCTCAACACTAAGTTAAGAATATTTAATACAAATGTAAAATCTGTATTTCTTTATGGCGCATAAACCTGACTTAAAAATTACACTTGCATGGAAAAACTGGAAATTTTATATGAATGAAATGGCTTAGAAATATTGTGCGAGTTAAATAATAGTTTCATAAAATTCAAAACTCTGAACTTCTTCTGAAGGGTAAATAAAAAGCATTAGAAAGAGAATTGACAGTGGATTGGACATTTGTTGAGAAAGTCTGGAAAATATAAAATAAAACAGGCGTTGATTTGAAATCACCTGGGAACGACGAAAAACAAAACCAATTGTACGCAAGGCAATTCATAGTTAATTAAAGATCGTTAATAAATCGTGAAACGAGTTAAAACTGTTGGCTGCTTATAATAGACACAGATCTTCTTCTGAAGGGTAAATAAAAATCATTAGAAAGAGAATTGACAGTGGATTGGACATTTGTTGAGAAAGTCCGGAAAATATAAAGTAAAACAGGCGTTGGTTTGGAATCCCCTGGGAACGACGAAAAACAAAACCAATTGTACACAAGGCAATTCATAGTTAATTGAAGATCGTTAATAAATCGTGAAAAGAGTTAAAACTGTTGGCTGCTTATAATAGACTCAGAACTTCTTCTGAAGGGTAAATAAAAATCATTAGAAAGAGAATTGATAGTGGATTCGACATTTGTTGAGAAAGTTCGGAAAATATAAAGTAAAACGGGCGTTAATTTGAAATCCACTGGGAACGACGAAAACCAGTGTTCACAAGGCAATTCATAATTAATTGCAGATCGTTAGTAACTAATGAAACGAATCAAAATTGATGGCTACTAACAAAAAATAGACGGAAGACCGTGATAGAGACTCTATGATCCAAGTTGGAATCACAAGGTAAAAAAACAAGTGATATCAAATGAGGCATTTAGTATTTAATCAGGAAAATCAAAAGAATAATAAAAGAAGGCAAGCGTAGATACATAAAACTTTAATGTAAAACGAGAAAAACAATTTCAGCACGTGCTGGTAATTATTTCAATTCACAAAACATAGTTCACGATATTTAGATTTTAAGATCATTCAAACAAAGATATATCAAAATAAGGCAATTCACGAAATGAAGAAACAAGTAATTAAAGAAAACAGATGTAATTATAAACAGCTTTAGCCCGATTTAGCACAAATGATTTATACCATGGGCTGACAACTGTATGTTGGATTCAGTGTTTTGTTTTAAAAATAATCAAACTAAATCGATTTCGAATTAGATATACACAAAACGTGAGTTAATTATGTGAGCTTGCAATTATGTTCTACACAAAATGCGAGTTGATACATCGGAAAAGTTTGTTAAATCAAGTCTATCCAAGCATTTAGGATAGCATTAGAGAGAAAAAATAGAAAGAAAAAAAATATTTAAGGAAGGAAAATGTAGTTAGAAAAATAATTTCTTTGGGGGCAAAGTAACAAAAACAGTTATACCATAAACTGAAATAACTTTACTAAATAAACTATAAGAAGCAAACTTTCAAAAATTACTTTGTTGGTGTAAATTTTAAGAAATTAAAACTAAATTTTCTTTTAAAACAAATAATATCGTTGGACTACTAATTACTCCAAGCAATCATTCAATTCTAGTAAAAGTTGAAGCAAACATGTTATTTCATTTTATAGCTGGTGTTGAACAACAGCCTTCTAATTTTGAGTCCAACCTAGAAGACAGGGAAACTCATGGATCAAGCATTGGGACCGATTAACCTTTGTGGAGGACTTTTTGATGGAACAAACCCCCGTTTGCGTTACATAGGAAGGAAAATCAAGAAAACTTTCTATGGTAAGCCCGATGGCAAGGGGATTTTAACCTATGATCCGTCTACCATTGAGGATATTTTAACGTCAGCACTGTGGTTGGTGAAAGTCAATAAAGTGCATATCAACCAACCACACCGAATTAAGACGTGAACACTCCATTGCCTCCAAGCGAACATGTCATAAGTTTTTAAGGCAATCTAGTCAGAAACAGAGTTTTGGAATTTGAAAAATCGTAGAATATCACAAACTAGTATATTTTTTCTTTAATTTTTTTCTAAATTTATAAACCAACTTTAAACTTATGCTTAAAAAACATCAATTTAAAAAAAATCTATATTTTTAACACCTCCTCGGATTAAAAAAAAAAAGAAGAAAAAAGAAATCAGAAATTAGTCTAACATTTACATAGTTCTTTGTTTATTATGGTCCTTATTAAATGCACATCATTTGAAAATTATTGCACTTAAAACCTTTACACTCCGTCGTTCTATTAACACAGTGTTTCCCAAACTTATGACTTTTGTGTACCCTTTCTAAATTTTTCGTAACGCTGTGTACCACTAATAAAGAAAATCAATGTATTTTTTACTATAAAAAATAGCAGAAAGTTAAAAATCACAACTGGCTGTCAACACCACTCATTATTAACTGTTAACTCTGCAAGAAATAGCCATTAGAAAAATACGCAATCGTAAATTTTCATGGCTAGCTTTGTTTTTAAATAAAAATTTTTGAAATTTTTGTTCGTTGCGAGATAATTCGCATAAGAACATGTACCCCTACTAAACTGTTCCCGTACCCCTGGGGGTACGCGTACCACACTTTGGGAAACACTGTATTAACAGGACAGTGCAATCAGTTCTTTTCCTTTAGAGACAGCGTCTCTCAAAAATGATTGCTAAATAAAAATTAAATTAATAATTATTTTTTAAGGAAATTATGAAACAGCAGTTTAGTTTGAAATGTAAAAATAATATCAAATCTAAAATAAAAAAAAAGAAAAGAAAAAAAAAGAGGAAGAAAAAAAAAATGTTTTGATGCAACAGGAAATTCTTTTTCCTTCAAAAATTAACATTGAGAATTTAATAAATAATGATTTCTGCTGGCATTTTGCAATTCTTTACTATTCTAGTTTCATTGAGAAATTGAAACCATTTTCTAAATATATTCAGTTTCAGTACATCGGCGCAAAACAATGGACTATGGCAACCGGGTAACGAATCGGATTGGCTCTTGTAATCCCTCGTCAAGTTTGCTCTTCAATCCTCCTCAGTTTCTCTATCTCGAACCACATTCCATCCTCCAACTCCCCCGCATCCTCTCTTTTGATCTCTCTTTTTGATCTCTCACTTCCAACTACAATTTCAATGTGACGCCATCTGGTGACCAAACAATTTATTCACCTCACTGTTCGATTTATAAATCAGTAGTGCTCGCTTTTCTCGTCAAAGCATTCGTCATTTATTCCGAGCACATCAGTAGAAAAGATTCTATAAAGTTTTTCGAGAATTCGTCATCAATAGCATTTTATTTCTTAAATTTTTAAAACTTGCTAACAAACTATTCATGAAATGCTTTTTCGAGATTTGATTCAGCTTTCTTATAATATGCACTCGATTTATATTTGTTTTTAAATTTGATACTTAAGAAAGGCATAAAAGTAAATTTTCATTTAATGAATAATGTTATTTTAAATACTTCACTGCAAAAATAGTAATAATTTATTTATTTGCTTATTTTTAAATTGTAGGTATTGTTTGGATTTAAATAAGTCTGTTTCTTTACAATATAAAGTTCTTCAAATATTCGTCTGCAATAGCAGTAAAACGCATTAATTTTTGAAAGTTGCTAACTGACGGTTTTTTCAAATTTTTTTTTTTTAAAGATCTGATTTATCTTAGTTAGGATATGCAATCCAATTACACGTCATGCGTATGATACCTAATTTAAATTTAATAATTATACGTAATTCAAATTTGTACTTAATTTAAATTAAATTTAAATTCTTGAATCATACGTAATTTAAATTTGATATTTAAGATAGATATAAAGGAATTTTTTAATTTAATGAAAAAGTCATAAACTTTGCTTTTTCCAACATTTCACTTAAAAAAAATATATATACGAGGTAAATCAAAATGTATTTCATAATCTTACCTTATTTCAAATCTTATTCCATAGATGTACTACACAAATGTAATAAATATATTCATTAAAAAAGCACTGAGATTAATACAAGAAAATTTTAAATGTGTTTGAATGTTTGAACAAATGATCTATAAACGCTCCTTTTGTTATAAGAGATATTTCAAGCCTGAAATGTAATTTTGCTAAACTTTGTGCATCACGTCTGTATCGAAGCTGGTGATGGCAGTTGTGATATTGGCTTTCAAATCTGTCATGGTCATGTGATCTGAAGCACATACACTTTTATCATAGCACTTTTACGGACCTCCACAGGAAAATTGTATGGGTTAAGGTATGGGGATCGTGGTGGGCAAGGCCAGCCAAAACGCCTTTTGCTGTTGCCACCACTTTACGAGGATGTTTTTTTATGACGACCAAATGTTTTTTTTATGCCGGTCCATCCGACCAAAAACCATAAAATTTAGCATACAGATAGTTCAAAGCACGAGGAAGGTCACTGTCGACATCAGAATATTCTATTTTTATATTTTTTTAAGCTATTTGATACCACGTATTTTTCTTACATTAATTCTTGTAAAACGCGTTTCTAAAAAAAACTATTCCGTGTTTCTAAAATAAACGGTAATTGAAAAGAAAAAAAAACGTTGTATTTAAAGGTGAAATTAGTAGGAAACGAATTCTTTTAGGAGAAACGTAAACAATTGCAATGCTGTTAGTGGCGCCTACATTGCTTAATTAATTTGCGTGATCCATGCATATTGAAAATAAAGAATTATTGAAATTAAAGAAATAAGCGACGAAATAAAAAACAAAAGCAATGGATTTATTCGTGTGGAAGAATCCAAAAAAAATCGCCATACTTTTGTTGAAGATTATGACGTTTCATTGATGTTTGAAATATGCATAAACAGAGTTGTCACGGACGACTAAAAGAGCGAAATCTGTGTGTTTAGGAGCAAAACTAATTTCAGATTTAAAATCCACATACCGACACAAAAAAGAAAAGGAAAAAAAATTAGCAAAAAAATCGATTTTTAATAAAGTTGTGTTTTTGAAATTCGATTTCTCAAGAATTATTTGATCGATTTCACGCAGATTTTGTATTTTGCCTTGTAAATTACATTCTTTTAAATAATGTAAAAAAATTTATACCTTGTAATTCAAAATTGTTTAAACTATTATTAAATAAAGTAATAAAAAATAATAAATATTTACTAAAAGTTATTATTTGCATGGAATTTTCCTTGAATAAACGAATTTAATATTTGCATTAAAAAAAAAAAACTTTTCAGTTCGCTTAAAAAGTTCTTTGAGATATGGCTAAACATGTAAAAACTAAAATTAACATTACGGGGTTCAAACTTTGGACCGCTTTTCTGACCAAGCTATTGGGACCTTTTTTCTCAGATTGCGGTTACGTCTTATATTTTGAAGGACAGAAATCCGAAACCTTCGGAAAAAAGCCATGTTTAATCTGACAGTACTTCTTTGTGTCCATTTCGGAACTTTAAAAATCGTCTACACAAATTAATTTGCATATTTGAGGATACCCCATCGAACCATTAAGTTTGAGTACTAGAGCATGAAAAACCGATCATTATATCAAAAGTTATTCATGGTGGTCCGTTTGTTATTTTACGCACTGTAAAACGTTTCATCTTGAAGATTTTAGCTTTTTTTATTTATTTGTGATGACGTATTTCAATTTAAAATGAGTAAAACTTAAAAAGCAGGTACCATATGAGGTAAGTGGTACATTTGAAGAAACACAGTTTAAGTTTTAAACTTTTCTTTACTTTTTTTTAAATTTTAGAAAAACAAAAAAAATTAATTTAGTCAAATTGAAAATCACATAGTTACTTTTCACTTATTTAATACCATACTACACCGGAAAAAAATTAAATAATAGAGGATTTAACAACGAAATTTTAGTTTAGTTTGAGTATTAGAATCGGGTGATGAAATTTTTTTAAAGAGTCTTTATTAAATAAATAAATAAATAAAATTAGAAAAAAAATTATTTATGATTTTCAATTTCCGGACGCATCTGAAATAAAATAATAGAAAATACGCTTAACTTAATATAATTGCAACATAATATATTATTTTATGGTAAACTAAATGCTAAAACTGTTAATAACAGTAGCCGAAATTTATAAAAAATTTAGCACATTAAATTTAACAAAATTTAACACAAAGTCGCTTTTCTTCTTTTTAGAACTTTATGAACAGTTCTTATGTATAATATTTAGTTAGTAATTACCTCTTTTATTTCATAATTATGAATATTAGTGCTCAAAGAGTTATTTAAAAGATCGTTATTGAAATAAAATGATATTATTGAAATGCAATAGGGTATTACTGGATCAAAATAAGTTTCTTTCATTCTTATGTTCCATTTATTATTTATTTTATTTAGTCTAGTTTATTTATTTATTAATTTATTTTTCTATTAATTTGGCTGTTTGATTTCTCGATTATTTAGATAAGAATTCAAAATGATTTTTGTAAAATAGGGAATTGAACATCATCGAATTAAAAGGAATCTCTTTCTTTAATGTTTCATTTTTTGTTAGTAATTTTCTGTACTATTTAACGATGATTAGTACTAGTAGTTTTTAAAAATTAGTGCCAAGGGTATTATTGAAATGAAAAAGAATTTCTTTTTTCCTATGACGCATTTTTTTAAATTATTTATTTTCTTTACTCTTTATTTATTTATTTTCTTTTTTATTTATTTTTTATTTTACTTATTTTTTCATTTATCTTTCTACTAATTTGGCTGTTTAATTTCTCGATTATTTATTTAAGAAATCAAAATGTTTTTTGAAAAATAGGTGATAGGACATAATCGAATTAAAAGGAATCTCTTTCTTTTCTTTTTCTTTTTTTGTTATGAATTTTTAGTATTATTTAGCGATAATTAATATCAGTGTTCAAATTGTTTTTAAAAATTAGTGCCTAAGGCATTATTGAATTAAAAAATGAATTTCTTTCTTTCTATGGTTTATTTACTTTATTTATTTATTTATTTTATTTCATTTATTTGTCATTTGTTTTTTTAATTTGTTTCCCAATTAATTTGGTTGTTTAATTTCACGATTATTAATATAAGAATTCAAAATGTTTTTCGAAAAGTAGGAAATAAGACTTTATAGAATAGA
Source organism: Parasteatoda tepidariorum (assembly GCF_043381705.1). NCBI lineage: Eukaryota > Metazoa > Arthropoda > Arachnida > Araneae > Theridiidae > Parasteatoda > Parasteatoda tepidariorum. Next base: position 38,814,548 of record NC_092207.1, on the reverse strand, counting down.
AAAGCATATTTTTTTATGTTAAAAATTTTTGTTAGTAATTTCCTACATTACTTATTGATTGATAATTAATATAAGTATTCAAATTATTTTTAAAAAGTAGTGCCCAAAGGATTATTAAATTTAAAAAGAATTTTCATTTATGGTTCTATTTTTTGGTGGCAATTTTCTGTTGGATTTAACGATTATTAATATTAGTATTCAAATTGCTTTTAAAATCCAGTGACTTGCTCTTTATTAAATTAAATAGGAATCATTTTTGTTTTAATCTTTCATTTTTTTAAATTTCCCGTTTGATTTCATTATTATTTACAGAGTTAAAAATGTTATTGAAAAGTAGTAATTAGGTCATTATTGAATTTAAAGGCTTTTTTTTCTTTTAAGTAACAAATCATCCAATTCTACCAAACAGAAAACATAATTCATACAATTCTATGAACGTAATAAATAGGAAAAGCAATCGAACATTTCGCAAGACGATAAAAATGAATTCGTTAAATGATTTGCAATATCGTAGTTTCATCACTTCTTCTAGGTAACTTTACCGGATGAGAAAGAACAAATAATGATTTATTGCTCAAGTGGGATAACTAATTCATTTTTTACGCTAAATTTGGATTCCATATCAAATTTTCATCACATTTTCTTTTTTTCTTTTTCGAGTTCTTATTTCACAATTTGATTGATAGAATATTAAACCTATTAGTTTTAGTTCGAGAAAAATGTGTAGCATTCTTGGAAGAAATGAAGATTGATAACTTGTAGTTCCTCAAGATTAGAAAATTTATATTAACCATACTGAAATTAGCATATGTTTGGGAAAAATATATTATTGATTTGAATTTATGCTAAGACAGATGTAACATAAGACGAAAATATCGTTAAATTAAAAATAACTTAGGGCAACGGCACTCAAATTTTATGAGTTGTATTTTCTCAGACGAATGATTTTTGCAATAAAAATAACATTTTAAAAATGTTTATTTTGATTTACAAAGCTTTATTTAAAATGTGTTACAACAAACAACCCTTCAAATCAAAACTTATAAGACTTTATTTATTTAGTAACTCATTTTCCGCTTTCAATTTTTGATAAAGCTAGAACAAAAAAATGATGGGCAAAATTATTCTAATTGAAATAGGTTAAAAAAAATAATGAGCAAATTTATTGAAGGGAAATATGTTGGGGGAAAACTTAATACAGGTTTGAATTTAAGCTAATACAGATGTAACAGAACAGGGATATATCGTTAAAATAAAAATAACGAAGAGCAACGGCACTCAAAATTTATTAGTTATATTTTCACAAACGAATAAATTTTGCAATAAAAGAATGGTTTAAAATTTTTTATTTTGATTTAAAAAAAATAATAATTTAAAATATGTTATAAGTAAGTAACAAGCCTTCAAAACAAAACTTAGAAGAAAATTTTATTATTTATTAACTTATGCATCTTCCACTTTCAACTTTTGATAAAGTTAGAATGAAAGAATACTGCTAAAAATTGTTATAATTTAAATACGTTAAAAGAATAATGTGCAAGATTCTTACAGTAGAAATATGTAAAAAAGAATAATATACAAAAATATTAAATTTAAATATGTTGAGAGAAAAGTTGTAACTGGTTTGAATTTACGCTTAGACAGATGTAACTAAGGATGCAAAAAAACGTTAAATTAAAAATAACGAAGAACAAAGGCTTTAAAATTTAATAAGTTAATTTTATCACACGAAAAATTTTACTATAAAAATATTTTTAAAATGCATATTTTGATTAAAAAACTTTTTTTAAAATGTGTTATAACAGGAAAGCCTTCAAAACAAAACTTAAAGGAAAATTTTATTTCATTTAGTTATTTACTAACTTATGAGTTTTCGACTTTCAAATTTTGATAAAGATATAATGAAAGAATAATGTGCAAAATTATTATAAGTGAAAAAAATTACGTTCAAAATTATTCAATTAAAATATATTCAGGGAATAGTTGTTACTAGATTAAATTTCGCTAAGACAGATATAATTGACGATAAAAATGGCGTTAAAATAAAAAATAAATAAACAGAGCAACGGCACTAAATTTTTTAGTTAATTTTCTCAAACGAAAAAATTTTACAATGAAAATAACGGTTAAAAAATGCTCATTTTGTTTTAAATTTCTTTTATTTACAGTGTGTTATCACAAACAAGACATCAAATCAAAACGTAGAAGAAAATTTTGCTTTATTTATTTATTTACTAACATTTATTTTCTACTTTCAACTTTTGATAAAGTTCGCACGAATAAAAAATGAATAAAATTAAATTGGTACTTTTTTTAAAAAAGATCTTCACATATTACACTGTTAAGAATTCTGGATAAAATTATGGTAAAATGTATCGTCACACAAGGAGCCAGTACTTTTTACCGTTATTTGATCCGGTAATTTTTGCAGTGTAGGCTATTGGTTCGAAAGGCAATAAATAATGAACTTCAATAACTAATATCGTACCCTAAATACACTAATTAATTAATGTAGTAATGTATTATCTTAACGCATGAAAGTCGGTACTAAAAAACGTACTTTTTTTAAATAAACATGCGTGCTTTTACAAAAGATTTGAATTTTTGATTCTCTAAATTCTTTAGGTCTTTGCTATATTTTTTGCTATAATCTAAGATATATTTTTTGCTAATAATCTTGAATTTTTTACTATAATCTTCAATAGTTTTATTCAATCAAGTGGTCCAAATTTCTTATTTTTTTTCAATTTAAATAGAAATTTTTTTTTTTACTATCAGTGTTTTTCGATAGATCTCCGGAACTCTTTAAATGAATCAAAAACTTTTCCCCCAAATTATAAAACTCTCTTATGCAACGATCATTTCCTACGAAAATATACTTTTTAAGTAATTTATTAATCTTTATTTTTTAATTTAATAAACAGATAATCTCGTGTTTAAATAAATATTTATTTTTATTTTATCATTAGTAAAAGTTACCCTTATCAAAATACGTAAGATTCGAAAAGAAAAAAAAAACATTTCTACTATAAAATTCATTAATTAATTTTTTATACTTTTACAATAAATTAACTCATTAACAATTAAACAAACCAGCACTATTTTTGTGAAATTGTCCAACACTGCTCCCGAATTAAGTTTGAATAAAAAAATAAGAAAAAACTACGTAATGAACCGACAGCTTAATATGTGCTGTTATTTTTGAATTTTTTGTAAGAAATATGATAAATTTTCTTTTCAAATTTTAGACAAACTACAAAAATTGTTGTGAAATAATTTGCTACTCGAAATATTGCCTTGATATGCTTAATATATTACAATAAACATTAATATATTATAATAAGCTATTTTAGCAAACAACTAAAGTTTAAAAGAGGAAATTAGTGCGCCACACAAAATGCGATTTTGATATGATTCATTTCTAATTGAAAGCTCGAAATTTAAATTTACAAATGAATTAAATAAAAGCACAACTTACAAACTATCGCTGTGTTGTTGATTTTGTTAATCGAGCACACCAAAACGCGATTTTTCACTGTTTATTTATTACTGCAAAATTATGTACAATAATAAATAATAAAAAAAATATTAACTAAGTAATAGTCCGACTTAGAAATTATTGCTGTGGCATAACTTACTATTAAAAATCTCTTAGTGTAACTTATTTTGTTAAACAGCTAAAGTTTAAATTAGTAACGCTAGAGTGTCACTAAAAACGTTCAATTCGTATGATTCAATTATTATCGCAAAATTACAAATCTAAATTTACTAAGTCAAAGCACCTTACAAACTACTGCTGTGTATTATTTTCTTAATAAAAATTCGCCTTTTTTTACTTGTTTTGCTATTTTGGTAAAAGTTTGAAAACAGAAAAACTAGTCTCATTCAAAACATGCTTTTTGTATGATTCAATTATTATGGCAAAATAAGAAATCTCAATTTACCAAGTCATGGCATAACTTACAAAGTATTGTTGTGTAATAACTTGTTAATGAAAAGTCTCTTTATATAACTTCTTTTGTTAAGCATCAAACACTTATAATAGAAAAACTAGAGTGTCACTCAAAACGTGCCTAAAGTATGATTAAATTATTACGACAAAATAAGAAATCTCAATTTACCAAGTCATGGCATAACTTACAAAGTATTGCAGTGTAATAACTTGTAAACGGAAAATCTTTTTATATTATTTCTTTTGTTAAACAGCAAACACTTATAATAGAAAAACTAGAGTGTCATTCAAAACGTTCCTTTCGTATGATTCAATTACTATCGCAAAATTCTAAATCTAAATTTACTAAGTCACCTTACAAACTATTGCTGTGCATTTCTTGTTAATAAAAAATTCGCCTTTTTTTACTTGTTTTGTTATTTTGGTAAAAGTTTAAAACAGAAAAACTAGTCTCATTCATCTCAAGTCATGGCATAACTTACAAAGTATTGCTGTGCAATAACTTGTTAACGAAAAATCTCTTTATATTATTTCTTTTGTTAAACAGCAAACACTTATAACAGAAAAACTAGAGCGTCACTCAAAACGTGCCTTAGGTATGATTAAATTATTATTGCAAAATAAGAAATCTCAATTTACTAAGCCTTGGCATAACTTACAAAGTATTGCTGTGTTATAATTTGATATTAAAATATCTCTTGTTACGACTTATTATACAGCAGTTGTAAATTGATAGTTAGAGAGCCAACAAAAACAAGGAAAAAAGAGAAACGTAAAAAAGAGCTGCCTTATTAAAATACTTAAATAATTCATTTGCTTCGAGAAACACTAATTTTTGAAAACTTTACTTATAATGAAATAATAAATATACAAACATGCTTCTAGTTCGAACATGCGCACATGTAAAATGAGATAAATTCAATAGAAAATGTGTGCAATAATTACAGCTGGAAATTTTCGGATGAGGGGGAGTTGAAGGAAAGAAAAAAGAACAACATGAAAACGATGCCATAGATTCAAAAGGCGCGAAACCCCGTATTGAAATAAAACAGAGTGAAAACTCAGGATGGGAGAGGGAAAAAAAACGAATAAAAAAATAGAACTGTGCAAGTCGGGGCATACGATTCCACAGTCTGTTAACAGCAGGGGTAGACCACAGCCACACACACATATTCCCTTCAAAATACGGATTCCACAAGCAAAGGGGGGTCAACACCCTCGCTTCCACCCCCAACTTGAAACTGCAAGTGCAAAGCCTACCTTCGGGGCAAATAACACTTGGAAAGTCGCTAAAGGGGAAGGAAATAGAAGGGGCGGGAGAAAGATTCAAAATGGCTTCCCCGGCTGCGAAAGATCTCAGCTTTACTTCCTGTTAACTCCCCAGACTGCTTGGCGTTCGGATCGAAGCCACGTGTTTCTATGGTAACCGCACCCCTTCGGAAACTGGGTGAGGGGAGGGGAGGAGAGAGAAGAGTGTGGAGAGGTTTGTTCCAAATAGTACAGCTGCGCATCAAGGCAGTCGCATCTCTGGGCGTGAAATTGCGGGGGCGAATTTTTTCTTCTTCTTTTATCTGTATTTGTTTTATTTTTTTAGAGAAGATTTTGATTCATTCTTTTTTAATATTTTATTTTTTTTTATTTGCTTTTTAAAAAGATGACGAGACCACTCACCTTACAGTAATCATTGTTAGAAAAATATTCTTCATGAAATTCCTTTTTTTCTTTCTCTTCTGTTAAAATATTGTATTTTAAACGAAGATAGTTTAGGACGTTAGTAAATCTATCATTTCAAAATATGAATATTATTTTAATATTATATAATCACCGTTATAAAAATATTTTTTATGATAATTTCTAATATTTATTTATTTATATTTTTAGAAAGATAATGAGACCATTCACCCTACAATTGTTTGAAAAATATGCTTCATAAAATTTTTTTTCTTTTCTTTTCTATTTTTTAGTTTTGGTGTATTGTACCATAAATGAAGAGAGATGAGGATTTTAGTAATACATAAAAATATCAGGTTAAAAAATAAATGCGTATTTTTAAATATTTTAATGTCATACACATAATCTTTCATGAATTTTTGTTCTTTAAGATAGTTAAAAATGAGTGAAATTCTGTTCTTATTAGAATAGTGAGCCAATCAAATAAGAAGAATGATTTAATCATTGTCACAAGCATTTTACTCTTACATATAAATCTTACAAAATATTCCTTATGAAGTTCTTTGACTGCAGTTAAAGAATATGAATTATTTAAAATTATTGAAACATTGTCCCAAATATTCTATTCTTTTAGCAACAAATTGTACTTTTTTTTAAAAAATCAAGGAAGTATATGAAAAATAAAATTTTTTTAATCATTGTTAGAAATATGTTCTTCCTTTTTTCCCTGTCAAATAGAAATTTGATTAAAATTGCTGAATCATTATTACAAGTATTATTCTCGCCAGTTAAACGGGAGGTATTTAAAATTATAGAATCATTATTATAAATGTTCCACTCTCTTACAAACAGTAGTTACAAAATACTCTCTTTTTTTCTTCTTATTAATCAAATAAGAACATAATTATTTAAAATTGTAGAATCATTGTTACGAATATTTTTCTTAATTTATAGTAATTAAAACATATTATTCCTTCATTTTTTTCCTTAACCATCGGATAAAAATATGAGCTATATTATTGAATCATTCTTACGGATACTCTATTCATGCAAATAATAATTAAAAAAGATTCTTTATGAGATTACCAAGTAAGTCTTTTCCTGACAAGTAAGAATATAAATTAATTAAAGTTGTTGAATCATAGCTACAAGTATTTTACTCTTACTTATAATTATAATATACTCTTCATAATCTTAATATTCTTCATCTCTGTTATAAATTTCCTAATCTAAATAATAATTTCAAAATAATTCTCGAATTTAGTGGGAATAGGAATTATTTAAAGTTACAGAATAATTGTTAGAAATATTTTTTTCTTACAAATTATAATTGTAATTTTTTTTTATGAAAATCTTTACTTATTAAGTGAGAATATAAAATATTTAAAATTGCTGAATCATTGCTATAAATTACCACTTTAAAAAATCTCAATTGAAAAATATTCGTTATGAAATTCTTTTGTTCTCATTGAGAATTTGTGCTTTAAGAGAAAGGTGTCTTGTTGGACAGCAAGTCCATGTTATTAGAATTTGAGTGAATAAACCTTTTGCTGTGACGAAATTATGCTACAAATAAAAAAGTTATTGTAGATATACCACATCAGAATCTGAATGGTTTAATTTTGTATAATCACTTATATTCATGAATTTTTTTTTCTTGGTCATTTAAAAATTGTGTTAGAAACGAAGAAAATTTTATACTATTTTAAGTCTATTACATCTGAATATGAAGGGCTTAATATTTTGTAATTGCTATTTTGTATTGCATCTGTATTGAATTTGAATGGTTAAATATTTTTTAATTGGAATCTTTTCAAATAATTGTTTTGAAAAAAAAAAGACAAGTCTTGTACTAAAGAAGATCTATCACATCGAAATTTAAATGATCTAAAATTATATAATCATTTGTTATAACTAATTACTTCATCAAAGTAACTAATCACTAGGAAAGAGAAACCTATTACTTCAAAGTGATTAGTTACAATGAGAAAATCACTTCACATCTTACAATCACTTATTCTAACTAATCGTATACAGTAACATTTTTTTAATGTACCTTAAAATAAGAAACGGAGACAACTATTTCACACCATAATGGTTTAGAACCATGGACAGTCTCACCTAGAATGTTCTCTATACTTTTCGGTGTAAGTAGCTGATATCGTTTTTGGTATGTTCTCTATACTTCTCGGTGCAAGTAGCTGATACCATTTTTGACATGTTCTCTATACTTTTCTGTGTAAGTAGCTGATACCATTTGATATGTTCTCTATACTTCTCGGTGTAAGTAGCTGATACCATTTGATATGTTCTCTATACTTCTCGGTTTAAGTAGCTGATACCTTTTTTGATATGTTCTCTATATTTCTCGGTGTAAGTAGTTTATACCATTTTTGCCATTCAGTAACACAAATATTTACAATCACAGTAAAATAAGATTATCATAAAATTCAGTAATTTACGGGAAAGAAAATTACATAACATTTACGAAAGTAAGATTTTACGGTAAAATAGAAAATAGGAGAATCATTAATTTAGGAATCATAAATACACTAATTCTAAATAAAATACACTCATTCTAAATTCTAATTCTAATTAAAAAGCACCAGAAAATCATTTCGTAGGGTATGTTATTGCTAAATTAGATTCATTTTGTTGAAGTATAGAATTTCTTTGCAATATTTTTCCATACTCTCATAAATAATTTCAATTAATTTTTGTACAGTGTAAAATTTATAAGAAACTAATATTTTGATACATTTTAATAATAAAAATTGAAAATAATAAATAACCAGTGAAATTTTATTTCTTTTATTGTATTTATGAAATAGATATTTCAAAAATGCTATTATTGCTTCTCAGCTGACATTTAATATTAATTTGCAAAGTATAGTTTATAAAATAAAATTCAAATTCAACTTAAATAATAAATAAATATATATTTTTAAAAAATTTTTAAAATACTCTTTTCATTAAAAAAATTGTAGGAGTTCACTTGTTAATTATAAATTAATACCTTATTATTAATTAACGTAAAAAATATTATGATAATTTACCTCAGGTTGTATTTTTAGGTTAAAATCAGTTCCATTTTGATTATATTGGCTCTTTTTAAAAGCAACAATAGTTTTATTAATGAATTTTATTAATTGTTCACACTTATCACTTCACTTACTTTAGATCAAAAATCTGAAAACGCACGTATATCAGTCGTAAGGTCATGAAAATTTTTTTGTGTTATGACATCGACTTTTTCCAATGCCCTTTTTTCTTTTTTTTTCCATGCTCTTTTACTTCAGCGTCTTCTTTCTGCGTGATTCGTAAATCAATTTTATTATACCAGAGAGAATATTAAAACAAATTCGAGCTAGGCTTAACAGAACCGAAGTTGATGGAAATCATACGTTAATATAGTTTACAGACTCAAAAACTAAAATTTAAATATCCTTATTAAGCAACTAAAATCATACATACATATTTTAACGGCGAACTCCTGTTTTAGTAAAGTAAAGCAGCATTGAGGACAACAGCAAACTTTCGCCAACTCATATTAAGTATAAACAATCTATGGACGATATCTATATTGCGCTAACGTTGGTGTTTTTAAAAACAATAATATTTTACGTACGATGTAAAAGTGCTTAAGTTTGGTCTAAACTTTTCCCATTATTGTAAGAGCTTTAGATTTATTTACACCTCTTAAATTGTACATGAAGTATTATATATAAAACTCGATTGTCAGTTAGTTTGAAAAAAAGTGTTCTTTTACACAATTATTCGAACCGTTCAATGTCAAATTCAGAGAGGTAGTGCACCACGGTTTGTACAGAGTTCGTAAAAGTAGTTTATTACTTCAAAGTTACAGACTTATCAATTCGAAGTGATTATTTGCAACAATCACTTCACTTTCTGAATCACTTATTATAACCAATCACTTCGTGAAAGATTTTTTTTTCAGTTATTTTTAATGCCCCACAGAATTTAAGAATGAATTCCAGCTGATGCGTGATTCTTGTTGTGACGCAATCAGAACAAGAATGGATATTTAAATGTTTTTTTAATAATAGTTTTACAAATATTCTTTATGAAATCTCTTTTTTGTTGTTGTTAGGTAATGTAGAAAAAAAATAAAGCAAATCGTGTTCGGCAGTAGACTTAACAAATCAAGCCATAAATAATTTCAAATTATTTATATAATTTTTAAAATATAGTTATTTTACCACATATAATTATTATGAAAGTATTTCTCAGGAATTTTTTTTCTCGGGGGTGAGAAGTTGTTTTATAAACGAATGAAGTCCAACTCGATAGTAAATTAACCCCATAAATAATTCAATTAATAACGAAATAATTTAATACTAAATAAATTTCAAAATATTGACTAAATAGGATTGTTCTGAATAGGACTGTTGAAAAATTTTCTGAAAATATTAAATAAATACGTTATTTTTTAAAATTTACTGATACTCTTTTGTTACATTTCTTTATTTTAAAATGATCTGACCTTTGATTTTTTATGGCTTAAAATAACAATCGAAGGATGATGATCAGTGGAATATTTTGATAAATCTAAGTTTTTTTTTTCTTTCCAAAAATGCGAATTCGAAATGGAGCAGAACAAATTTCGAACTAATTTCAACGAAGAGCAAAATCGTTCCTAGTTAAAATTGCGGATTTGAGGAAAACTTTTAAAAGATCGCAAACTAAATATTTCATGGCCGATTGCTTTTCAACGGAGGGTGGTCCAAGGCCTGCCATGAAAGGCGATTTGCCATTTTCACCTTATTCAGAATGAAATTGACCTGTTTGTTCGAAAGAGTAAATATATTCCAGAGAGTCAAAAGCAAAGGAATATTTCTTTCAAATCAAATCAGACTCTTACAAAAGGTGACGAAATATTCCCAGTTTTCAGTACAAAGGCCCTCCTACTACCTCTATCATGGAGGAGGGGCCAATGAAGTCAAGTCCAAGGGGGAGGTTGGGGTAAGGAAAAAAAAAAAGGTCAAGATGGAAAGGTCTTTGATGAAGAAGGGAGGGGGGACCACCCATGGGTACACGTGGTGTTTAAAGCCTGTTTCCCCAGGATGGGGTTTTCTAGAAGGGAGTGGTCAAAAAGCATAAAAAATAAAAAAAAAGTTAATATCATAATATTAAAAAATCTTGAAGAGCATTCCTTTGGAAAAGTGAGGGTTCTGTTAAAGTCTTCAGCAGTTGAAGACACAGTTAGAACATTGTGTCCTGTTGTCTTCCCTTGATGGAATGCAGAGCTGGAATGAACGAGATCTTCAAACGTTTGACGCCTGGGGTGAACAAGATCCTGTCATAAGTTCCTCTATCAAGAAAGGCCTGTCTGATTTTCTTGCATTCAATAGGGCTTGAGTTCAGCCCTGTCACGTGCTAATATCCGAGAATAGAATGCTTAAATATAATGTTAAAGGTCTTTCTTGTTCTTTATTTTTATTTTCAGTTAAAGACCTCTTGTCAACGTGGTTTTCAGCCATGCGCTGTCTTGTTTCGTTGCAGTGAAAGAAGTCATATGAAACTCGAATTAGAAAGTTTTAAATAGAGATCAATAGGAATAATAGAAAACGCGAAATCACCATTTGAATTAATAGTATTAAAATATGCTAAAGTATTAGTTTCTTCTAAATTATCTGCTTTAATAAAATTAATCAAAATTAAAGAAAAAATACGTAAAAAATATAAATAAATTACGAACTTTAGCGAAATTAATCTAATGTAGTTAATAAATATCTTAAAAAATTATGTGTCTAGTAATTAAGCAACATTGTTATCATTATCAAATAAAGGATAATATTGACATGTTAGCCCGAGAGTTGTGAGTCCGAATTAGCTCCGTAAAATCATTAGTTTGTTTAAGATCATTATGTTCATTAATTAAAAATTAAGAAAAGTACAAGAAAAAAGGTCTCTAAAAAGGGGAAAATAAGTGTCTCTGAAAAATAAACATCTGGAGACGTTTATTACTAAGTTAGAATATCTCCTGTAATAGTATTATCATTAAATCTTGGATTTTGAAGACCAAAAAAAAATCCCATAAAATGCCTTTATTTAAAAATCAATCCCTTGTATTAAAGCAAAAATCCAATGTGAGTCATAATTTTTTTACTAAAATTTCATCTAACGTATAATTGTATTGCAAAATTTATATTAAGAGAAAATGAAATGTAATTTTCATTATATTTGGAAATGTATTTAAATTCAAAATTAACTGAAGCCTAAAGAAGAAAGGTAAAATGTTTTGATACACGTACACTGTCAATCCGAACTTAGAACCAAAATCTTCAGCAAATGGCAAGATTTAGGTGGTTAAAATTGGGATTTTTTAAAGACACTGAGGTTCTTGCACCATCTGTAAATCAATTAAAACTCTTTATTTTATTTACGATTAGAATGGTCTACAATAGTTAATAAGAGAAGAAGGTATAAAAATGAGATAGTTTTTCTAAAAGTTAAAAAAGAAAAGAAAAAAGGCCCTTAAAGAAATCCTCAAAACTAAAAAAAAATGTCCAAAACTAGCAAAAGTGTCCAAGAATGCGCTCGTTAATTTGAAAAATATTATTTGTTTATTGTTATATCTTATTACAATAAGTGTAATATTTGAAATTTAGAACAATTTTAGAGCTGCTTAAGAGTTCTAATCATTTTGTTAAATAGTACTCCAAAAAAAAAAAAAATTCTGGTAAAATTACCGGATTGTATGGCAACAACATTTCTGTCTAGAAAAAAGAAATTATAGTTCTGGAAATAAAATCTAAAGTATGCAGTATTTAAACCTTTCATTTGGCAATTTTCCAGTCCGGTAATTGTATACCGGAAATTTCAATTTTCAAAAATATTGTTTTTATTACAACACACTTAGTAAAAAATATAAAACTGAAAAGTAAATTCTACCAATGTGCCATGTTTTAAGGTATCATTATAAAACAGAAATGCCATATTTTAAGATATCATGATGAGAAACATGGTAAATTTTACCATATTCTGGTTTTGTACATACTTTTTTTTCTTAGTGTATTAAAAAAGGAAAATTACTTAGCTTAAATTTCAAAATAATTCTTATGCACTAATTCATTTTTTGAAACAAATATCGAACTTTATATCCGAATTAATATTTAATTACATTAAATTCTTGTTTAACGGCCAGAATTGAATCTGTTGTTAAAACCATACAATTACTAACGAGGGTTATTTTCTTTTTGCTTTTTTCCCCAAGCTTTTTTACTGTGTTTGTTTGGTGCTTTTTTCCCATGTTTTATTACTGCGTTTTTTGTTTCAATTCACCTCGAGAAGCACACAACAACCGAAGTGGCGTTTTTTTCCTGGTACTTTTTCGCCACTGCTTTATTTCTAATGCTTTTAAAAGTCCTCTGTTTTCTCCAGACTGTTGTTTTCGGTGCTTTTTCTTTTTCCCGTTTCCTCCATTGAAGCAGCGGAGGATAGTTACGGTGCATGTTGTTTTATCAATAGTAATTGTAACGTATTTTATGACATTATAAAAACTTCTGAATCAAATGTATACGTATACTCGTGAAGTTTCATTTTACTCAGAATTTAAATTTTTTGCACTTAAAGTAACTTCTTTGCTTGTTGTAGGGTAAATTCATTGATTCTTCTTAATTCATAATGAGAAGAGTGCGTGGGCTTGGACTGCCCAAAGACCTGAAATTGCAATCATATCTGGGGAGCCTTCATTGAAAGTGAGACCCATGGATATTTAAAACAGAAAGTTTTTTGAAAAATGAAACACAGTTTGTCACTCATGTCCAAGAGGTCGTGGGTTCGATCCCCGCCGGCCGAAGACTCCCCGTGTAGTAATCTGTCGAGTCACGACGTCCTCCATGTTCCCATAACAAATCATACCTCTGCTGGTACTGATCTAGGAGTTTCCTTGTCTTCTGGATTGGTTCAAAATTACAAGGCTACGGAGTTTGTCCTTAGTATTCGTAAATGCAAAATTGGCTCGGCAGTTCAACGACGGTTATAAAATAAAATAAAATTTGTCTCATTAGAGACACGGTGGCTCAGGGGATAGAGTGCCAAAGATGACCCAATTTCGAATCCTAACGATGACTGGTCGACATAAATTCTGGTTCCGACTCGCTCCAATCACAGTGCTGATATAAATGTCCTCAGTGGTTGACGGATCATGGGTCACATATTCTCCTTGACGTCAGGCTAACCGTGGGAAGTTTCCATGGTTTGCCTGTCCATGTAATGCAAATGCGGGATAGATGTAACAATTAATCTTTCAGAAAGACTAGTTTGTTTAATACTTGATCCCCAAGTTCACGTGTCTTCTGGATTGGGTTCAAAATTACCAGGCTACGGAGTTGAACATTAGTAGTCGTAAACCCAAAAATTAGTAACCCCAATCAAAATCGTAAACCCAATAGTGGTAACCTCAGAGTTGTTACGAGTGTTCAATGCCGTTTGTAAAATAAAATATGTTCTATTCTTAGCATTATGAATAAAATATTCCTATGAAATTTTTTGTTGTTGAATAGTACTGAAGCTATGAAAACAGTTTGCAATGCAAATAACTATAAGGAGCAACGTCTCAGGTTATTGTTGGCGTCCGCGTTAGTGCTGGCGTATAGTGCTTAGAATCTTTCCCACAAAAATGTTTGCGACGAATAATACACTTATTGCGTGTCAAAATAGTTTTTAATTTCTTTGAAAGGAAATAAATAGTATTAGAGTTAATAAATTATACTTTTCATCAGCATTGATTTAGTTTTATATAAATTTAAATAATTTATGATAATTTACTATTTATAATATCTCCAACTATAATTTGTTTTTTAATCATTAAAATAAGTTGATTCTCTTAAAACGTACTATGTATTACATACCATTTCAAAGTGAAATGATAGAAAAGCATAGCATTATGACTTAAAGCATTGCACTCCTCTTATTATTGTCTTAATCCGCTTACTTGAATATAGTCGGCTGGAATTAGTTGACTTGAATATAGTTGGCTAACTTAAAACTAAACTTTGTATTTTAATTACTTTTTAAAAAGCATTTTATTTAATTATAACAAATATTTAACTACATTAAAGTCTTTTTTATAGACTAGAATAAAATCAGTCATTAAAACCTTATTATTTAAGTGCTTTTTATTCTTTTTTTTGTGCTTTTTTTCCCAGGCACTTTTTTTTCTTCAATACATTGAAAGCTAGGTAACTAAAACTTAATAAAATATAACTGCTCCGAGTGAAATGTTATTGTTACGACAGAATATCAATTCATCGTCCGTAAAGGAATTTAAATTATTGTATTCTAAAATTGTAATGTATTTTGAAATTATCATTTTTTAGATTATTCTTTCCCCATTTCGAACTTTGTAATCCCAATTTGGAGTGTGAGAAATGACAAATATCCTTGAAAAGACGTTAAATAGAGGAAAAGAAGAGGGTTTTAAAAGGGGTGGGCGTTTGCTGTTCCGACTTTCCAATTTGTTCCGGCGTGTTTGGGAAAGTGACATCGATTCATCAAGCTGATAAAAGGGCACCGGTACCACATGAAGTACCGACTTTCGGTGAGAAGACCCCCGAACCAGGCATGTCAGAAAATGCGGTAACACATGTGGAAGGATTTCATACTGAGTTGGCGGTATCTGCGAATGTTTAAAAGGATGAAATTCCTTAAAACAGATCAGATGACAATTTATTTTAATTACTCCTAGTTTCGCGCAACTTTATCATTAACTAGAAGAATACATTTTTATTTAGTTAATTAATAATTATATTAATAAACTTTTTATTTTGTTTTCAAGTTTCCAAATGAGTCATCTAAACAATAAAATTATATAAAAATTTTGATCACTTTGTTTTTCAAATATGAAATAATTTTATTTTTATCAGGCCTAAACGAAAAACGTTGGTTGCGTCATATTTGCAAGCTGTGATAGAAATTCTCAGCTGTAATATCATTTACTTGAAAAATGCATTTTTATTTAATTAATTAATAATTATATTAATAAACATTTAATTTGATTTTAAGTTTCCAAATGAGACATCTAAACAATAAAATAATGTTAAAAATTTTGATCACTTTGTTTTTCAAATATGAAATAATTTTATTTTTATCAGGCCTAAACGAAAAACGTTGGTTGCGTCATATGTAAGATGTGAAAGGAATTTTCAGTTGTAATCGAAGTTTATTGCTGAGTGACGCCAGCTACGTTTTGGCTCTGATAAAAATAATTTTTTTTTCTACTTTTTAGTTTCTTTAAAAAACGCAGTTTTTAATATTTTTGTTTTATTTTAGCATTTTTATCTTTTTAGTTTTGTGCCTGTTTATATGATTCTACCGGAAAGTTTTCGAATTGTGAATTGACGTTAAAATAATGCTAAATTTTGCTTGCAGCTTTAAGGAAATAATTTTAACTTACCTTTTCACCGTACTGCTTCAATTGAAAATTAAACACTTTAGTTATGGAGAAATTGGTTATAATTTGGATTGACGATTAATTCCTTTTGACGATAATATGACTGTAAATTCTTTTGACATAAATCTATGACAATAATTCATATGACAATAAATTCTTATGAGTCAATAAATGACAATAAATTCTTATAACGATAAATTCTGATTTAAGAACCAGTAAATGATTGAAACTTACTTGTCATCAGCTCGGAGCTTCATTAAAGTTTTAATTGCTCTAGCTAGTCGGAAAGTGACCACTCTCAAACGTGACAGCGAGTTAATAAAAACGCAATAATAATATTAAAAGTAATGAGAAATTTTATTCAAATTTTAATTTAAGTGTATGATAAACAGAAAAACAAACTCTCTTGCATTATTATATTTTTCTTGCTTTTAGAACACCAAGCAAAACGTATAGCTTAAATATTCAAAAAGAAAGAAAAAATATTTATAACTTAATTTAATAGAGACAATTTTCAGAATCGAATAACGCGTAATATGTAAAGTTATAAAATTTATTCCATGTTGAAAACAAAAGTAAAGAAATAGAAATTTTATTGCAAATAATTTGCTCCTCTTTTCATGTATTTTGATCTTAACTCATATTCTTACTTTTCACTTGTTTTAGGAACTGATGAATGTTTTAAGGTTTAATTGGGTATTGAATTAATCTATGCATGGAATCTATATAGTAAATGAAGAAAAGGAATATTTTAGAAAAATGAATTTATTGCTCGAAACATATATGAAAATATTTCGAAAGGAATTTGAAATTAGCTAATTAGCATTATTTTTCAATATTTTTCCTCTAAGATTTAAGTTTACATTGAAAAACAAATAATTTTCCTTAAATAAATAACTCATAAATATTTCCATAAAGTGTAATTGGATTCCGAAATATAAGTTTATTAATTTTATATTACAATTAATTTACGTTAAATAATAAAACTTAAAAATGTTTTCTTCACAGTATAATGAAATAAGTTGGTACCAAAATAATGTATTTTAAAAAGAGAAAAAAAAAACAATAACCTTAGTAAAAAATATTTTATAATTTTTTTAAGAATCTTTGGTTAATTAATATTGTTATTGCACTGTTTACTTACTACGCAAATAAATAAATAAAAAAAATGTTAGAATGTTAGAAAAATTTTAACTTTCTCTTAACTTTACATTTTGCTCATAAAATTTAAAAAAAAAATATATCGGATTTGTTTGAATTTATGTTAAGTTTAATTTTTCATCAATATGCATTTGTAAAAGAGGAAAATAAAGTTTTCGCAGATCATAGATAGTCTAAAAATTTCAATTTTCTGAAAATTATTTTATATATTTTTATACGAACACATACCATATTTTTTTTGAATGCGACAAATCATTTTAAATTGTCCCCAATTAAAGTTTTAAAAAAAAATTTTGCTCTTATTTTTAAACGTAATATAGCATTTCAAGTTGATAAAAATGGTACTTATATAAACTTGAAAAAGAAAAAAAAAATCACTTGACGAATTTATTGAATTGTGTGTTATTACAGTAAAATATTTCGGCACATCAAAAATACAATAAAGAAATGTTCGTTTTAGATAAGATTTTAATGATGTTCAGACCAGTTTAAAAAAAAAATTAGACAACATTTTTTTTCTTCTTTTTTCCTTTCTGAATCGATTTACAGAAAGGTTCAAAAGACGTTTAAATTTTTTCATTCGAAAGTTTATGCATTAAAAAGAATAAATAAATGAATAAATAAGTGAATAAGAAAAAAATGGCGGATGTAAAGAAAAAAAAAGTTTTTAATTTTTTTAAAAGAAAAATTCAGCTTTCCTGTCAGTAAGGAAAAGTTAAAGGCCCTTTATCTAATGATGTAGTTGTGGACAACTAAAAATGATGGATGTTTCGTCATTTTTTCCCCAACTTTCTCTTTTCCTCTTCATTTTGAGCTCTTTTCCCCCTTTTCTTGTCTCACTTCATTACATTATTATTTTTTTTATCCAAGGCAATTTCAGCATCATTCTATTTTCCTCTTTTAACGCTTGGCGACAAAATCTTGGCGAAAAGAGCAGTAAAAAACAGCGACCTTGAGAAAAGGGTGGGATTGATAAAAGGAAAAGCAAATTTCTCTCTAAGTTGCTTGTTAGAGTATTTCTAAATGAGGTTTTCTATTTTGTTCATTTTTTTTTAACTCTATGAATGTTTTTTTTTTCATTAATCCCGATGGTTTAACTGGGTTATGGACCTTTAAAATGTCAAGGCAGCTAACTAATTCTGAATTCAACCGAATGATTAAGGGTTCCTGGTTAGGGTTAAAGAATTTCAGATTATAAATTATAATAGTTTAACAATCTGGAATGACAGGGAGGAACTTTTCAAGCTGTAATTAAATATTAGTTTAACTAGCAATTTGGTCCTAATTTCTACAATCTTAAGAGTCAAGTTATGGTACTCTAGAAAATCATCTTTTCAAATTGCATAGAAAATATTATCCTTCATTAATTCTGTCCAGTAATGTTCCAAATGTTTTGATTTAATAAGGCTAATGCTCTTTTGTTAAATTTGCAAGCTCATGGTGTGCAATCAAAATAATGGAATACTTTAAAATATTTTTCTTAAGATTTTGAAGTCAATTAATCTTACTGATAAATATAATTATTTTTTTTTAAAACTAGTTACGGGGTACAAGTTAACGAGGTCAGAAATAGTAGTAATAATGAATCTAATTTGATGCAAAATCGATGCAATATATGAAATAAGTACATTTTCAATGCTTATTCTGCTTACATTTCATTGAATAAAAAATCTTAACTTTCTGAATAAGCTTCGATTTAGTAATTGGATTATTATTCATCGAATTCAAAAAAACATCATTACATTTTTTTAAAAGGGAACAGTGGATCCATGACAAACTACTTTTTATTTTTGACTCTAGAAACTCAAATTTTTGTCAGCTATGCATAAACAAGGTGCTTAATGTCTCGATTTTCAAAAAAATAAATAAATAAATAAAAAAAATAACTGAACCAATTAAAAATACATTAATTAAAACCATTTCTAATCACTCGCAGTTACTCTACAAATTTTCAAAAATAAATTTAAATTTTCTTTAAAAAAGCATTTTAGTCATTGATAAGGTTTAAAATTAATGTTATTAGAAATGGTAGTGTAAAATATAATTATACATATAAAAAGATTAGATTTTATAAAACTTTTCTTTAAAAAAAGTGACATAAAATCCATATTTTTTATTAAAAATTTTGAAATAATTTCATGTAACGTTTTTCTAATCATTATTTGTGATAAAAAAAAATTGAAAATGAAACTATTTAAAATCAAAAATGAATTAATCTTTCGACAATTTTTTAAGAAATAGTAGGCTCCTCCCCCTTTTTGCTCCGCCCACCAAACCACGCAATTGCTTCTCGTTCATTAGTGACTTTTTCTTAAAAGTCGATATTTTTCCAAAAAAAAAAAAAAAAAGAGTGAACGTTTGGCTAATAAAATATGTAATTACTAATATCGTGAACTTTAACACGTGCTTTTGCTTATAAGCGATCAGCTGGAGCTGTCGTCATAGGTCACATGTGTGAATATCCGTGATCTTCTTCTTCTCGAAGTGCAAGTACCCGATTGCCTTATATAATAAAATTTTATTGAAAATGAACGATTGCTAGGATTTGAAAAATATTCAACTGTATTTGACAGAAAATTTAAACTTGGGAATATAAAATGGAATTAATAAGAAGTACTAGTTTCACTTGTTAACGAGATTTATATCGTTATAACAGTTCCATAAGGAAATGGTTTTTATCTGCCTAGAATTAAGATTTTATATTTTTGAAAATTCCAATGTACTAATAGGCTCCACCCCCTGGTCGATCCGTTCAACAATCCCGGCATCTCATTAATATTTGGTTGTCAGGAAAGTAATTCCGTTTTTTTCTTCTTGTGGACGAGTTTCATATAGGAAAATTAACATTTTATTGAGTTATATATTGCTCATTCTAGTCCAATACATTCTGCAATCTATTTGGTAGTAGCGTTATTCGTAGCTCATAAAATTTTTGTTCCTCACTGGCAAAAAAATTGATCCAGGAGACTTTTGACCTCTTCATTTAGAGTCAAAGTATTACTGAATAAAAATTTCATTAGAGACCCGATCAAAACATTGTAGACAATTTCTCTCCCCCAAGGATGATGCGCTTCAAAAAAGGATAATTTTCTTGACGTTTGAGAAACAAATTGCACACTTTTTATGCGACGTCACAAATTTCTTTCCGAGAGAATATTGAAAACTAATAGGTCGATCTTTGATAATAAACCTAAGCGTTTTAAATAATCATGAACAATTAAATTTGACATATTTAATCTTTCAACTAACTCATGAGTTGTTACTTGCCAGTTTGGTTTAATTAAGCACTGTCTTCATCTGTTCAAACTGGCATAGTGTATTTTCGTGCATCTTAATCGAAGTTTTGCAGGAACGAAGTTTTGCAAACCAGTTTTGGCACTGGAGCACTGCCATTTACATCTTCTCCATACAGATCAATCAGATAATTCCTTTCTTGATTGAATAGAATTTTTATCTATTTGATAGTAGAGAAGTAAAATATGTTGAAAATGCTCCTTATTACCTTTTTATATTTGAAAGGACTCCAACCAAAAATCACTCCGTAGAATCAATAGAATTTTTTTCACAAGTAAGCCTTCCCATATCAAAATTTGGCACTATCTCTTTTCTCAAATATTCATTTCAAAGCATTAAAAATGGCCACATCTCTTTTCTTAAATATTCATTTCAAGGCATTAAAATGGCCATATGTCTTTTCTTAAATATCCATTATGAGGCATTAAAAAAGGCCACATCTCTTTTCTTAAATATTCATTTCAAGGCATTAAAAATGGCCATATCTCTTTTCTTAAATATTCGTTTCAAAGCATTAAAAATGGCCATATGTCTTTTCTTAAATATTTATTTCAAAGCATTAAAAATGACCAAATCTCTTTCCTTAAATATTCATTTTAAGTTATGTCTATTTTTTAAAACACACACTTAAAGCAATGTATATTTTCTCAAACATGTTATTTTCATTATTTATTTGAATTTTTGTGATTATGAATTTAAAAAAAAAACTCATTTTAAGTTTTCTGAAACATGCATTATGAGATAAGACCTTTTTTTCCCCTTAAAAAAACCGTATTTTAAGCTATGCATATTTTCTGAAGCATCCTAGTTACGCCCTTTTTTCTTAAATATGCATTTCAAGCTATGATTCTTATCTTAAACGGCCATTTATAACCATTTTTTGAAACACGCGTTTTCATTTTTTTTTTATTTTTTTAAGCATGTAAGTTAAAATGTATATTGAAGAAAATGTTTATTTCTTCATTTTGAGCGATATTCTTCTTTTAAAACACCCTTAATGAGTTATTTCCATTTATTTAATCGTATATTTTGTGATCTATCCAGAATAAAAAACTCACCAGCGATTTGAAAAAACGATCTTGAATCTATCAGCGAATTTAAATCGAGAAATAAATCATTTTCCACTTTCATTTATCGCAAAAAAATTCCATAGTAAGATTTTATATAAAATGATAATTTAATCTC
Source organism: Parasteatoda tepidariorum (assembly GCF_043381705.1). NCBI lineage: Eukaryota > Metazoa > Arthropoda > Arachnida > Araneae > Theridiidae > Parasteatoda > Parasteatoda tepidariorum. The sequence continues at coordinate 38,792,868 of NC_092207.1, read as the reverse complement.
ACCTTTTGAAATACCTGTTGCAGCATGAAATACTCTCTTGTCAAAGAGCAGGTAAAAGGCGGACACGAAAGCTGCGTGTATTACCGAATCTCCCGTTGATTCGCAGTGTGAGCTGTCTAAAAATATTTACTCTTGGTCTTCACCAGGTGGATATAAATCAGAAGAATCCAGGGTCATCTCTGTGCCGCAGCTCCCACGCTGTAAATTATATTCGATTGATTTTGTTTTATTTTGGGGACATAATAAAATTCCCAACTTGGGACCAGGACATTGATTTGTTGGCTCATTCTATTGCTGGAAAAGCGGCACTTGCATGCTGTTTTGTCCAGCACTTGTGGTTTGTCATGTGGTTTGATGAATGAGAAATTATCAGCCGGTCATAACGAATTGAAAATAATGTAAAATGTTAAAAACTTTTGAATGGAAATATATATCATCGTAATTGGTTGGATGACAATGATTTGTAAGGAATTTCAGCTGCTGGAGCTGTTTTTTTATATTATTACGTCCCCGAGACAGAAAGAATGTCCCATTTCTTTATTTTGCTAGAGTTCTTGAGGGATCACCAAAGTTGCTTTACATCAGTGGAGCAGGTAGAAATAATTCGTGCAAGTGATTTTTGAAATAGGAGAAATACAATTTTTTTTTCCATAAATATCTTAAGGTGTAAATATTATTAAATAAAAGTTAAAAAAAAGGTTATATTGAATTTGATAACTAATAATTTGTCTTGGGGAATAGTAGTCATACAACCCTTCTTCTATTTAAAGGTACCCCAAGAATGAATCGAGTTAGCATGTCTTATATACTAGTGAATTGATGTTTTAATAATTGTATTGGCACTTACGCCACAATACCCCCCCACCAGAATTATATCTGTGATAGAATTCGATGAACGGATACCACTAGTTGATTCATTGCTGTTATGTGAGAAGACGGGAGAGCTGTATTAAGATCAGCAAAAAGTTTTGGTCGTGACTTACTTACCATATTAACTAGTTTGAAACATTAAAACACATATTTTCAAAATTGTGGTTACTCACAACCCCTTATTTTGAGGGTTACAAATCCAAATCAATCGAAAAATAAATATGCTTATATAGAGAGAAAGTACGATTTTGTGCCTGATTTCATGAAGAAAACATTGTCTGCATATATAGATTAGAAAATTTAAGATTAGCTCTTTGAATCATTACGACCGCAGCTTAGTGCGTAAAAATGCAATTATTCGATTCAAAATTACTAAGAGTTCTGTTTCTTAACTTGCTCACAGTATGTTATGTCTTTCAAATAAGTGAACTTTAAAGCAAAATTAACACTGTGATAACACAAAAATTTGTTTAATTAAGAAAATTAATTATTTTTGGAATTAAAATTTTAAAAGTTAATTTGATTAATTTATATTAATTAATTAATTTACTTTTTTATTAATTTTTGCTACTTCATTTTTATTTTATCTTTTTTAATCTTAGTTAGGTTGTAGATTTCTTCAAAAAGTTCTCACTGAATCTAGAAGAGTGCTGTTTTTTTCACCAACATTATAATTGTTTTATTTTTCTACGTTGTTTGTTTTTCCCGCTAGTCTACTTACTCATCTTAAGAAAAGAAAAAACATTTCAATTGTTTATGTGCTATTTTAACTAAATTTGTCTTACTATTTATTTGTTCTGTTATTTTGTTCTTATTATTTTATACATTAGTCTACAGAATCATCTTCAGGAAAAATAGTAATTGAATTGTTTATGCGCTGTTTTACTGAACTTGTTATTTTATTTACTTGTGTTGCTTTATTCCTTAATCTACTAATCGTCTTTATATGAAAATATTAATTGATTTGTTTATTTAGTGTTTTATATAAATTTCTTATTTTATTCAATTGTTCTGTTAATTTGCAAAGCAAAATATATTTAGGTATTTTTTAATTGGAAAAAAAGCAGTCTAATTGTTACTAAAAAGCATTTGTTAGTCTATCTGGAATCATATTTGCTCTAAAATTTAAAATCCAAAAAAAAAAAAAGAAAAAAGTATACAATTTTTTTTCATTCATATTCTATAATTCATCAATAATTGTTTTCTTAAATTAACGACATTTCAATGATGAGTAACTGTTTTTCTTAGATCTAACTAACTATAAATTTGAGAAATTACTGTTTGGGAGTTATCCGTGTTTGGAAGATATTAACCTTTAGCACAGAAAAAGGCACCAGTGCTTTATGCTGTATTTCATGACCATAAAGTATTAAAATGCTAAACATAACATTTTTTTCACTTATTTTGATCTAAATTAACAAGAAATAATGAAAAAAGTATGAAAAATAGATTTAATAAAAATTCTTCGTCAAAACGATAATTGTCTTTAAGAAAAAAGTTCAATTTAATTACTTATAAGCTCTTTTAACTGAATTAGTTGTACTATTTGCTTTTTATATTATATTTTGCCTTGGATGCGTCGATGATGTCAGATGGTTTTGCTAGAGAGCGAATTCGGTACCTTATGTTAGCATCCGGTCAAAACATAACCAACTGATGAGCTGAATGAGGATAAGAGAAGTTTAATGTTGGGATTTATTGTCATAAAATATCAACGTTTTATTGAAAACTAAAGATAAATCTTTTATATAAACAAACATTCGAAAGTTTTAGTTCATAATTATTGGCATTTGAATTGCCGATTACTTTTGTATAAGTAGATAAGTTTTCGGTATCGAAAAGTCTATTCATAAGTTTCCGGCAGATAAGTTAAACTTACTCTGTAAGACTGTGGACTATTTAGTTGTTTAAATATCATCAGCAGATGTAAATCTCTAGTAAGCTAATTTTAAGCTTAGCATGAAAAAGGATCATGCGGATGAATTGACTTGAGATTGATACTCCGACCATCTTGAAATGGGCACGTTGACCATTAGAACTAATCATGCGTGAACACACTGTCTCAAGGCTATCAAAAGATATCGTATCTTTACCTTACTTTTTAAAGAGCATAGGGAAAACTTAAAGCTAAATCAAATAGGTCTATTTGCTTAAAGATTCATCGTGAAAACATGCATTTCATACTAAATTGGTTGTCTTTTTTTTTGACGTTGCTAAGGTTTGAAAACTTTTCCCTCAGACCATAAACGAAAACATTCATTGAAATTATTTCTAAAACTAAAAAACGCATGTACTTACACTTTTAATATTTGTGGTTTTCCCGGAAAAAAGTTTCATGCATTAAACACAGGGGATTTACATCAGAAAGTAAGAGGTTTCAAAAAAGTGCAGAGAAGGCAACTAACGCAAAATTGTTCAATCTGTGAATGAATATGTAATGAATAATAATTGGCGTTAAAAAAAATAGGAGCGACTGATCTGTATTACTCTATTATATTAGTACACAATTAACCAAATCATGTCACATGTCAAAAGATTTTATCCTATCCTACTCCTATCAGCTTCTTCTTTTATCTAACGTTTTAACTACTACTTCGAAAGTAAATATGTTGTGGATCAGGAGATTAAGTGTCCACCTCTCAATGAGGTGACAAAGGTTCGAAACCCAGCGGTGGTTGGATGATACGAATTCTGCTCCCAGCTCACTCCAACTACAGTGCTGGTGAAAAATATTTTCAATGGTAGACGTATCATTGGTTAGAATCCCCTTACCATCGGGCTAACCGTGGAAGGGTTTTCGTGGTTTATCTTACCCCGTAACGCAAAATCGGTATAGTTCCATCAAAAAGTCCTCCACTAGTTTGTTCTAGTACTTTATCCAGTAGTAACTCTGTCTTCTGGGTTGGGTTCAAATTAGAATTCTACGGAGATGAACATTGATAGTTGTAATTTCAGGATTGGGTCGGCTGTTCAACGCCAGTTATAAAATTTTGAAAGCATGCACAAAAGAATGATCGTGTAAAATATTGAGCTTGAATTTCTTATGATTTTTTCATAGTATTTTTCCCGTCCCCTAAGTCGGAACTAAGTTCCGATAAAAGCTTTAAATAATATTTACATGTATATCAACATTCGAACCCACGACCCTTTAAATCTGGTGATTAGATCATCGTGTTAACAACACGAAGGTCATGTCTTAAATTCCCCAAGGGCCAGAGTTACATTTATAATCGTGGTACGCAATATTTACTGTCAGTACTAAATTTACAAAAATGAGAAAATATAAGGCGTAATTTTTTAAGAGATTTGGCGAATTCTAAGACAAAAAATTATTAAAAAAAAGAAAAAAAGAATGGAGTTTATATAGTTTGAGTTAGTTTCGCAGACATTATGTACAGTTTACAAAAAGTTTTATTTTAAAACGTATTGCGAATATTTTCTATTTTAAAAGAAATCAGAGGAAACTTCTGGGGCAAACTTGAAGCTATTATTAATCGAAAAAAGCCACATTTTCATTTGCCATCTAATAAAAATTTTACTAGAATTTCTTGCAACACATTTTAGATAAACCTCATATAAAACTATAACATAACCTATGGAAAATAAACTAAGACTATATCAACTCCACATTGCTATCTTACAATATTTCTTACTTTTTTGTGCAGAATCATATAATTTTCTTTTTTAAATTTATTTGAAAAATTTTTTAGTTGTTATTTAGAGCGTGATTAAATGCATGCATAGAATTTTAATTTTAATGACCGATAAAAAAAAATTAGATTTTTATATTAAGACGCTAGGCATGGAATATAATACAGAAACAAGAACATAGAGATCGAACATTTCGAAACAGTAACAGCAGTGAATAACTGTACTAAAATAATAGACCTCAGCATGTTGTATTACAAAATCGAGGTCAGAAATTAGCAATGAAATAATGGAAGAATTGCTTTTTGTAATTGGATAATTTACTATTGTTACTTTTTAAAAGGACAATACTTTTGGAACAAAAAAATTATTAAACCGAATATTAGATTATTTTGCTAATGTTGCTCATATTGTTGGGAATTTTTCATTCAAACCGAATAACTTTAGCTATTTTAAAAGGAAACAGTCAGTTATTTTTATTTTATTTTATGACTGTTGAACAACCGACCCAATTTAGGGCCATAATGCATAATTTGAAGCCATAATATATTACTAACCAATAATTACTAGCTCACTATTTGACTAACCAGACGGCTTATCACTTACATGTTTTGGTATTAGGAAAATATTTCTCTACAAAAGGATGTTGAATATCATGAAATTTATTTTCTAATCATCGTTGCACAGCTGATCCAATTTTTGGGCTTACGACTACTAATGTTCAACTCTATAGCCTCGTAATTTTGAACCCAATCTAGAAAACAAGGGTACTCCTGGATCAAGTATTGGGAGAAATTTGCCTTCGTGGAGAACTTTTTGATGCAACTAACCCGCATTTGCGTTGCATGGCGAGGATAACCACGAAAACTTTCCATGGTTAGCCTGACGGCAAGGGAACTCTAATCCATTTTTCGTCTACCATTGAGGATATTTTACGTCAGCACTGTGGTCGATGAGAGCCGGGTGCGGAAATTGAATCGACCAGCTATCGCTGGGATTCCCGGGTCACCTCATTGGGAAGCGAGTGGTCTATCCCATGAGCCACCACGGCTCCAAACAGTCAGTTAAGAAAATAATTTATTGATTGCTATTTTAATATTCCTAAAAAAACTTGAATCGAGAGTAATAAAGCATTCTCAGAAATAAAACTCGCACTTTTGACGATTTAGCAATCTTTGAGTTGTATTTCGTTAATTCTGAGAACCATTTCGTCACAAAATCATGTAATTTGTGATGAAATGCGATTTCCTAAATGTATGTTAAATGAAAATGTTTCTACTACTCAAAATCTATTGTAGTACATTGTTGAAATTGTTAACTAGGATGACGAAATTCGAATGAAGACTAGATGAGCGAAAGAATCCAACTGGTCTTCATTGTGGTCAAGGAGTTGTGCTTGTACCCGACGGATCCCGTAATCGAATCCTATTTTGGGCTCTTGTCCAATTTACCTTTTTGTTCTATCTGTTCTTCTTGCGTTGCTAGAATATTGATCTACCTATACGATAGCCACGTAGAAGTGATTATTAAAAAAGTTAATAAATTAGGCACTACGAGATTTTTTTTCTTTTTCTAAAAATAAATACAATTCAGTGTTTCTTTAATTTTGACGAAATTCGTTTTCTGGAAGAATTGACGCTAGTTATTTTGAGCCGCGATGGTTCAGGGGATAGAGTGTTCACCTTCCAATGAGGTGAACCGGGTTCGAATCCCAGAGATAGTTGGTCGATGAGAATTCTAAATCTGGCTTGCACCGGCCACAGTGCTGGCGTAAAAAATCCTCAGGGGTAGACGGATCATGGTTCAGAGCTCCTTTGCCGTCAGGCTAACCGTGAGAGGTTCTCGTGATCTTCCTCTCCATGTAACGCAAATGTGGGTTAGTTCCATCAAAAAGTACTCCACGAAGGCAAATTTCTCCAATACTTGATCCAGGATTTCCGTTGTCTTCTTGATAGGGTTGAAAATTGGGTCGGCTGTTCAACGACAGTTACAAAACAAAATAAAATAGTTATTTCGTCACGTTGACGAAATTTTTGCTTGTAGTGTATACTAGAAAGAAGTTACGTCAAAAACGAAGAAGGATTCGTGATATTTGAGTAACCATTTTTTTGCAGTATGGAAATAAAAAATAATTAACACATCTAAAATCATTTAACGTTTTATTTATTACAATTAGATTAATTTCATTTCAAAAGTGTATAACTTTACTCAAACAGCTCCTTTAAATAACAGATAACTCTAGAAGACATGTCAATAGCAACATTTAACTAAATCTTGATGATTAGAAGGTGAGCAACATTATAATTAAGACAAAAAGAAAGAAATTATCTTCTTTTTTATTTCATTTTACCTTGTGTTTCGATACACCTACGTTTGCTCCCCACGCTTTCCGTCTGTTATGGAGTCGATGAAGAACCACCCTTATTTAAAATATTCGTTTCTTTTCTTTTAGCTTAATTGTAGGAGGATTTGAAAATGATTTCCTCGACAAAGACGCTACTGTAACACGCGAGTGAAAAGGTTAACATTCTTGCATACGCACCTGTGTTTGCGCTATTAAATTTTTCTTTGCATTCTTCAAATCGTTTATTCTTGAACAATGATTGTATTGAATTATATTCTGGTATGTTTTTGTTCTTCGAGATCATTTGCTATGGTATAGGCGGAGTTGATTTGTATGAAGGATTTTAAAAATATTCTTTTTATTTAGATTTGTGTCATATTAGAAATAATTTTATGAAATAAAGATGATTCTCCGTTCCAAAAGTCCCAAGTTCAAAGAACACGGTATAACTGCTTGTTTTTATTAAAAACTGTTATTAAGCTGTTCAAAAACAAAATAAAATCAAAATTTTAAACTTTGTTTTGGGATATACTTAAATTTTATATATATATGCTATAAGTCGGACCTATTTATCTCAAAAAAGCAAAAAATTTGAGATTAAGAGGTTCCGAGTTATACAGGTGCTTAAAAAAATTAAATTTAAATAAGAAATTCTATTGAAAGTGCTTGTATTTAGTAGAAAAATATAGGCATTTCTGTAAATTAATTATACGACATATATCTATTTATATAAAAAAAAATTTAACATACCTTTAACACTGAAAATAATCTTTTTAAAGATTTTTGATGTCTAACCTTCTTTGCTTGTTATGTTGTTTGGGCATTTGTGCTCGATTATTAGACGTTCGTGAAACAGAAGTTTTGAAAAAGAAGTTTTCGAGATGGACATGGAAAATACATTGATTTTAGATAGTAAATGTAAGGAATTTTAGAAATTTTAGAAATTTTGAGTTAGAGGGTTTTTTGAGATAATATATACANTATATATATATATATATGCCCAAACAAATAAATATTTAATGTATAATTACCATTTAACACTACTTAAATTTTTACTTAAACACTTTAGCAAAATGTATCTAAATAAATGCTTAACGTATTGCTAATTTTTTGAATATTTCTTAAATTATAGACAACCTAACAATATGAATACTAACTATGGGGCTGTTATTAGATAGAGAATTATCGGAGTTTATTGCGCCGCATGATAGAAAGATATATATGCTATTGCTCGAAAAATGCAAGCTTCGCCACCAAAAATTTTGTATAACAGTCTGCGGCACCATAGCACTGCTTATGTTTAAAATTTCTATAGCCATTTTAGAAAGGATCAAAAATAATTCTAAATAATTATTTCATAACTAGGTTTTCATTTTCGGGAAAATAGAAAACTATTCTAAATAAATAATTAACTTATAGCTAATTATTTAACAATGCTTACATTATTACATGAGGCAACCTAACAAAATGAATTATTATGAATGGTTAAGTTTTTTTAATTTAGGTAGAGAAATATCGCGTTTTTAGAACCACATACGAAAAATGAATATATAGATCATGAAAAAGTAACAAAATGATTATGAAAAAGTATTATTTGACACTTTTAGCTCATTGATGTATCAAGTTCCATTTTTAGGAACGGTTGTTAGAATGCCTCTTAAATTGATATTTTACTTTTTACAATGTAACATAAATAACAGCATCATTAAAATGTTTTTATTTTGAATTTTAATGACTTAACATTGTGTTTGGTGAAGTGTGTAGCTTTTTTTTTATTTAGAATTTCAAACTGTTTTTTATTTAGAATTTCAGGCTGTTTTTTCGAAAGTTCTGTCGTCACGCGCGAATAATAAGCTCATTTTCATAACTGCTGTAAATTTGAAGCAGTTATTCATGATGGCTATTTCATATTTAGCCTACCTTTAGCCAGCTTTATCTATGGTAATTCAGAAAAAAGTGAAAACATTAAATGAAAAAAAGTCACGGTTTTGTAAAATGGAAGAAAGAAAAATTAATTTAATTTTTTCATACATGAAACAGCCTCCAATTATGTATATTTTGGGCTTAAAAATTTAAAAAGTTTAGAATTATTAATTAATTTTGATAATTTTCATCCAGACGGAAAAATATCGCTGAATAGATGATTTCTAAAAAAGTTTCTATAAGTTATATTAACCGTTAAAAGACCTAGATAATTTTTTTACTGCAAGGTGGGACATACGGTTTAAAATATAGTTTCGCATCAAGTATAAAAACTTAAATTGGGATGTTTCTTATTTTACAACAAGGTTCAGCTATTTAAAATGTCAAACAAGAAAAGGATTTGGTTTGCAAAATTAATTCATAAATTGGCATTGACAAAATATATTTGCAATAGCAGAATTTTTTTTTTTTGAAATCTCACAAAATTCTATATTTTGAAATTTTTAGGGATTTTGTTTGAGTTTTTTCATTTAATAATAGCGGATTTTTTATTGAATATTAATATGCGAAATATCATTCAAAATTTGTTACTTGGACATTAAATATCAATGGTTTAAATTTTGTAATTTATCAATTGCCTATTCCTCTTCATTCTGTTTTGAATATTTTAAAAATATATAAAACAAAATGCTTTTAGACAATATCTATATGAATGGTCAAATTGGAAATAAGGATGATTAAACTATATATCAAATCATTGGGCAAATATTTAAATATAAAGTAACCTAAACATAAATTAACAAAGCTTATAAAGGTGATTCGCACCAAATATGACTATTTACAGCAACCACCATAAAAATATAATATTCTGCTATAAAATTATGAGTTTTCTAAAAGTTAAATTAATACCTTTATTTTTTTTAGAATGATCTTACACTGGTTTCAATAATTATATGAGTTTCACAATATATGCTGAGTTTCAAAGTGTCACTTTCTTGGCATATCACCAGCGATATTTTCAATAACTACTTACTTTAACCAAAATTAGGTATAAACTAAATATTAAATTATTAGACAAAAATTTCAATATATTAAATAAAAATTAATTTAAATTGAGCGTAACATAAATTATAAAAACATATAAGGGTGATTTTTACCAAGTACGACAATTTACAGTAACTGCCACAAATATCTAATACCATACGATAAGACGGTACTTTTTTTTAAAGCTTAGTTAATACCTTTATTGTTAGATTTGTAGAATGATTATACTCTAATTTCAACAATAATATGAGCCTAAAAATGTGCGTTGAGTATTAAAATGAAATTTTTCTGGCATTCTACTTCCGATATTTTCAGTGTTTACTTGATTTAAAAATGCATCCACATTTTTCTCTATATAGTTTGTGACTTTTAAACTGTAAAGGCCTTTCTGGTGGATGTGCACAAGGAATTATTTCCAAAATATTTTGTAAAAACAATTTCTTTCAGACAATAGTTTGCACGTCAATTTTGAAAATATTTCCTTTTCCTGGCAACTTAGATTCATTTTTCCATAACCTGAACAAAGGATGCTAACGTTAATTAATTTTGTATAAATATATTTTAAAACGTTACTTCTAAACTGCAAAGTCATTTTTGATGTATGTATGTGCAAAAGAATGATTTTCAAAGTATTTTGTAAAAAGAAAAAAAAAATCAATAATTTTCATGTGGCATGAAAAGTTGTCGTTTTTCTGGTCCCTTATTTTCATTTATCTATAACCAGAATAAATGACTCTAAAGTTAATTAATTTCATGTATGATTGGTAAGCCATTTCGTTAAAATAAATTTTCCAGTAGAAGCAGAGAGGAAAGTTTCCTAAAAAATACACCTAAAGAAGTTTTAAACTGCAAGTAGGTTTTTTCATGTTGTCATTTTCTTGCCTTCTCTGAATCATTAATAATATCCAGATAGCAGGCAACCAAACGGCAAATGTTCTATTTTCATTTTTATTTGGTTGGCATAGAGAAGTTGCCTAATTAATCTTTTTCTTAAGCTTAGTAGAAATATTAGCATACTAAGCTTGTATCTTTAAAGATCGAATAAAGGCATGCTAAACAACTTTAGAAAAAAAAATCTTTTTTCTTAGCTTTAACTGTAAACCTTGTTTTTGCCTTCCTTTTTTTTACTTTAGCTAGTCCAAGCTCTCAAATATTATTATATTATCTGTCTGAGCTGCTTTAAAAAGCCTTCACTAGGTAAAAATATCAGGTCTAAAAATAAAACCACATGTCGGTAAAAGTTATAAAATTGTAAAATGTCATTACCCTGGTTGTCATTTTCCTCAGGAAGTCAAGAAAATTATTATAAGCTGAAAAATGTTTGTAAACTACAATGTTCTGTATAGGGTTTTAATTATGGTTACTAAATGAATATATTGAAAAAAAATTCTTCAGAAGATTTTAAATTTAAATTCTTTTCCCATTGCGTTATATTTTCTAAGAATTAAACCATAAAGCAACATGTAACTTGGAAATAAAAACTGCCATCTCCATACTATAAATATCATCATCAACATCGTAGTGTGATACAGGTGATGGTACTGTTAATAGTACCGAAACGGCTGTGCTCAAAGACAACGCAGAGAGACAATTTTTCTTTCTGCTATCTGGTGAATGAGATTTTTTTTCACAGATCTTAGATATTTTCAAGTCGTTGATTTAAAATCTGCACTCAGTTTCTCTCTCCAAGCTACGTTTTTTTTTTAAAATAGCATTTTTAGTCTATTTTTTTGTCAAAATGTCCATGCTTAAACACGTTATATATAACAGGGGTATATATAGCACGTTATGTATATAATATATTATATTTAACGACAAACTGCATAGGAACCCATGCCTATTGAAGTTTTCATACGTCGCTTAGGGCGCTTCCCTATTATGAACTGTTTATTGGTGTGCTTCTAAACAGATCATAATAGGCAAGCTCTCCCAGCCGCGTATGATGTCATTTCCTGACGAGAGCTCCTATTCAATTTTATTCCTGATGATGTGCCGTAACTCCCCTAAAAAGTTTGTCGCAACATTTACGTGATATCTTGTTGTATATAACGTTTATAAATTTGTACATTTCGACAAAAAATACTCTAAAAATATCAACTCTGTAGCAGGATTCGAAAAACCACTCGTCCTCGGCGGCCAAAAATTCTCCGCGGACAACGAATTTCTCGAATCCGACGTCCACGACGTGATACATTTTCAATTTTTGTTATCTTACAAGAGTCTAGCTCCTCACTGCTAAACTGACCCTGAAATGAAACTGATGTTCTCTCTGTCTGGGAGTACTGCAGCGGTTGAAAGGGGCTTTTCAGCAATGAACATACAAAAAACACATTACGTACTTGG
>NC_092207.1:38743560-38779992 GCF_043381705.1 Parasteatoda tepidariorum | reverse complement strand
ATATATATATATATATACAATACACGCTTATCTATGTGTTATATATATATACATGCTTTATACTGGATTTGAACTAGAGACCTTTCTAACTTGAGATCAGCTTCCTGACCACCATGCGCGCCGGTAGCTACTAAACTTTTATGTAACACACAAATGATAAATACTAATAACGTCATTCTTTTTGGCACAATAGTTCGTTCAAAATGACCACTTGTTGCCTGCAGCTTTACTCTCACCGAAGTGCTTTGATTTTAATTGTAACTATTTTCAAGAGCGTCAAAGTTCTCAATACATTTAATTTGAAGGATAATTTAGAATACGTCCGGCATACATTAAATCAAACAAACCTCCATGAGTAGGATTTCAGACATTTCATCATAGTACGAAGTGAAATATTAAAATTATTTCCATCTCGGTCGTGCGATAAAATTGAAGACATTTTATGTTTAAAATTTCTACGGCTATTTTAGAAAGGTTTCCAAAATAAATCTAAATAATTACTTCGTAACCAAGTTTTAATTTGCATAAAAATACAAAACTATTTTAAATAAATACTTAATGGATAACTAACTTTTCAACTTAAATATCACTTAAATTCACCTAACGCTTGCATCACTTAAATTCACCTTACTTAAAATATCACTTAAATTGACCTAACAAAATGATTCTAAATAAATACTTAATGTATAATTACCATTTAACACTACTTAAATTTTTACCTAAATATTTTAACAAAATGTATCGAAATAAATGCTTAACGCATTGCTAATTTTTTTGAATATTTCTTAAATTACAGACAATCTAACAATATGAATACTAACTATAGTGCTGTTATTAAATAGAGAATTATCGAAGTTTCTTGTGCTACGTAAGAGAAAGTTATATATGCTATTGCTCAAAAAATGCAAGCTCCGTCACCAAAAATTTAGTCTGACAGTTTGCGGCACCATAGCACTGTTTATGCTTAAAATTTCTATAGCCATTTTAGAAAGGATCAAAAATAATTCTAAATAATTACTTAGTAACTACGTTTTCATTTCCATAAAAATAGAAAATTATTCTAAATAAATAATTAACCTATTGCTAATTATTTAACAATGCTTACATTATTAAATGAGGCAACCTAACAAAACGAATTATTATGAATGTGTAAGTTTTTTTAAATTTAGATCGAGAAATACACGCGTTTTTAGAACCACATAAGAGAATTGAATATATAGATCATGAAAAAGTAACAAAATGATCATGAAAAAGTATTATTTGACACTTTTAACTCATTGATGTATCAAGTTCCATTTTCAGGAACTGTTGTTAGAATGCCTCTTAAATTGGTATTTTACTTTTTACAATGTAACATGAATAACAACATTAAAATGTTTTTATTTTGAATTTTAATAACTTAACATTGTGTTTGGTGGAGTGTGTAGCTTTTTTTTCATTTAGAATTTCAAACTGTTTTTTATTTAGAATTTCAGGCTGTATTTTCGAAAGTTCTGTCGTCACACGCGATTGATAAGCTAATTTTTATAACTGCTGTGAATTTTCAGCAGTTATTCATGATGGTTATTTCATAGTTAGCCTATCTTTCGCCAGCTTTATCTATGCTAATTCTGAAAAAAGTGAAAACATCAAATGAAAAAAAGTCACAGTTTTGTAAAATGGAAGAAAAAAAAAACAATTCAATTTCTTAATAATTGAAACAATCTCCAATTATGTATATTTTGGGCTTAAAAAATTGGAAAAAATTAGAATTATTAATTAATTTTGATAATTTTCATCCAGATGGAAAAATATGGTGGAATGGATGATTTCTTAAAAGGTTTATTAAAATATATAAGTAATATTAACCGTTATAAGGCCTAGATAATTTTTTACTGCAAGATGGGACATACGGTTTAAAATATAGCTTTGCATCAAGTATAAAAACTTAAATTGGGGCGTTTCTTATTTTACAATAAGGTTCAGTTATTTAAAATATCAAACAAGAAAAGGATTTGGTTTGCAAAATAAATTCATAAATTAGCATTCACAAAATATTTTTGCAATCGCAGATTTTTTTTGTCTTGAAATCTCACAAAATTCTATATTTTGAAATTTTTAGGGATTTTGAATTGAGTTTTTTCGTTTAATAATAGCTGATTTTTTATTGAATATTAATATGCAAAATATCATTCAAAATTTGTTACTTGGACATTAAATATCAATGGTTTAAACTTTGTAATTTATCAATTGCCCATTCCCTTTCATTCTTTTTTGAATATCTTAAAAATATATAAAACAGAAAGGTTTTAGACAATATCAATATGAATGTTCAAATTGGAAATAAGGATGGTTAAGCTATATATCAAATCATTGGGCAAATATTTAAATATAAAGTAACCTAAATATAAATTAAGAAAACATATACAGGTGATGCGCACGAAATACGACTATTTACAACAACCGCCTTAAAAATATAATATTATTCAATACAATGATGATTTTTTTAAAATTTAAATTAATTCCTTTATTGTTTTTAAAATGATCTTACACTGGTTTCAATAATTATATGAGTTTCAAAATGTATGTTGAGTTTCAAAGAGTAATTTTTTTGGCATATCACCAGTGATATTTTCAGTAATTACTTACTTTAACCAAAATTAGGTATAAACTAAATATCAAATTATTAGACAAAATTTTCAATACATTAAATAAAAATTAATTTAAATTAAACTTAGCATAAATCATAAAAACATCTAAGGGTGATTTTTACCAAGTACGACAATTTACGGTAACTGCCACAAATATCTAACACCATACGATAAAACGATACTTTTTTTTAAAGCTTAGTTTATTGTTGGATTTGCAGAATGATTTTACTCTAATTTCAACAATAATATGGGTTTAAAAATGCGTGTTGAGTATTAAAATATCATTTTTCTGGCATGCTAATTCCGATATTTTCAATATTTACTTGATTTAAAAATGCACACACATTTTTCTCTCTATACTTTGATACTTTTAAACTGTAAAGGTCTTTCTGGTGGATGTGCACAAGGAATTATTTCCAAACTATTTTGCAAAAACAATTTTTTTCAGACAATAATTTGCACGTCAATTTTAAAAATATATCCTTTCCCTGGCAACTTAGATTCATTTCTCCATAACCTGAATAAAGGATGCTAACGTTAATCAATTTTGTTTAAATGTATTTTAAAACGCTACTTCTAAACTGCAAAGGCATTTCTGATGTATGTGCAAAAAAAAAAAAAAAGGATTTTCAAAGCATTTTGTAAAAAGAAAAAAAAATCAATAATTTGCATGTGGCACGAAAAGTTGCCATTTCTCTGACCACTTATTTTCATTTCTCTATAACCTGCATAAATGATTCTAACGCTAATTAATTTAATTTAAATGTATGATTGGTAAGCCATTTCGCTAAAATAAATTTTCCAGCAGGAACAGAGATTAAAGTTTCCGAAAAAATCCACTTAAAGAGGTTTTAAGCAGCAAGTAGGTTTTTTTTTATGTTGTCATTTTCTTGCCTTTTCTAAATCATTAATAATACCTAGATAGCGGGCAACCAAACTGCAAATGCTGTATTTTCATTTTCATTTGGTTGTCATAGAAAGGTTGCCCTATTAATCTTTTTTTTAAATTTAGTAGAAATATTAGCATGCTCAGCTTGTATCTTTAAAAATCGAATAAAGGCACGCTAAAAAACTTTAGAAAAAAAATTCTCTTTTCTTAGCTTTAACTGTAAACCTTGTTTTTGCCTTTTTTTTACTTTAGTTCGTCCAAGCTCTCAAATATTACTATATTATCTGTCTGAGCTGCTTTAAAAAGCCTTGTTATTAATGTCACTAGGTAAAAATATCAGGTCTAAAAATGGAACCACATGTCGGAAAAAAGTTATAAAATTGTAAAATGTCATTACCCTGGTTGTCATTTTTCTCATGAAGTCTAGAAAATTATCATAAGCTGAGAAATGTTTGTAAACTACAATAGTCTATATAGGGTATTAATTAGGGTTGCTAAATGAATATATTAAAAAAAAACTATTCAGAAGATTTCAAATTTAAATTTCTTTTCCCAGCGAGTTGTATTTTCTAAGAACTAACCACAAAGCAACATGTAACTTAGAAATAAAAACTGCCATGTCCATGCTGTAAATATCATCATCAACATTGCAGTGTGATACAGGTGAAGGTACTGTTAATAGTACCGAAACGGCTGTGCTCAAAGATAACGCAGAGAGACAATATTTCTCTCTGCTGTCTGTTGAATGAGATTTTTTAACAGATCTTGGATATTTTTGCGTCATTGTTTTAAAATCTGCAGTCAGTTTCTCTCTTCAAGCTACGTTTTTTTTTTAAATGGCATTTTTAGTCTATTTTTTGTCAAAATGTGCATGCTTAAACACGTTATATAGAACAGGGGTATATATAGCACGTTATATATATAATATATTATATTTAACGACAAACTGCATAGGAACCCATTCCAAGTGAAGTTTTCACGCGTTGCTCAGCGCGCTTCCCTATTATGAATTGTTTACTGGTGTGTTTCTAAACAGATCATAATAGGCAAGCTCTCCCAGCCGCGTATGATGTCATTTCCTGACATGGGCTCCTATTCAATTTTATTCCTGATGATGTGCAGTAACTCCCTTAGAAAGTTTGTCGCAACATTTACGTGATATTTTGTTATATGTTTATAAATTTGTACATTTCGACAAAAGATATCAACTCTGTAGCAGGGCTCGAAAAACCGCCCGTCCTCGGCTGTCAAAAATTCGCCGCGGACAACGAATTTCTCGAATCCGACGTTCGCGAGGACGGACATTTTCCCGTTAATGTTCGTGATATATTTTCAATTTTCGTTATCTTACAAGAGTCTAGCGCCTCACTGCTAAAATGACACTGGAATGGAATTGATGTTTTCTCTGTCTGGGAGTACTGCAGCAGTTGAAAGGGGCTTTACAGCAATGAACTTATAAAAAAACACATTACGTACTGGTCTCAAATAAGAAGCGTTAAACACAATTATAAACATCTACCTAAATGGAAAACCCCTTTCAGATTTCTGTGCAGAAACCTCTGTAAATCATTGGCTTGATTGTGGAACTGGCAAATGTAATATTTGATAAATTGACACCCTCGGATAAATTGACATTCCAGAAAACTTGACCTTTGTCATTTAAATTATTTCATATAAGAAATACTAGGTTACTATTAGTAACCTAGTATTTCTTTTATTACTATATAATGTAATCCTGGTAACTACTAATTCATTGTGCAATTTATATAAATGTTTGTAATAAAAAAGAGAAAATTATATTTTTATTTATTTAGAGGATACGCGTTAGTTTCAAAGGAGGACGGGTACATTGTAGGACAAGCCGTCCTCGGGGACGGGTAAAATTTCTGAGTTTTTTCGAGCCCTGCTCTGTAGATAGAGGAGCAAAATTAATTTCAGATTTGAATTCCTCCCACCTGAATTACGCAAGATGAAGTAATTGTATTAATGCGACTAAAAATATGTTCCTCAGTGCAACAGTTGTAGATTATGTGAGAGATTAAAGGATACATGGTTTCTGAACACATTATCCATTAATCTCACTATGCATGCAACATTTAAAAATGAAGATAAACCAACGAAAGAATTATATAGTTTAACTTAAAAAAATCCTTTTTTAATGATGTGAGCGACAGCTCTGCTCTTGCAAACCAAAGGTGATCAATAGCATCAATTATTATTCACAGCTGAGCTGATTCTCTTAAATTAGCAAATTGGCAATTAGTGTCTGTGGTCGTTTGAGTTGTTTCCGGGATAATTCATCACTGTTAAAGCAAAAAAATTACTTCGTGAGGTGGTTTAAAGTGTGAAGAACGAGATTCGTTTCGGTCAATATTTACAGGCGTTGACACCAGCTTAAGCATTCTCTAAACTGACAAGAAAAAGAAGAAGAAAAAAATGTTTAGGAAAGAGAAGAAAAAAAGTGCTTCAAGCTCGGGATTTGATTGATTATTGCAATATTAAAATTTTCGGAAAATAAGTGTTTTTCTTCTGTAATCAAATACAAATTTTTATTAATCGTCTTTTGAAATCTGGATTAACTATTTGTAAGATTGTAAAAATCTTAGCTTTTTATTGAACCTAAATATATAGTAAGCCCTTATTTACTTAATTATACAGTTATATAAGTTATATGGCGCAATATCGGTTTTGTTGGAATCAAGAAAGAAAAAAAGAAAGAAGACAAATAGCTTACATATCGCTCATTTGGTGTAATAATGACGTAACTGAATAGTACTTTAACTATCAGTTACGTCATTGCTTCACCAAATGAGCGATATCACAAAAAAACTATTAAGCTTAGAGAAATGCGAATTTGCGAGAAATTTTCTTCCGAGAAAAAAATTTATTATATCAATGATTGTTGTTGTAGTCAATTTACGTCACACTAGAGCTGCACGATGGGCTATTGGCGACGGTCTGGGAAACATTCCTGAGGATGATCCGAAGACATGGCATTACGATTTTGATCCTCTGCAGAGGGGATGGCACCCCCGGTTCGGCAGCCCGACGACCTGCTCGCGAAGTCGAGCACTTTACGGTAGAACAGTTTAACGAGGACCAATACCACACACACTCGGTCCCTATGCAGACTGATCTAAGTGGTTACCCACCCGCACACTGACCGTAGCCATTAAATCAATGAACAATTCTCAACTTTTGTGTAATTTTTTGAGTTCAACAAATACAGCATGGTAGTAACTTTCCAAATATTAAAAGATAACATTAAAAATGTTTCGAAAGGTGGAGTTTCCGGAAGTCAGAATTTCAAAATAGATGCTGAAAAATAATGCTAAAAATTCTCTGACCCAATAGTATAACGAGTAAAGATCTTTTAACAAGAGCTAATATCCCATCTCCTAATGAAGACATTTTAAAATGAAGATGGCGATGACTCGGCTATAAACCGAGAACAGATAGAACCAATCCTGCAAATGTTACAAGCTCATGAGGGCCTAACAGAAAGAGAAAAAGAGGGAGACCGAGACTAACATGGCAAAGATGCATTACGGAAGATCTTAGCAGTGCAGGATGAACTGGATGGGAAGAAGCGCGTTGAATGGCCAAGGACGGATGTGCGTGGAGACTCAAGACCTAATGTGCCAATTCGGCACGAAGAGGATTAAATAATTAATTAAAAACGATTTATATTTTAATGAAACTGAGCTTTATTTTCATATTGACACTTTGCGCCGTTTTCACAAGTAACATACAGGACGCTGTTTAGAGGTTAACACAAGATTCATAATAACTTTTAAAAAATTACAACATTTATAACAATAACACATTTTTCGCCAAAAAGCCTTTAAGTGCAATCACCCCGTACGAACACTGGTTATCTGACAGATCAAAGTGTGAGATGATTATAGCAAAAGAAATAAGATTATGGAGTTTTGCAGAAAAAGAAATTTATATAAAAAATCTAACTAATATTGATTTTCCCATGGAAATAGTTTTATACAAATTGTCACAGTTGTTCAAGAACGTTGGATCTATGGAACTCAAATTACGACTGTTTAAGAGGGGCTTATTAAAATTAACTTATTAATGTTACAGGGACTTACTAAAACTAAAATCTGTAAAATTTTATTGAAAATCACGAAATGGTTACCGCTAAGAAAAAAATCCATTGCTTTCACATGAAAAATAAATTTGAAATAAAAGAAATCTTAATACCCATTACTATCCCTAAAAAGTTGGACTAATTATTATTAAGGTTACTTTATTCGTATTCAATCGTTTTTTTTTTTTTTTTTTTTNTTTTTTTTTTTTTTTTTTTTTTTGTTTCTTGAATTCTAAATTATTAGATAAAAATTAATTTAAGATGAGCATTTTACATCCCCATTTCTACATTGAAAATAACTCTGCATAATTTATTATTTAGGTTATTTTATTTTTACGCAATCATACGCAATCATTAGGAAAGCGATATAAAAAAAACATCCTCTATTTTCAGTTAAAAAATGAGTTTAAAAAAAAATCTCCATCCCTATTTTAACACAAAAAAAACCTTGACTAATTTATTATTCTAGTTTTTTTCTTTGCGTTCAATTTTTCGTAAAAGAACATTTAATTTATTTTCACATGAAACTTATTTAAAACGAAAAATTCTCAATATTACTACCTCAACAAATGCTGAATTGCTTATTCTGGTAAACATGGTTATATTTTTACAAATATAAGACTACTGTTCATTATTTTTAGATGGACAATACATTCAATTTCCATTGGACAATAAGTTCCAATTCTCAACAGAGAATCGTTTATACGTAACAGATTTTTTCGTTAGTGTAGTGTACGGTAAAAATCTATGAAGTTAACGTAAAAAATTTAACATTGAATATCACCTAGAACGTAATGTTTAATGTGTCAAAGTAAATCGTTGATCGAGTTAACTTAGTATAGTGTTGCCAGTTATCCAGGAAAAAAGTAGATGAAATTGTTCATTGTGCGTGGTTAGCAACGTGGAGGTTGTAGTAAAGACGTGGAGGCATTGCCAATCAACTGGACCAATGACCTTTGGGTCTGTCCAGTCTGTGAGTCTGTCCTGATGCTCCAACCACTACGCGAAATAGTATATAGTTTGTCTAAGCTAAGAACTCCTCCCGCCACAAAGTCTGAGACCGTCTGGTGCTTTTCTTCAAAAGAGAAAAAAATCCCTTCTCTATCAATTTCCTCGGTGGACTGATCGGAAGACACGGTTCTCAGTAGTACATAACAGTTGAGCATCACTGACTGCGGACAGTGAGTGGGTGGGTGACCACTTTGATTGCGAAGGTATCGAGGGTATGCGGGTTTGGTCCACGTTAATTTGTTCTACCGTAAAAGACTTGACTTTGCGTGTGGGCTACCAATGCGAGAAAACTATCCCATCCACAGAGTTTCTTAGACCACAGTCAATAGTCTAGTGTGCAACTCTAGTGCATTGTAAGTTCCGCAGTGGACTGATCGTTAAGACACGGTTCCCAGCAGATCACCGAAGTCAAGCATCACTGGCTGCAGTCATTGTGCGGGTGGATGACCACTTGGATCAGTCTGCGTTGGGACCTAGGTTGTGTGGTATTGGTCCTCGTTAAACTGTTTTACCGTAAAGTGCTAGACCTCGCGTGCAGGTAGTCGGGCTACCGAAGCGGCTGTGCCATCCCTCTGCAGAGGATCAAAATTGTGAAGGCATGTCTTCTGATGATCTTCAGGGATGTTCTCCAGACCGTCGCCAATAGCCCATTGTGCAGCTCTAGTGCTACGTAAATGAACAACAGCAGCAGCTAGTGCATCGTAAATAAACTATTAAACTGAACTGTCCCATGTTAAGTAAAATCTCTATCAATCGGCGCAAGGTTTTATTTGTTTACCGAAAAAATGCGTCTTTTAACAAACTGAAATGCACTTTTAATAGTAAATTTCTGTAGCTCAAAAGAACTTTTTAAAGTTACTTTCTGCTTTTAAAGTAACAGAATACTCAGATCCATTCAATTGTACTCGGATTCCTCCTTTTACTACGATGTGTGACAAAGAATTAAAATTAACACCTGATTGCCATTCACTTAAACTTTAGGGTTATCAACCTGATATTTTCGATTCATTTAATAGGAAAAAAAAAAGCAATTTTAAGCACAAGTTACATGAAATGGATAGTTTGAAATTTGTAGAAAAAAAAAACTTTTGTCTAAAAATAATTCTACTTTTATTTTGTTCGAGCAGTTTAGTTAAAAATAGTCAGTTCACATGAACGATTCAGTAAATTCGTAATCGACAACAGAACAAATTCTGGTGGAATTTTCATAGAATTGGATCGACAATTATTTAAACGTAGCAAACAAGTTCAGGTTCTATGAGTATAGAGAAATTCGCCTGTTTTTAACCTCGGATAAATTGTTTCCTGTTTATAAAAGCCTTTTAATGGAACGCTTTTTTTATAATTAAATTCTATAAGTAGTTGTCTTTCAATAGTACATTTGTCGTTCACGCACCATTGTAACGTAGACGTAATTCACCCTTTTCTTAAAAAAATAAATCTAACCAATTTTTTTGCTCTCACCGGAACACTATGTTTCGTATATATTTTCCTAACAGGAAAAATAGTCCAAATTTTACTAATCAGTCTCAGTGGACCAAAAATTCCTTCAAATGCTGTTATTCTTTTTTAAGAAAAATGTGGAATTAGGATTTAAAAAGAGTAAAGTGACGAATATGGAATTGCGCAGAAGAAGAAAAAAGAGGAGGAAATAAAAGTTTGGGAATCATTGAAGTTACTGCAAAATCGTATTATTATCAAAAGACCTTATTGGCTTATTTTTAAAGCAAATTTTTATAACACGCGCTTGAAAACACCATTACAAATATATTTATCAAAGCCATCTTAATTCCCCTTCAAAAATTTTAACTTTTGTTGCCTCATTAATAGTTGTTGTTGTTGTTACTAATGCCACTTGCCAATACTAACAAGCCTGCTATGAAATACCAAGCAATTTTAAGGCAGAGGGTGCATTTCTTGTTTTTTTAATGGCACCATATAGGCAGAGAATAGGAGTTCACACGAATAGGAGTTCACACGACAGGGATGACCCATTCATACACCATTCGTTCATCCACATATTGTCATTTCAACCTGTACCAGAGAACGATCAATCTCCAGATATTACTTTGTTATGGGAACTTGGAGGACTTTGTGACCCCGACAGATTTAGCTTGCCCGAGTCACCATTTAATACACTGGGATTCTTCAGCTGGTGGGATTCGAACTCACGATCTCACGAACATGAGCCCAGTGCCTTACCAACCAGGCTATTCAAGCCCGTCATGAACAATAGATACTTTATGGCTCTGAAATTCTTTCAAATTTTTTTTTATTTTAATGTCATGTATTTTATATGGAAAAATGAAAACTTTTCCCATTATTCCATCTCTCTATGATTTTTTTTTTTTTTTTTGCTTCGATGTTGTAGGCTGGAAGTTTCGATCTTCAGCTCGCTTTCTGTGTTAAAAGTTTGTGAGTTGCTATCAGCTCAACGATTGAAGGAACCTTTGTGCAAAGATGTGTTTTTTTTATGCTTTGTTACTATGCAATCCAGTATTCTACCTAAAAGTACTCTATTTTTTGAAGAAAAAAAAAGTCAAGTGGTATTTATTGACATTCGTACACAATAAAGAATTTTGCATTAACTTGCTTAGAAATTGCTTATTCTAGCTACTAGAAACTAGACTGTTACTTAGTTACTAGATTATCAAATACGAGAAAATCACCTGTAATCTGACCTGCAATCGGTTCTTGCTTGTTCTATTGCAAGATAATTTTGCATAGTAGGGACCTCCGTAGCCGAGCTTTGTAGCGTGAAGATAATGAGTTTGAAACCCTCCGGTACCCGTATCTTGATGCTCTGCTTTTCCACATTGTGCTATCTATTCTTCTACTTGACAAAGCTTTAAAAGCCATATGTATGTAATTGAGTACACAGGTCTGCACATATATGCGTATCAATAAATAAAATAAATTAGCATAGTATTATTTTGTCTTTTGATTGGATATTTTTAGGATCTAAAAAAGTTTACTTAGTAGGGGTACAGATGTTTTTCTTGTATGTTTTCGAACAGTTCCTTAGTGAACGTACTAAATGCTTCTTAGTCAACATACAAGAAAAGGGCCAGTCATGCTACAAACAATATCTTCATATGGCTACTAAGGAAATTTATATGCTATCTACTAAGCTAAACCAACGCCTCATAGAAGAGAAAATGCCTGCACATGTATAAATTTCGCACTCCGAAGAAACCAACATTAACTGCCAATGAGGAAAAAATAAGAAAGTTGTCAAAACGTTCGGACTACTAAACTTCGCAGTGTCGGAAAAACAAAAATGATGTCAAAGAGTTCGAACTGCTAAGGATCGGATTTCTCATTTGCGGTAAGATGTGTGAAGGCTCTCTTCTTGGAAATAATGGTTTAAGACACTTAAGACTAAATCTTGGACTTATTATTTTAGGACTTTTTTTGCGAATTATATGCTATTTTTATAACTGTTGTGAGTTTGCAACAGTAACTCATGGTCAAGATTAACCTATCTTTAGCCAGCGTTTCCTATGCTCATTCTGAGAACTGCCTAAAACGTCAATATGGGGAAAAAAAGCCACAGTTCTGAGAAAGAAAAATATTTGTGGTCTAATTTTGTAATATTTTGAAACCTACTATGATGCTGCATTCTCTGAAGCTAAAAAAATATTACAATAAATAAAAATAGGCATTGATTAAGATATTTTTAATGTAAATGGAAAAAAATGTTGCTAAATTGGTGATTTTTAGATAAGTTTAATAGCGTTTAAAACATTTTAGTTATTTGTCCGTTTTAAAGTTGCCAGATTATTCTTCACAGTAAGATGGTAAAAACAGTAATGCTATATATGTTTTTCCAGTGAAAATACTACATTTTGTCCAGTTGAATAAAAAAATATTCTTAAACGTTAGGGGAAGGTTTTCTAAAGTATATAACTGATTTTTACTTAAAATAATAACGTGAATGTTTAACTATTATGTAGTACATAAAATTACTTCAATCTTTTCCATTAAAGAATCTTTTTTTTTAAAAAAAAGAAAGAAAAATAAACATTGTGGTATTTAAAAATATTATTTTGCAATTTATTGTAGCTGGATCTAGAAATTGTATTCTTTAACATTAAGAGACGACATTATCATTAGCATGAAAATATTCTGATAAATACTCAATGCAATGACGTCTTTTTTTAAGTCAAAAGAATCTGTCCATTTTTTTTTTCAAATCAACACGGACCTTTTTAAAAGTTAACTTTCTTGTTCCAGTTCTTTTTCTTTTATATTAGAGTCTTCTACAAAAATAGAAAAGTTTTTAACAGGATAATGTCAACACCTTATCTCAATGAAATTTTATTGCGACAAAAAGGCTCACAACACTTTTTTTTTATTGATATTTTACTGGCACCGTTTTCTTTTAAAATTTCTTTCATTTAGTGCTCAGTTTTTCATCGCTGTCTCAATCCAGCAGTGAGGGTTGACGATCCATCCAACTTGGAACGTCCGTCATTCAAAGGGGTGAGACAGGGTGGCTGAATCAAGGAAATGAAAGTGTGGAGTGACGATCGGAAAGACGCGGAGTGGATGGATGCCTTGTCATTCTTTTGGAAACCGGCGCAACGCTCGTGTAGATGGAAAAATGATGAATTAGAATTTTGTAGTTAAAATTATGCAATCGTATTGTTCGTAAAAAATCTGAAATTTTAAATTAGAAGCTCCTGGTGAAATCCCCCTTCCTTCTTTCGTCAGTATTTTTCTTATTATTTAAATTATTAATTTTTAAATGTGTATCGATAATTTCTACGAAATGTTTCTTAAAAAATATTTTGTATAAAAATTAACTGTAAATAATATTTCTTCTTTTATCTTTTTTCACTTTTCACATATGTAAGATATTGTGATTTATTAGACCACCTATATATANTATTATATATATATATATATATATATATATATATATATATAGGATGCATATATATATAATGCTGTAAGTCTGGCAATAAATCAATCTTAAAGGAAAACACATGCATGAAAAACTACAATTAATTGCACAAATCGCTTTTTGTTGATTGAAACAAGATGAAGAGGTGGGAGATAAATTAAGGCCCACCCTGATATTTATAATCCTTGTCAAATGTCTGAACACACCCCTGATTTTTCAGAAATATTTCAAAAGACCCTCTGCAAAAAAATATTATTAAAAAAAATCAAAATCAATCAAAATCAAAATATCATAATGAAAAGATATAATCTTGTCATCAACTCACAAGATTTTATCCGCAAAACTAGTATACCAAAGCAAAATATAATAATACAATAGTGTGCGGAGAAAAAAAGAAAAGAAAAAGAAACCGATTCGAATGCAAAGTTTTATCAATCTAAAATCACAAAAATTCAACAAAAGAAAAAAAAAATTAAACCAAACACAAATAGGAACATACAAGAGCATATATAACCAGAAGACCGAACAGATGTCATCTACTTAATTAATATCTTGCAAAAGCTACATAGAAATATTTTTGCAACTGAGTTACCAGAATTTAAAATATGAAATTAAAACGTGAAAAGAGGGTAGTGGTATATATTTTTAAGGCACATTCAGTCTGAAGTAAAGAACCGCATTTGATTTGTCCGTTAATTTAGATTGACTCGAAAACTGGACATGCTCAATATACTTCATTTAAAAATTCAAAGTTTATATCGAATAAAACGTTGAATCTTAAACAATGCATTTAAATTCAATGATTTTTACTAAAATAATGTATTTATAAAATTTTATAGAAATTTTATATATTCATAGTATTTCTTATAAATGATGACTTTTATGAAAATTGTAAATACAATTATGTATTGGAAGTATAGGTTGCATGTACAAATTGTAAACACAATTATGTATTGGAAGTATAGGTTTCCTAATGAACGGCAAATTAAAGTCATTCGTAAAAGAAATGCATGCAAAAATATTTTAAATTAAATATTTGATCTGCAAAAGTAATTCCAACTAGACCATTTATTGTTATTTGCCCAATATCTGATTTTTGGCATTAAAAACATAATCTTCATCATGATGAACGAAACAAATTATCTAAATATTTAAAATTATTGAAATATTTTTGCTTTGATGTATTTTCTGTCTGTTTTTATTTTTAAAAAAATACCTTCATCGTCCACTGTGGGAACAATGTAGAGGACTAAAACATAACAAATACTACTGAGATGAAACATGTGTTCATTTGTGAAGTCTAAAGTCAGTGAGAAAATTTAGTCTGCGATTTCTCAACAATTCTATAAAGACAAACATTCGGTAACTGACTTCAGTCACCCATACCTAATTATTCTGGAGACAACCCTTTGACAAAGTTTCACAAAGCGTGGGAATAGGTAGTTCCTAATTTTTCAAATTAGAACCGCTGCTTGGATTCATCGTGTGTGGCAATACGGAAAAGAAAGATAGTATACTTTATTTGGTTTAGGACTTTACGTGTGGATTCAATTGATAAAGATAGTTTGACTTAATTTGACTTTTAACAGTGCAGTTAATTATTCTTTTAATTTAAAGTTTTCGTTTATTTGTCCTTAGTAGCAGTTATCACATACCATTATCACATTTTAATGGATTTGCGATCTCTTTTTCTCTTACAATATTAATATATTAAGTTTCTAAAAAAATGAAACTGGTAAATCCAATATTTCTTTTTTACCACGTTAATATCAACTTGTCTTCGTGTATGTCTGCTCGGGTGGAATTTTGTAATCGATTTTAAAACTTCCCAACTAGCTACAGACTTCAAATTTGGCACATAGTTCAGAATTGGATGACAATGCATGAAAATGAAGAGAAAGAAGGTATACNACTAAAACAATTAAATTCTAGGATTATTTTCGCGATTGTCCTTTGTTGTCGATTCGATTATTTCAAATTAGTGTCACATGTCAGCTGAAAAGTTTTGTGTACAGTGAGGGAAGAAAATTGGGACTTTGGAAGTAAGTACAAAAAAAATCAAAATAAAAAGTATTATTTTTAAAAACAGCGTTTTTGTAGTGGAGAATAATAATTAAAAAACAAAAATTTGAAAAACGAAAAACGTGGTGCTCATGGAATACATAACAGTACATATACACATACATATAAACATTTTTTAACTCATACACATGCACAGTCGCATGCACATACACATATACATCCTCATACACATGCATATACACAAACATATTCCACATACGCATCCACATTCAGATACAATTACAATTACAGATATACGTACTCATATTCTCATGAACACACTTACACACACTAATATAACATTACTGTTATGTACTTCATGCGCCCCACATTTTTCGTTTTTCAAATTTCTGTTTTTTAATTATTATTCTCCAGTACAAAAACGTGGTTTTTAAAAATATTAATTTTGGTTTTTTTGAAATTTATTTTCTTGAAAAAAAAAACTGCTTTCTTTTTCTCCAAAATATAATAAAATATAACGAATCATATTGATATAAAATAACGTATATATTGTATTTTTTAAGAGTAAAGAAGTAAAGATGGACGTAGAGGATCTTTTTTAAACTTAAAATTTGCATCGTTGCAGAATGTATACTCTGTTTGCAGAAAAACCTTTCAATTTGCTACATTTTATTTTTTATTTTTAATTTATAAATTTTTTTTTGCTACATTTTAACTCTTAACCTGCTGTGAGTAAAATTATCCCAAAAATTTTTTTTAGCAAAATCTTGCTAAATTTGCTGTAACCTGCCTTAAAAATTGCACTTTTTTTACGAAATTGTGACAAAAGTACTCCAATTTTGTTATTAGGAAAACGCATTAATTTTTAGTATCAATTAAGACTGAAATATGCTAATAATTTATTCAGGCTGCATCAAAATATGATGATTGTTAAGGTAGAGTTATAGTAATTGTTGCATATAACTCTGTATCATGATATAGCCACTTCATAAACTGCTTCCAATCTTATAAGTTTCTACTTCAAATTACTCTGAAAGTAATGAAATTGTTCCTTCGAAATGCTCGTAAAATTACTCAAAATTAGCAGTCTATCATAGTAACTCAGATCTGAATTGTATGGAAAAAAAATAAACTCCAAACGTTTAACATTCGATTACAGCTCGTCTTAGATCTGAACAATATGAAAAAGCATGTTTTGTTATGCTTATCACTTTAATTGAAGAAGAATTTAAGCAGCAAATAATTGTGCTAGATTGTGAGCAACGAACTTTATTTTGAAATCCAAGAAGAACGTCCACAGCATTATCGTTCCAAACTACTCCCAAAGCTAGAAGTTAAAGTTCAAGTTAAAAAGGTTTTTCTACTAATTGCTCTGAAACTAATGAAAATGTCGCTCCAAATGATTATACAATTCCTGATGAGGGCATTCACTGGTTTGCTATCCATGCTTATTAAAATGTTTTTATTTATTTATTTATTTATTATTATCTAACCAGTTTTATTATCTTACATAGATTAACTAGTTTGAATTAAAATAATAATAAAAAATTTTGAACGAAATAAAATTTTACATTCAGTATAGAAAATTAAATACGTCTGCAATTCATACTTTTGTAATACATATACTCTAAAACAGAAAATATAGTGCTTCAAAAATCAGTTTTAAATACCCTATTACTTTTTTAATTAAATCATAGAAAAATAAAATTCGGAAAATTAAATGCTCCAAAATATTTTTCCTCTTTCTTTTTTAAGTATTATTAAACTTCGTTCAATTTGAGAAAAGCGAGATTAACTTAGTAGTTAAAATAAAAGTCAAAAATATAGACATAAACCAGTAAAGCACCAGTAAGGAAAAAGTTAATGTTTCATTTTGAAGCTTTTTTTTTTCTTCCCTTTTGATTTGTGTTTTATATATGATTTTTTCCCCTAATTTTTTTTAATATTGTAATACTATATATGCATTACTCGTTGTAATGATACTTGTAATAATGATAATAAAATATAGTTAAAAGGAGGGTCGTTTGAAAAAGTAAAAATCAGATTAAAAGAAGGAAATCACAATCAATTATCAAGAAACTCTGTAACTTAAATAAGGAAAATATAGCAACATGAAGAAAATTGTTGCTATTCAAGAGGATGAAAAACTCGGCAAACTCGGTAAAGAAAAGATACTTTCTACTTTATTTCTAATATTTTTAAACTAATATTTAACTTAAGTCTGTTTTCTACCTTATATTGATATTAATTTGTCGAATATTCGTCAAAAGAGAAAAAAAAATGTATTTAAGACTCTTATGTCGCTGGAAAAAAATGTCTGAAGCACTCTAGAGAATACAAAGGAAATGCTTATCAAAAATATACAGAATGTTACACAGAATGTGTAACCAAAATAAGAAAAATATTATGTTTCATATTTAAGTAACATTTTTACGTACGAGAGGATGAGGTTCGAATTAGATAAATAAAAAGTTGATGTCTGTGTTATTAACTATTTTATTTGTGTTTTACCACACTGTTTTCAACTTTGCATTAATATTATCGTCTAGTATTCATCGAACGAGATAAAAAATGTAGTTCAGACTTACAGTGCAAGTTAAAAATGACTGAAACACACTGGAGTGCAGAAAGGCAATGTTAATCAATTGAAAATAGAATGTATAACCAAAATAAGTAAAAAAATTCTTGCGTCCTATTTACATAACACTTTTACATCTGAGAGGAAAAAGTTAAATTTGTAAGAAAAAGCTGATGTTAGTGTTTTTAACTTCTTTTATAAGTGCTTTACATATCGTAATTACAGTAAAGACCGTTCAGCCATGTGACACAAGTTAAAAAGGAATGACAAATTGACAGTAAAGAAATGAAATATTATTACAATCAATTAATAAAAAGATTGCATAACCATAATAAGAAAAATTTTATTTTTCTTATTTGAATAACATTTTTACACTGAGAGGAGAAATAGGAAGTTTATGTCTGTGTTTTTAGCGCTTGTTACGAACAGTTTTTTTAATTTCCTTTATAAGACCATAAAACATATGATCTAATGAAGAAAAATAATTAAATTAAATTTAATTTCGTAACGGAATTGACGCAATTAATACGAAATTACTGTGTTTAAGAACAGTATATTTTTTTTCCTTCATGAGCCTATTAAACTATGCTATGATGCAAACAAAAACTTGATCTGATAAAATTTCAAAAAATTTAGATTAACGTATGATATGTTAGACCTTCATTGCATAAAAAAATGAACATGTTTAACCTTTTGACGCAGAGGAGACACTGATTTCCCCTTTTTATATATGTATTTTCTGTCGCTCTAATTATAAGCAAAAAAATATTTTGGTATTTTTCAATTGCAATAAAAACAACCCAATCTGTTAGATTATCGAAATTATATTTGTACGAAAATATAAAATCCAAGAAAACTTAGTTTGATAATTTTTTCAGTCATATTAAAAAATTTATCAACAGTTGATTTTGTAAATCAAAATTTCAGTGATGATTAACTGTTTCAAAACACTAATCAAAACAACTGCAAATAACTGCAAGTTTGAAAATTTATTGTTTGGAAGTGAGCCGTGT
Source organism: Parasteatoda tepidariorum (assembly GCF_043381705.1). Taxonomy (NCBI): domain Eukaryota; kingdom Metazoa; phylum Arthropoda; class Arachnida; order Araneae; family Theridiidae; genus Parasteatoda; species Parasteatoda tepidariorum. The sequence continues at coordinate 38,760,838 of NC_092207.1, read as the reverse complement.
TAGGAAAATTTCACCTTTAACGCAGACAAAGACACCGGTGTTTCATGATGTATTTCATAACTATCTATTATCAAAATGCTAAATATAATAGTTTTCACTTATTTTGGCCATATAATTAATACAGAATAATGAGAAACTATGAAAAATTGATTTAATACAAATTCCGCATCAATAAGTTGGCCAAAGAAAAATATTCATTTTAATAGAACTACTCTTATATTGGAAAGTCAATTGAGATTTTTTTTGACACAATATATCTATGAACAAATGTTGTCGTAATTTCTGTTTCGTTCTTGTCAGAAATTACTAGGTAGAGAATATAAAGGGTTAATAAAGAAAATATTCATTTCAGGGGAGCTACTTTTATATTGAAAATTTAATTGAGACTACAATATATTTTTGAACAAATGCTGTCGAAATTTCTGTTTTGTTCTTATCTGAAATTATTAGGTAGGGAATATAAAGGGTTAATAAGCAAAACATTCATTTTAGTTATTGGAACTATGTTGGAAATTTAATTGAGATAACTTTTTTGCCTTGAAGAAATTCCATCGAAATTTCTGTTTTGTTCTTATCTGAATTTACTAGTAGTAGTAAGGAAAGAAATAATGAAAGATGCCAGAAAATGGAATAAAAGAAACCGAGTCTCGGCGATTACTGAAAAAATCCGTTACTCTTCTCTTTCTCTTCAACACACCTGTAAGTAAGCAAACAAAAAGTGTGGAAAAAGAATCGGAACAAACAACATAAAACAGTTCTCATCTTCCAAGGAAAAACAGAATTCGGAAAACAGGGTGCTCCAGCAGTCCTCTTCCTCCCCCCCTTTAATCTACCAGATTGAATTACTGGCTCACACGTCGTCCTTCCGATATACCTCCTTATCTACTTCAACCAGGGGAGGAGAACTCATGGTTTAAGGGGGGGAAGAGAGAATGTGTAAGGTGCTCGACACCCCCCTTTCCTTTCTATCTACTACCGTCAATTAAATACCGCATCGCGAAAAGCCAGAGGCAAGAGCATCTTTGAGTGTATTCGACTTCTCCGCCCGGCTGGCTGTTCATTGGTTGATAGAGAACGAAGGGGGAGGGGTCGTTCGAACAACAAGAGGAATGAACACGGTGCGGTGGCAAATTTTCGAAGCATCGACGAGTAGAGGGCTTTATTCCCTGGCTAACTTAAAAAGCCGGTTCGGGATTTTTCAATTTTGACTGGTAAGGGGGGGAAAGCAGTTCTCGCGACCCCACCCACACATTCTCTTCACTTCCCCTTTGGCTTTATGATCTTCTCGGTTTCGCTTCATCTTGCTTTCTCCCTCGTTTCTCCACCACCCTCTTCTCCATCCAGTTTTCCAACTTCCTTCTGAAGACGAAGTATAGGAGAGCAACGCTTGAACGGGTACGCACATGCGGCGTGGAGCGGCACAACTTCGATTTTGGTTGCCTGCCAGAGAGTTGGGTTTTCCGCTGCGGAAGGAGATTTTGTTCTGGATTTAAACTCTAGCCGCTCGTCTCTAATCAGACTGTGGAAAAAAGTGAATTTGTTTATCCTCCCACCATCAGGATTGTGTAGCCATACGCAATGCACCCCCTTTACGGTGAACATCATGGCTACTATCGTTACGACGGCTACCCAGGCATGGGGATGAGCCCCGCCGCAGGTAACGGAGTGATGGCGCCCTACGCGGCAGGGCAGCAGCAAGCAGTGGAGAGGTACGGAGCCACCGCCGTAGTCAGACCTTCCCCATACGCCGCCGCCCCTTACGCCCCGGCCGTCCACCAGACTACTACACAACCCTCCAAGGATATGGTGAAGCCACCTTATTCTTATATAGCTTTAATCACCATGGCTATACAAAATTCACCCGAAAAGAAAATAACTCTAAATGGCATATATCAATTCATTATCGATCGTTTCCCGTTTTATCGGGAAAACAAGCAAGGATGGCAAAACTCCATCCGTCACAATCTTAGCCTCAATGACTGCTTTGTGAAAGTGCCACGTGATGATAAAAAACCAGGAAAAGGCAGCTACTGGACTCTGGATCCGGATAGTGTGAATATGTTTGACAATGGTAGTTATTTGCGTAGGCGGAGGCGATTCAAAAAGAAAGATTCTATAAGAGATAAAGATGAGAATCCCTTGAAAAAACAACAGAGCACGTCGAAGCGGGATGAGCTGAGTAAAGAAGGTGCTCTAGCGGAACCCACCGCTGGTAATCTTGCAATGAAAACAAACTCCAACGCCTCTAATAACAACATTGTGGATGGAATATCCACTGCTTCGACTCGCAACGACCGCCATTCCACCTCTCCACCACGCACAGGCAGCCATCATTTACCTTGCACCTTGACTCCTAAGGTGGAGCCTATGGACGATGAATTGATGGACCATAGACACAACAATCCACTTTTCAATCCTTCCTGTATGCAAAGATTGGTTTTATCAGGTGATTGTAAATACGATAGATTGAAAGCAAGTCCATCCATGCAAAATAACATGAGTCCAGCTACTTCATCGTCGTATGTTGACTCTTCTGTAGTCGATGGTGCATCCATATCGAGCTTTTCCGTGGATTTGTTAGTTAGAGATCCAAGAGCTCAATCTCCAGTTTCTCATATGTCAGATTCAATTATAAATAGTTTATCATCACGATCTGGCATTAACTCAACTCATCGATCCTGCTCTAGCACTAATGGACTTAACACTTTATCATATGGCTCACGCACTAATTTTCCTTGTTCAGCTCTTACCTTACCCCCCTGTTCTGCATCTCCAACAGCACCAAATGTTGGTTACAATTGCTCTGTATCTCCCACTTGTGGTTATGAAAGGGACAATGGTAGAAGTAGTGTAGTATCAAGGCCAGGAACTCGTGCTGGATCTAGTAATAGCAGCAGTAGTGGACTAAATGTAGGCATGACTTCTTCTATGGAAGATACAGCACCATATAATATACCTAGCGGCCATGGTGGTTTGAGCATGCCTGGCTCTCCTCAGCATTTACCATACATGAACAGAAATGTTGCTTCTTCGTCCAGTACAACTGCATCAGGTTGGAATTATCCAATTCAAAATAATTCATCAGATTGCTCGTTATACACAGATTCAAATGGAAACTTTGTTGTGAGAGATATCTTTGATGGGCAACGTCTTGTGCCATCATCTTCTTCTACTGTGACAAATCCCAGCTGCCAAATGAACTTTGGCGTCGGAACTTCATCTGGTTATAACCATCGGACAGCTTCAACTGTATATGGTTATGACTATTCTCGATTTTGAATTGAACTTCAAATCAATTCACAGGAATTGAGAAGTTGAAGATGCTTCTTTCTCCGGTAAGAAAAGACTTTTCATTTCCAAACAAAACTTTAAATGTTTGAACTTTTGAAGTGCAATAATTCATATCAGTATAAATGTGCTTAAATTAAAGAGACTTTGTATTACTACTATAATTATATTTTTAAGCATAACAAAACAAAAACAATTTTAAATAATAAATCATTATTATTTATTCTTAAAATTGATAGTTATTAAATTATGAATAATTTTTTTGTGATATTCCAAATGACTAATTATTTTGAGTTTGTTATGATTATTAAATGTATAATATTGAGTTTGAGACTTTTGTCTTCTTTCGACGTTAGAAGTTTTAAACATGTAATTAATCACAGAATTCAACGTTGAATTGTAAAAAATGTAAAAAATAATGTGTTGTATAGAAGAAAAAAAATAAACCCGTTTTTTTAAAACAATTGTTTCATACATTTTACTAGTCATTAAGCCTCCAAGTCACATTTCACTAAACACAAAATATCAATTACTGATTACGAAATAACATTCATCCATTAGAATGTTAATTTTGCTCCACAATAATATTTCATAGAAACTTTTAATTATCTTGAAATGAAGCGCATTTTTGTTCTTAAAATTTGTCAATATATTGTTTGTTAACTTTATTTGTTTTTCAATAGATATAGAGTATATTTCAATCAAAAAAAACTATGCACTTTCTAATTTATTTATAATAACGCATTTTTTGCATTAATAAGCCAATTAATTAGGTTGAAATGAAAATTCTTAACTACACTTACTTTTTTAGTTTTGAAATCTATTGTAATGGCATTTTATTTAATGATAAATAACTTTTATTTAATTGCTAATTATTTCTGTTATTGTTCGGAAAACAGTATACGATGGTCATTAACTTACAATTTATTAATGATGAAGTTATTATCAACATAAATTTATAATATAAATAGCTCTTACATCTGTTATTGTACTTTTGATAATATTCGTTTATTATTTGTTTACCTTTTATTAATTAGGAAGTTATCAAAATAAATTTAGAATATAAATAAGAATTTTTAGCTAATGTTAATTATCATTGATAAACTAGTTTATCAGTAAGGTAGTTTTTTAAATTATATATTCTTTAATTTCTCATACAAAGTTTTTTGTTGCATCATTTTTTGTTCTCGTTAAGCTTTCATAATAAACTTTTTGAGTGTAACGTTACATTTGAAAATCTTTATTAATATTTTATTTTCGAATGTTTCCAATATTTCGAAAAATATGTCGTCGTCGCTTTTTCTTAAACATATTTTTCCCGAAAAGTTTAACAACATTTGTTAACAGCAATAGCGTTATTTCGTTACCATACTGTAAGACTTTTTTTTGTATTTATTTAATTTTTTTAATAAATTGTTCAAAGCTGAGGTTAGTTAATTTTCACAATTTCTTTACCAAAAAATAGTTGTTATACTCTAAGAAAATAGAAATTTTCTCTAATCTAATTTCAGTACTAAGCTTTGCAGCTACATTATTAAATTATACTTTTACAATTAATAAGATATGCACCACTTTTAAGCATAATCGTAACTCACTTTGGTTTACCTTCCTTTGTTTGAAAGCCTTTGTGTACATTTTCAGCTTTGAAAAATCGTCTTAAGTGTCTGTTAAGTGAAAAAAAATGTATTTTGTAAATATTAAAGAAATTTTACTGCTTCTCTTCGATTCATGAAGCATTTTTCTTCTCTTTTTTAAGTAAAAAAATTAATTTTTTGCCGTATAATCATTTAAATAACATTTACTACTGATTATTTAAAATTTTAAAGCAAATTTAGCGATTTTTATTTTATTTTATTTATTTGATTTATTTTGAAATGAAAAATTTAATCATGTCTTTTTGATCTATGAAATAATTAAATTTTTATAATTATTTGTGAAAAAAATTTGGTTTCTAGAAAAATAGAGCTTGTTAAATATTTTAAGCTCTCAAATAATTATTTCCATTATATATGTCATGAAAATTCTCTTCATATGGAACAAAATTTCATGTATTTTACGAACCTTTGAATTTAATTAATGAGAGTCTTTTTGCTTGGGGTGAAAAACATTAGAATTCACGAGTTTTTGGATTTATAACATGAGAGAATTTTTGCTACAAATGAGAAAATTTAGATTGCAATAGGTTTTGTATTTAATTAATAAGAGTCTTGTTTCTAAGAATTAAAAACATTAGAATTCGCGAGTTTTTAGATTAAAAAAAATAAGAGCAATTCTGTGAAAAATGAGAAAATTTAGATTGCAAGAAGTTTTAAATTTAATGTGTAGGAGTCCTTTTGTTTGGAACTGGAATCAATAAATTTAAAGAGGCTTGGAATTAAAGTGTTGGATTTAACTGAGATTTGTATTTAATAAGAGTCATTTTTTGCTCAGAATGGAAATAATAGATTTTATAAGACTTTAAATTTGAAAAATTGAAGTATTTTCGTTGAAATTGGAAGTATTAGATTTCAGACATTTTAAATTTAAGAAGAAAGAGTATTTTTACTTGGAATGGAAATTGAAAGCTTTTACAAGAATTTGTATTTGAAAAAAAATCACTGTACTTTTGCTCGGAGTGCGAAGTAATAGGTTTTACGAGGTTAAAAGTTTAAAAATAAAACTTATTCTTCTTGAAAAAGAATCTTGAATATTAGTTTTCCTATTGCTAGAAATTTAATTAGGCAAAGGTCTTTTCAGTTCGAAATTATATTTAAGACTACATTGATAGGGTTACTTTTTCATTTTTCTTGATCACTAATTATTTTAAAATTACTAAATTAATAATTAAATACTAAATTAAAACTAGTTGAGAAATATTTACAGAAATTAATGCCATTGTAGTTTTTTCTTTAAATAAGTTAAATTATTTTCCAGAATTTGGAGGAATTTTCTTCCAAATATATAATTTCAGAAATAAATTAATTTTGCTACTTTCAAGTGAATTACTTAAATAAATTTCATTAAAAACATGGAATTTCGATTTTTAAACAGAAAATTTTCTATTATTTATATTTTTAAAATTAAGTCTTAATATGTAATCATTTTTTAAATTTAATGCAGGACTACTCATTTCTTTTGCTAGTTTATTTATTTTATGAGAAATCATTGTTATTTCTTAAATATTGAATTTTCTACTGTAATAAAGATCCATACGTAATATCCCTTCAATTTTGTCATAAAAGTGCCACTGTAAAAAATTTTCAAGCATCAGTTTTATATATTTATTTTATATAATTCATCAATTTGTACTCTTTTTTAGGTCTTTGTTTTTTCAAAAAGTGTAAATTAAAATGTAGTATATATCACATTTAAATGATAACCGTATTCGAAAATTACAAAGGGTGCATTCTCAAAACAAGGTACCAGACGTACAGAAAATTTTATCTGATTCACATACCTAATTGAAAGTTTTCTCAGAACTAATGTAAATTCTGTTAAAATATCATTTTCGTAATGGCATTTTTAGTTTTTCATTAATTAAAGATGCCACCATTAATTGTTTCCACCATTTTGTTAAAAATTTGAATAAAAAACTCTACTCGCTGTGAAAACTACATGAGTGATGAAAGTGTTAATTGAAAGATAATATCAGTGATAAAACTGATAATAAAAGTGAAATAACTGAAAAAGATTCCGCTATTTTGTTAAAAATTTGAATAAAAAATTCTACTCGCTATGAAAACTACATGAGTGATAAAAGTGTTAATTTGAAAGATAATATCAGTGATAAAACTGATAATAAAAGTGAAATAACTGAAAAATTGCAGCGCATGCCACTTTTAGGAATCTCTAAACGAATTTTTCTACTAATACTTGAATTTAGTTTTTTGTAATAAATTTTATAGACAAAATAACTTTGTTACTTTGTTAGGACTTGAGATTTAGGGAAATTTGGATCAAAATTTATGTAGCGACTTTTATTTATTTTTATTTATATCTTTTTAAAAATAATTAGGTATGATTGCTATTTAATTTTAAAATAAAACATTCCATTTTGCAATTGTGAATTATCTACTAATTTTCATTTTAGGTATCGTATCTAATAGGCTCATGTTTGAAACATACTCTTAAATTACGTTTGTTTTCATTTTTAATAACTGCATTATACTCTCTCAGAAAACTACCACTTTTGACGATTCAGCAAACCTCGAGCTATATTTTGTTAGTTTTGAAAATAATTTCAGCACGAAATCACTAGATTTGTGACTAAACGTGAACTCTGAAATATATGACGAAAATGTTTCCTTAACTCGAAACCTCATCGTAGAGCATTGTGGGTAATTGATAACTAGAATGACGAAACTAGAATGAAGACTAAATAAAATGAAGAAAATAAACTTTTGAAACAAGCCAACTGGTTTATTTGATGGTCAAGAAATTGGCCTCGTACGAGGAAAGTCTCGGGATCGAATCCCGATTAGGGCATGGGTGTAATTTGTCTCTGTATTATATCTGCCTTTCTTGTGTTGTTAGGGCGACATTGATCTACCTATGTCTTGTGCACGATAAAGTGGTTATTAGAAAAGTTAGGGCAATATTAGTTTTTTTGGTAAAAAATAGAATGACGAAATATTTTTTTAAAAATTGGACGCAGTTTATTTCTTCGAATAAGTAATAATAGTTATTTCGTCATTTTGACGAAAAACTCGGAAGGACCAGGGAACAGTTTCGTCAAAAATGAAGGAAGTTTCGTGATATTTGAGTATCCATTTCTTACAGTGTAGTTTCGTATCTAATTAAATATAGAGAAAAAAAATACTATATATAGTTATCTCCATTATAGGACTGATATAAATATCTTTCTTTTTTAAATTTTTTTTTATTTGAGTGTTGAATGCACAAGTCGAGATGTGCACTTTTTACTTCTCACTCGCACTCTGTTATCAGAATGAGTTTTTAATTTTGTTAATGACATACATGTCATCAGGTTAGTCTTGAGCATCTATCCTCCTTGTAACGATAATGGTAATGCGATATGAATTGAATTGAATTACAACTCCCCCACCTTCTCACATCGGATGAGGATTTGTGGAGGAGTTGCTGACATAATTGCGATAAGGAATCCGCTTCAAAAAGATGTCTCTGATAAATTTTGTCAGTTTTCAGTGGAAATCAAACGATCACTGTAACATCTGGTTCTGTGGAAATCACCCTGACTAATAGTGATATGTAAGGGATCTATCAGATTCGGAAATAGCGATCAACAATGAAGTTTTTGGAAATATTTTTTATAACATTTTGATTCGTTACGCTTAAGAGTTTCTTTGGAAAACTAAGTTTTTTTTTAGCACCGGAATGTAATAAAAAGAACAAGAATGTATTGATCAAAATATTCTTTATAGCATATTGACTCTTAAGATTTTCATTGAAAAAAGTTTTTTTTCTTTTTTTCAACATTAGCATGAAATGCAAACGACATAATTAGAATGTATTAATTAGAATATTTTTGATAGCATTTTGAATCGTTATGTTTAAGATTTTTTTAAGAAAAATATTTTGTTAATCCAGAGATGGAATAAAAACAACATTTTTAGAATGTATTGATCATAATTTTTTTAAATAACATTTTGATTCGTTACGCTTTAAAGTTAGTTATTTCTCTTAATATTGGTATGAAATAAGCAAAGGCGTAATTAGAATGTATCGATCAGTATATTTTTGAAGCTATTGATTCGTTACGCTTGAAAGGAGAACGGTCATATAGTATACGGGATCAAAGCATGCGTTGGAATCAAAATACATTTGCTAAATCAAACTATTCATCGGTATTACAATGCATGTTGGTATCGAAAGATATTTTGAGATCAAAATATGGCACAGAATACGTTAGATTAAACATGAATTTATTTAAAATAAAACTTTTCTTTATACATAAAGCATTTTATAGTTTTCTTTTCTAGGATTATATAATTAAAATGCCAAATGAGTTCAAATTTTACAGAATATGTATTTAATATAAGCAAAAAATCTGCAACAATCTAAAAATTTTCCAATGCATATAAAATATATGTTGGAAACAAAATATATACTGGATTCAAAACGAATTTGGGATTAAATGTAAATTTATTTAAAATAAGCTTTATCTTAAGAGCAATTTTTTTAGCAATTAGATAAAACTTAAATTAGGAAAATTGGTCAAGTTGAAATAAATTATGTTAGATTAATGTGGTTCTATACTATAAATGAATTTTAGAGATAAAAAGATGTTTGTTATGGAGTAATTTCATTTTTTTTTGTGTTACTGTATAAGAATATTTTGCTTTAAAATTGGAAAGTAACAAAACTAAACATAAAATAAATTTAGGTCATGCTTTAGTTATTTTTTGTTCGTATTTAGAAAATTAACATAACATGTAAATCTATACAAAAATTGTTGATTATTGTATTGTAGATGATGAGAAAATTCATATTACGCATGGATTACGCATGGCATAATTTACGCATGGAAAACGCATCTTGAAATTTAAGCAACTTGAAAGCAAGCATTTTGTTTTGAAAAAGTAGGAATTAAAATAGTATTTTTAAATGGAATAATAATAAGTATATGTTTCGCAAAATAAATAAATAAAAATAGAAATTGGACGAATAGCTACCAAAATATTTAGGGAAGAGGGATCAAAAATATTTTTTCTAAAAAATAAATAAACAAGAAAGAAAATAGAAAAGTAGATGAATAATTTCAAATGTACAGAGAAGGTTTTAAAATATAATTTCCCGGAAAGATTGAGGTGTGATTTTTATTAGTTACACAAGACTCTATTGATTATGGTAATTCCTCCCACTCGGAAAATATTTTTAAGGTATTGCTTTTCATATTATATGCTTCCAGAAAGGCAAAAGAATATTTTGAAAAACCTTACGCCTATTTCCTCATGAACAATGAATGTGAAATAAATTTTATGTCATCTAAAATGTTTATAAGTTATTTCCCAATTCTTTTAATTCGCAAGACTTCTTTGCAAATAAATTTGGGTAAAGCTCTAACAGTCGTATCTAATGAGCACATTAGTAAAACTTCTTAAAATATTGAAATTTCACTAATTTATTAATTTTTAATAAATAAACCAAAGAACTTTGAAGTTAATTTGTCATGTGTACGATTCTGTACAGTAAAGTCAAGTATGAATTCATAATACCAAATGTATTTCAACATAAAATAAAGTTATTCGTAGAAATTTTATTTTCAACTTTAATTTAAATCAATTTTTTCCATGTATATTTCGTGTTTTAACTTACAATTTAGCACCGATAAGTTGAACTAGTTATTATGAGTTAGTTACCTATAATTGTGAAAGACTTTGCTTTAATGAGCAGTATTATAATAACAACAGTAAAATTACTGTTTAGTTGTAGAAAGGTTTTATTCCTATGAAACGCAACTTCTTGTTTGCATCATCTAAAATTTCTTCCCAGAAGTAAATTCCAGTGAAAAGTTTGTTTGTTTGCAAACTTTGGTTCAAATTTATAAAAATATGGTCGTGAATGCTATTGTCTTTTTTTGCTTTTCTGCTTTCAAGATGTAAATAAAGAAAAAAATTAAGGAAATAAGGAAAGGAAAAATAATTTTAGTAAACATTGCTTTGTTAGTATTTTTTTCTAATGACATAAAAGAAGGACCATAAAATTTCCATTGTTCAGTTAAAATGTCTTCTTAAAACAGTTTATTGTAATTTTTGATACCCAAGAAACAAATGTTTATAATAAATTAATGCTACGTTAATGCTCATGCAGTTAATAGATTTCCTTGAATTTGTGATTTGCTGTGAATGTTAATTACAATTTGACAATATTGAGAAAAGAAAAAAAAGCAAGTTGTTACGAAACTAGACAGAACCGTTTTTCTTTTACGTGTTTATTTATTGATTTTCGGCATGAATACTAAATTGAAAAAATAAATAAATAAATGCAAGTTGCAGTTAAGCTAGGTAACATCAAAGAAATGAAATAAATCTTTCCATATAGGGTATAAAAACTTGCAACTTTGATTTTTAAAAAAATCTAAATTGTTGTGAGGTCACGTTTAAAGGAGTTTACATTGCTTTGATATCAAGTATCCTGAAAAGTTCCTTTTTTTGTTTTTGAAATAATTTCAGAGTTGACTAAAAGGCTTTTGTTAGCATCAGGAGATCAAAGTATGTTTATTTGTAATAAAATTCATAATGATGATGCTTTTGAAACTTTTGTTTAAATATTTAATGGCACTCAATTCCTCAAATACTTAGTAAATCCGAAATGCTACTGAAAATTATATAAAGTTAACTGCTAAAGTAAAACTAAATTGTTACGTATATGTCAAATGCAATTCGATTTGAGATTGATTTTCTAAAAAAAGGCAGTGCCAAAAAAAATAATATTTTGTCTATCAGTAACGCAGTCTTGTGTTACTGATACGCATAAGCGATTCTGGATGACTTTGAAATATTAGTATTTTATTTTATGGAACCGGCATTGAATAGCTGACTATTCTAAATCGTTTACGACTATCAATGTTCATCTCCGTAGCCTTGTTATTTTGAACCCTACACAGAAGAGAAGGGAACTCCTGATCAAGCGTTGGGGCAAACTAGTCTTAGTACAGGACTTTTTGAATGGAACTAAACCACATTTGCATTACAGGGAGAGTAAAACCACGAAAGCATTCCACGGTTAGCCTGTCGGCAAGGAGATTCTGATCCGCTATTCGTGTACCAATGAGGGTATTTAACGTCAACAAAGTGGTCGATGCAAGCCGGTTGTAGAATTCGTCTGCACCAGCTACCACTGGGATTCGAACCTGGGACACCTCATTGGGAGGTAAACGTTCTATCTTCAGAGCCACTACGGTTCAAATTAAAGACTTTTATGGCACACTTTATTCTATTTCGTGAAACATACCTGCACACTGCAGTAGTTTTTCAGTTGAATATTCGAAAAGCTGATTTGCTCCGTGAAAAAGCTAACGTGTCATATTCCACTATCGTAAATATCAAATACAATTGAATTTACCTTTTTAAAACATAATATCTTATTGTTACAAATAGATTTATGATAAAGAATATACAGATAATAATCGAGTGAAGGTCAAACTATAGATTAGAAAAAAAAATTACTAAATTTCAATATACTGAAAAAAGAAAACAAAAATATTGGTGTTTTGGTATGTTGTCTACTTCGATAGAAGGGGAATTGCGACCGGAGGAAACAATGTCGACAAAAGGCGACATATATTTGTTATATATAGTATAGAATTTCTTCGCAAATTTTCGCATATTGATCTAAGCACACTGCAGTAAACTGTATGGCTTTATGCAAAAATACTTGTTTGTTAAAAAGCAAAATAAAAAGAAGTTTTAAAGGTAGAAAAATGATTACATTATTTGCTTTCAAATGGCCAATCTAGACTTTTTTTATTTATAATTTTCAATAATAGTAGACATGTTACGAATAAATAAGGATATTCAATATTTTTAATACTCACTTAAGATTTACTTTATTTTTACGAACTGATAATGAGCTGCAATGTAAAAATGAGAGTAATGTGGGTACATAATTGTAGGACAAGTAAGGGCATATAAGTAGTTGGATATTTAAATTAATTCGCTAAGTAATTTACTAACTTTTTAGGTTATTTATTTATTAAAAATATTAAATTTGTAAATAATTTAATATATTCGTAATTTTTCCACATTTTTTTAATAAATTCAATAAATTCGCGTGAAAGGAAAATTTAAGATGAACTAATGCTTTAAAGCAATGTATTTTTAGATTATAACTAGTTCTACTTCGATTTCAGTTGTTTCTTTCTTAGTATGAAATAATAAATTAAATCATTAATGTTAAGACTTTTCCCTACTTATTTCATCTCCAGGGGCAAGTTTGAACAAAAACTCTCTTTGAATAAAAAATTATTAGAAAATTGTGCTCTTAACTAGTTTATATAATATTGAAAATAAAGATGTAAGTACTATTATATTTAATAAAAAATAAATACAAATATTCTTAATTGTATGAAAAACTTATTAAATAAGTATCAAATAATAAATCTAAATTAAATGAGAAAAATCATAATTTTACATTCATTTAACAATTTATAATATTAATTATTATTAAGTATTAATTATTAAATATTAATAAATATAATTAAAAAATTATTGAATATTAATTATTTAAGTATTATGCTTATAATTCCATATAATATAGCTTTTTTTACTGGAAAACTTGTAAAATCTTTTGAANATAATGAGCTGAAATGTAAAAATGACTGTACGGGGTGAGTGTGGATACATAATTGTGGGACAAGTAAGGGCATATAAGTAGTTGGATATTTAAATTAATTCGCTAAGTAATTTATTAACCTTTCAGGTTATTTATTTATTAAAAATATTAAATTTGTGAATAATTTAATATATTCGTAATTTTTTCTACATTTTTTTAATAAATTCGATAAATTCCCTTGAAATAAAAATTTAAGATGAACTAATGCCTTAACTCATGTTCAACTGTATTTTCAGATTATAACTAGTTCCACTTCGATTTTATTTGTTTCTTTCTTAGTATGAAATAATAAATTAAATCATTAATGCTAATACTTTTCCTTGCTTATTTCATATCCAGTGGCAAGTTTGAAGGAAAACAACTCTATTGAATAAAAAATTATTAGAAAATTGTGTTCTAGACTAGTTTATATAATATTAAAAATAAAGATGAAAGTATTAATTTTAGTAAAAAATAAATATTACTATTCTTAATTGTATGAAAAACTTATTAAATAAATTATCAAATAATTAATCTAAATTAAATCAGAAAAATCATCATTTTACATTCATTTAAAAATTTATTTAGTTATTAAGTATTAATTATTAAAGTATTATATTTATAATTCTATATAATATAGCCTTTTTTTCAAGAAAACTTCAGGAGTTTATTAAATCTTGAACTTTTATGTAATAATATACAGTTGTAATAAAAGAAATATTAAACAATGACGAAATTGAAGGGAAAAAAAATTGGCAGTACAATTTTCTTATTGCTGTTGAAAAGCACGATTTTTGAACATACATTAATGTTTTTTTTTTTAAATATTTGCTTGCTTATAGAAACTTACATAGAAATAATTTCAATTGCAGTTAGTAATTTACTATTTACTAATTTCACTTGCCTTAAATTATTTCAAATTTATAGTGAGAACTTTATTCTGAGCTTTAGGTATATTTTTTATAACACTTTGTTTGGTTCACTATTTCTGGTATGATCAATTATTTTTTCGAGATAAATACATTCCTTAAGTAACATATAATCACATTACATTTTTTGAAATTTTATTCAAATAATAAAATATGCTGTTTGATTCAGAAATAAGTGATAAATTTTATAATTATAGGCATGCTATACCTTTGAGTTCGAATTAGAAGTCAAAACTTCAAGATATTAAGCATTTTCAATTTTACAGTTAGAATATATGTTAATTTTTGATAGAAGGGTATAAAACTTTTCAGAATTAATAAAATAATTCTGAATGCATTAGAATTTAAATATTCTTTACATAATAATAATAATAATAAAAATAAATATGCCTTACCATAGTACGACACAGGGAGATCAAACAAACTATGGTGTAAACACAGAAAATTAGTATTGTGTAGTATTTGTAAAATAACTCTAATTAAATAAAGAAAAATAAAACTATCACCAGGCGGAATTCTATAAAATTTTTCATTTTCGATCATTTTTTTCCAAATAAGGAATAATTGTAATCATTAAATTAAAAAAGTAAAGAGAATATGATGACACACTTCTATATTCTTTACTTCTTGCTTATTTATATTCACTGGTTTACCTTCTGGTATTTAATGAGTCTCTATTTTAACCCATGACCCCTTGGGATGCGCTAATTATTGAAATGATTTCCCGCTCTTCTTCCTTATTTGTAGAGAACGAAAGAGAAATTATGATCTCTATGTATTTAATGAACCTGCAGGTGTCAACACTTCTTAGTTACTTCTCTATTAAAAATTTTTTTTTCATGCTATCTTGTTTGATATACGGTTTTATTTTGCGTTGAAAGAGCTCCATTCATTTTTTTAACACATTGCTTTGTTCAAAAAAAGAAGCAAAATCTGTTCAATTCAAAATCTGGTTGAGTTCCTTACTTTTGTTTGTTTTACGTGCATTTCAATCAAAAATTTATGAAATAATTTATCGAATTCATTATCATTCCATCTAATTTATCGTTGTCATTCGTAACATCTTATTTAAATGTTAGTAAATAATTATATTTTTAAATGTCGTCCAAATAGAATATACTGCACGCACATTCATTAAATTTTGGAAAATATTTAGGCTTACTCTGTTTTGTGACAATAATACAAAAATTTATAGTTTTTTTAAAAATTATAATTAATTAATTGTATTTCATTAATAGAATTTTATTAACAAAACTAAATTCTCTATCAATGCAATTTTTTTAATTTGATGTAAATTATGCTTCCATTTTGAGTTGAAAGTGTTGCAAAAGCCTCTCATTCTACTCATGTCTACTCAATCTACATGAAAGTCTACTATTTTATTTTTTTAGCACTTTGCTTTGTTCAATAAATGAAGAAAAATCTATTTAAATATATTTAAGTTAAATTCTTCCTTGTGTTTGACGTATATTTCTATCAAAAATTTATGAAGTAATTAATCAAATTCATAAACATCAAAGTTATCATTTATAACATAATATATACATTATTCATAACATAACATCATAATTAAATGTCAGTAAATAATTATTTCTTTTAAATGTCACCTAAACAGAATGTACATCATGGATTTCGTACTTTTTATGATCTTTGTCACAGTAAAAAAAATTATAATTTTGTAATTTCAAAGGAACTAAATTTTTAATTTACAAATGATAAATTAAATTAATAAACTGTACTTTATTAATAAAATTACATTCTTTAGTAGTGTAATTTTTTTTTTTGAAATTCGGTGTAAGCAAGGGTTTCAATTTGGGTAAAAAGAGTTATATTTATTTATTTTTTAGCGCATTCCTTTGTTCAACAAATGGAAGAAACATTTGTTCCAATATTTTTGAGTTTATTACTTCTGTGGGTTTGACGTATATTTTAATTAAAATATTATGAAATAATTTGAAAAGGTGAAAAAAAGTAAAGCAATAGTAATAACATTTTTGACAGTACAATATCATAGTAAAGTATCTTCAATAAATATCTTTTTCAAATGTCTTACAATCAGAAAGTACCTCCTGCCTTTTTATGATGAAATTTGTAAGAATATTTAGGATATTTTTGCTTTGTGGTAATAGTTTTAAATGAATTCATAACTTTTTATTTTATACAAAAAAAAATTACATTTTTTTTTATTTTTAAATTCTATAATCTGTGCAGAGTCGCGGTGCCTTAGGCGATAGAGCGTTCGTTTCCCAATGAGGTGAACCAGGTTGAAATCCCAGCAGTGATTGAAAGGTACGAATTCTGCTCCTTGTTCACACCGATAATAGTGCTATCGTAAAATAACTCCAGTGGTGGACGGATCAGGCTTAGAATCCCTTTACCGTCGGGCTAACCCCGGAAGGTTCACGTAGTTTTCCTCTCAGTATTATGCAAATGCGAGTTAGTTCCATCAGGAAAATCCTCCACGAAGGCTAGATTGTTCCTCGGCTTGATCCAGGAGTTCCGTTGTCTCCTGAGTTTTGTTTAAAATTTCAATTCCACGAGTTGAAAATTGATAATAAACTTAAAATTGTGTCGGCTGTTAACGATGATTAAAAAATAAAATGTAATCTGTACAAAAAATTTTATAGATTTCTTCAAAGATCCTTATAATATATATAAAACATTATTAGTATATTATATATTATATATTAGTATACATAAAACATTCTTATAATAAATAACATGTTAGTTGTAGCGGGAATGTAAAAGTAATTGCATCTTTTTTTTTTCCTTTTTTTTCGTAATATATA